>NC_092816.1:142978315-143333315 GCF_023375885.2 Dermacentor andersoni | reverse complement strand
CATCACCAACATTCTCACCACGGCACCTGTACTGGCCTACTTTGACCCGTCTTTTCCTAGAGAGGTGCGTACCGATGCCAGTGCTCACGGTATCGGAGCCGTCTTAGCCCGCCGCCAACAGGTTCAAGATCGTGCCTACGCTAGCCGCCTCCTCACAGCAGCGGAGCACAACTATTGGATTACAGATCGTGAATGCGTGGCTCTCGTCTAGGTGGTTTACGAATTCCGCCCGTGCTTGTATGGCACGCACTTCTCAGTCATCACGCACCACCACGCGGTCTGCTGGCTTTCCTCACTCAAGGATCCTACCGGCCGGCTTGGTCGCTGGGCTCTGCGGCTACCAGAATATTCTTCTGCAGTAGTGTAAAAGTCGGGCCGATAAGATCAAGACGCAGACATTTTGTCACGCTATCCAGTGGAAGAACCACCCACCTACAGTGGCCCCGATGCCAACGCTTGCATTTTCTTTGTTTCTCAGCTGCTACACGTCGCCGACGAGCAACGCCGTGATGCCTCCTTGTGCGCCATCATTGATGGGTTGGTATCAGAATACCTCGTTCTGATTCGTCCTTTCACCTGTTCGTTGTCCCGGATGGAGTATTTTACCGCCACAATGTACGCCATGACCGTGCTGCCCTACTCCTCGTCATTTTCAAGCACCTCCGGTCAGCTGCTCTCCAACAACTTCACGATTAACCAATGGTAGGTCACCTTGGCGTCTCCCGCCCCTGCGACCGGATTTGCCGTTGATTCTTTTGGCCAGGCCTTGCGCGCTCCATCCGAAAATAGGTTGCTGTGTGTGAGAAATGCCAGCGCCGAAAAACACGATCCACGCACCCTGACGGGTGACTTCAACCACTCGACATTCCTTCGGAGTCGTTCTCTCGCGTTGGCTTGGACTTACTTGGCCCTTTCCCTCTATCCAGGTCTGGCAACAAGCGGGTCGCTGTGGCGACATATTTCGGCACGCGCTACGCAATCAATGGAGCCCTTCCAACAAGCTACGCCACAGATGTCGCTGATGATTTTGTTTGACGCGACGTAATTTTGTAGCATGGTGCTCTACACCAACTGCTCATTGGCCATGGTCGGACATTTCTTTCCATAGTCATCGCCGACATCCTGCAGTCCTGCTCAACCAAGCACAAACTGATTACTTCTTACCATCCACAGACTAATGCCCTCATGGAGCGTCTGAATCTCGACTTAACAGACATGCTTGCAAAGTATGTCTCGTCCGACCATATTGCTTGGTACCTTGCCCTGCCCTATTTCACTTTTGCGTATAATTCCAGGCGTCATGACACTGCCCGCTATTCTCCGTTCTTTCTATTGTTCGGCCGATAACCCACATAGCCACTGGACGCATCCCCTCCATCCGCCACAGCAGAGACCAGCGAGTATGCACTTCACGCCATGCCCAGGGCAGCCCAAGCAGGCGAGATTGCCCCATGCTCGCTTCCTGACCTACCAAGAGAAGGAACGGCGTTCATCCGCCGTGGTTGCTCAGTGGCTATGGTGTTGGGCTGCTGAGCACGAGGTCGCGGGATCGAATCCCGGCCATGGCGGCCGCATTTCGATGGGGGCGAAATGCGAAAACACCCATGTACTTAGATTTAGGTGCACGTTAAAGAACCCCAGGTCCTCGAAATTTCTGGAGTCCCCCACTACGGCGTGCCTCATAATCAGAAAGTGGTTTTGGCACGTAAAACCCCCATAATTTAAAAAAAAAGGAACGGCGTTTGTACGGTTGCCAAAACAAACACGCCCACTTTTCACCTGGATCTCTCGTACTCCTCTGGTCCCCGAATCGTCACGTTGGCCTGTCAGAAAAACTCCTGTCTCGGTACACAGGCCCATACCTGCGAGCCGTGACTCCAGTTACGTACGAAATCGCCCCAGTCAGTACCAGTGCCTCACCTGCCCCAAATTTCACTGACGTTGTGCATGTCGCATGCCTCAAACCATATTACTGTCCTGTTATCACCGATATTTAGATGCACCGGGACGGTGCTTCTGCCGCCGGGCATAATGATACATGCAGATTGCGTGTTTCTTGTGGACGATGCACGCGGACGCCCGACGAAGACTACAAACGCTTTCTAGATCTTGAGCTGTCGGCTGAACTGGCCAGCGCTGCAGTTGCTCCTTGTAAATATACTTTGTATTTAGTCTCCAGTCTCAATACTTCGTTCGCGAAACAATATTACAGTGGTAAGGTCAGTTGCATGAAGATAAAAATCTTGCCGAAAAGCTAGTGCGAGAATAAGGCGTCAGATTGTTGGGAGCTTGAAGGCACATTACTTCTTGGTATACGGCTGCGAGCATTCCTTTATGGGAGGAGGCAGTAACTGCAGCCGTTATTTGACTTCTGAAAGGAGAGAGAGAGAGAGATATGTGTTTTATTGATAGGAAGGACAGGTCGACCTGGAGCTAGTGCGCTCTAGTCTACTACTCTGCACAGGGGAAGAGGGAAGGGGAGAGGATATTTAATAATAATAATAATAATCTTTATTCAGTATAGTTAAAACAGTATACAAAACGGAATCGCCGAAGCCACAAGAGGGCTTGTGCGGCGACAACCGGCAGCCGCGGCAATCTACGCGCCACACCAGAACTCCATCAGAAGCTGGTTGTGCATTTGGCACAACCATCACACATTATCAAAGATGCACTGATAACATCAGTACATAT
Organism: Dermacentor andersoni; assembly: GCF_023375885.2. Taxonomy (NCBI): domain Eukaryota; kingdom Metazoa; phylum Arthropoda; class Arachnida; order Ixodida; family Ixodidae; genus Dermacentor; species Dermacentor andersoni. The sequence continues at coordinate 143,330,621 of NC_092816.1, read as the reverse complement.
TAAAGGTTCTCTAACGCTTGAACAGCAACTCTCAGTGTTTTGCGGATGGACAAAGAAAATACATCGTCCGGTAGTTCATTGAAGATAGCAGGAACATAATAGCGTCTTGTTGCTTTACCGTAGTGAGTGCGCACTCTCGGTTTAAGATAACGAGGAACATGTCTCAACGGTACCGGTTTCGTATTTATGTGCCTGTATGCACTGTTCCAAAAATATTTAAGTACTACGATTTGTTTAAAAAGATTCTCAAAAGAAGGCAAACCGGCTGTTCTAAAGACACTGCTGGGCAAATTCTCCTGTGGCATGTAGAGGACGCTTGTAGCGATGTTTTTCAAAATCCTATTAACTCGACGTTTCCATGTGAAAGAGCAGTTAAAAAAACAACACATACCGTATCTTAAAACACTATACCCCAGAGCCTGGGCGATTAGTTTTCTGATAGAAAAAGGCATCATGGTTTTTAAATTAAACAACAAACATGCAACACTTCTAAGTTTCTTACAAATGCGGGTCAAATGAGTATTCGACGTCACATCACTGTCTATGTGCACACCAAGATACTTAACCGACTGGACGCTAGCTATAGGTTGACAAGAGCACAAAGAGCAATATGAAGGGTGTAAATATATGGAAGCGACGCTTGGTACATCTTCGTGCGGGTTACGAAAACAGACAAGCCTGGATTTGGTGCTATTAAGCTTTAAGGTACTATTAAGTATTAAGTTTGAGGCAAACCAATCACTAACTTTAATAGCGTCCTCTTGAAGGTTAGCCAGGGCACATGAAAACTTAGGGTTGCTTGACACTAGTAAAGTGTCATCGGCATAAAGGAATACGGTGGATGCTTTCACGTGGTCACATATATCATTCACATATAAGTTGAACAACAAAGGAGATAAGATAGACCCTTGCGGGACACCGCACACCAGATTTACCGCGTCACTGCAGATAGGCCCAAACATGACTACTTGTGAGCGATTGTGAAGATAGTTTTTAATTAGTGACAAAAAAGGACCCCTAAATCCATATGAATACAGTTTAGAGACTAAAATTTGATGATTTACTGTGGTATAGCCTACAAGATAAAATAAAGAACCTAGCTTAGAAAAGAAACAACACCATGATTTTTGGCTCATTTATAAACCCTCGGCGGCTCACGCCCCTTACACACGCGCGCTCAGCACACTGAACCGAAATAAATTAATTATGCTGTAATGCAGCATAATCTAATTATTAAGGTACTTTACGGTGGCGCTGAAGTCGACGGCGGTAACACGACACGAACATCTGTATGATTGTTTACGCCATCATACTTCAAGGACGAATGAGGTGGTGTCGATATATTGTCTTAGAAATAGGAAACGCAACGAGCGAATGATGCAAATGCACTTTGCTGAACAGGTACAGTGACAGATAGCTTGCCTCGATGTTGCCAGAAACTTGCCTTCGCATTGACCCACGGAGACGAGATGGCAAGAAGAACGAGCCCAGCGAATGGTCCCGAAGCAGACGAGTAAAAGGCGACGAACAGCTGCATCCAGATAAATGCTTATGAATAAATCATGAGAATGTGTCACGCAAAAAAGCTGCTGGAAGTGCCTCCAAATTTACGTACCCGTGTAGCCGATCCCATCACTGGCACGGCCATCGCAAAAAGCGTCATTATAACGCCGCTTGCAAACGCTGAAATAAAGGAAGAAACTCGAGTCTGCTGGAGATTTAGGAGCGTAGAGACACTGTATTCTGCAAAGATCCAAGGCCGGCTCAATCAGAACTCTAGACGATATTCTCGTAACTGGAGCATATAAAATGCATATGAGTGCATATAAAATTGCAGCAACAAAAAACATTGTTTTGCTTGGCTTTCTCTATAAAACGACTTATTTGCTCTGATGTAAATTTCCTCCAAACGTAGACTCTGTAACGTTTCAGACATTGTATGTTTTAGACACTATCCTCCCTCCGTTTGACTCTCAGATAAAATATGTTTGCCATTGCGCAGATATTTATCATTCCTTGAACGTGTACCAGAACTACAAGATGCGCGATTGGGGATTAAAGAGAACCGCATGTTCGGGGTTAGCTGGCGATAAACATGCGATGCTTTGTCAAGCCTGTAAGATCCGAGTGCAATACTTTTTTTCAACCGACGGAGGTGTGCGCTAATTCAAACTTGACGGTAGCTTCCGGCGTGCTAGTGGGAGGCAAGTCTGCTTGTACGAAGTCGCATAGAAAGTTCATATATAAGCGTGTTTATATATATATGTATACATATATATATATATACGTACACGTATAGACACGCACACATCTATCGCCTCCTACATAGTATCCTCCTGAGACCCCGCTATGGGGATTTGTCCAATATATTGGACATTCAGATATGAGCCAGTACTCCTGTGACAAGGCTTTCATCCTCATAAAACCGCGTTGTCCAACTCATTGGACACCTGCTTGCGCCATCTGTGCAGCATTGATGAAAATACATCGTTCCAATTCCCGCCGAAACAGTTCCACAATGACGGCATTCAGCGCCGCGGCGTTTTACGGCAGCTGCCGGAGAAGTAAGCACTGTTTCTCGTATTTCTACCTGCTTTTAGGGCATACCTTTGATTTTATATTAAAGTTAATGCAACAGCGTACGCGCAGAATACGAAATTTAATCTGTTTGCGCATTTACTTTTTTTTACGCTTCCTTTGATTTCGCGTGTCCATTACGTTGGACGCTAGGACTCAACCCGGTTATTTTGACCGCACTTTTGCGATGGCCTTGTTATGAACAGCAGGCGAGTACTGTTGGCATTTAGCGGCTTGTGGACGAAATCGCGTCTCTTTTTTTCTTTAGGGGACCGGCCTCGCGTGTCTGATGAATTAAGCCGATAACTTTTCTTTTTTCAATCCATGGCTTGGACCCGCAAGACACCAGCTGTCGCAGGTGGTCTCGTAAGGGAAAAGAACATATCCATATCCCTCTACCAGATATTGTTCGCATGTACAACGTCAACATGGGCGGTGTTGGCATGGCCGACCGAATGATAAGTTACTACAGGATAAAAGCACGCGTCAACAAGTGGACAATCAGAGCCATTCTTCACCTCTTCTACATTGCCCTCAACAACTCCTGGGTGCAGTACACGTGGGACATAAGCTCCCTAAAGAAACAGCGGAAAGAAATACTCAAATATATGCAGTTCCGCCAATCTGTGGCTGAGACTCGTGGCTCAAGGGAAGAAGCAGGATGAAATGGAGAGTGAGAACGAAGCCAAGTGGCAGCCGCCATCAAAGCAGGCTCGACTGTCTCCTCGAGAACCCCAAGAAAAGAGCACTACCCAATGCTCAATGCTGGCAGACACTGCAAACACTGCCCGTAGCAGACTACAGGGCTGCGACATGAAAACAAAGTTCTTTTGCACCAAATGTCGGCTCTTCTGCTGCATCAAAAATGAGAAAAAGGTGTTTTAATATTGCCTACAGGAAGTGAACACAAAAAAACTTTCGTTAAGCAGAGGAACGCTCTTTTTATGTATTTTATTCACCACTTTGCCTTTCGAGTTATTAAAATATTTTTGCACACGAGTTTGAGCGCAATGTCTGCGTTACGTCATTCGGTGCTTGCTGGGTGAAAAAAGACCGGATAGCATCCCCGTGTCCAATATATTGGACATCGCGCTGAGCTGCAACTGTCAGGGCTATTGAAAAAATATTTAACACTTTTCACCTTCATAACCCTACTAATTTATTCTGAAATTTTGGAGAAAATCTGTGCACCCAAATGCATCCGGGGTCTCAGGAGGGTATACATATAGGCCTCTCCCATGGAAGTAGGGGAGAGGCATTTGTCCAGCAGTGGGCGTAGCCAGGATGATGATGACGATGATGGTGATGATGATGATGCACGGATAGTCACGGCCACAGCCCACATTCACGACGAACGCGGGGAAACGCTGACGGCGTCGGCAGTAGGCTTGTGTCGTCTTTTAGCGCGTTGCTTCGTTGGTGCTACTATGTATATATATATATATATATATATATATATATATATATATATATATACATATATATATATATGCCATTGTGGGTGTGCGTTTGTATGTATATTGTAGTGAAGAATTTTAGCGCGCTGCCTGCTCATGCAGGATGCTGACGATTCAGAAGCTCGAGGTCTATGGTGTTGCCTGCTCTTGTCCTTTCGCTGGGTGTGCCTGCGTCTGTTTTATCGAAAGGGCTATTGATTCAAAACGGCCCATTATGTTTGGTGGAGGTTACTACTTCCCTACAACCCGACACCGCTTTCTTCCGAGGAGCCAACGACCAGGATGTAGAGGACTAGTTTGAGTCATACGACCGGGTAAGCCAGCACAATAAGTAAGCTGACGCGCATAAGCTCAACACTGTCGTATTTTAAGTGATTGACATCGCCAATCAGCAGCTCCGCGACCGTTAGACTGACCTTACCACTTGGTTGGCCTTCAGAATGAAACATTTCGGGCTATTCGGTCGTCCAGCTGTTCGGAAGTTCTGTGCCGGACAGCGCTTGCGAGGACGAGCTCAACAAAGTGGCAAAACGTACACAAGCTACTTTGAAGATGTGGTCAGCCTTTGCAAGCATGACAATCCATCCATTCCAGACGCTGACAAGATCAAACAAATAGTGAAAAGTAGCGATGACGATGCATTTCAGATGCGTGTCCCTAAAAACCTACAAACGGTGGTCGACGTCATTAAACTGTGTCAGAGCTATGACTAGCTGCCGAAGAAACGCGACTCCAATCGCGGTGCCTGCTTGCCTGAAGAAACCATTTCGGCCTTAACAACTGCTGGTCTTGTGTCAGAGCTATGGGGAGCTGCCGAAGCAACGCGACTCCAATCGTGGTGCCTGCTTGCCCGAAGAAACCATTTCGGCCTTAAGAACTGCTGCTGGTCTCATTATAGCTTAATGAGGTTAAGCAGTTTGTGCACGAGCAAGTTGCCTGCCAGCTGTCACTTGTACCTTGTAGACTCGCTGCTGCCCAATCTACGCTGCCATCCTCGATACGGCGCATCGTTCAAGAGCAAGTTTCTGAGGCGCTACCCCAGCTCCTGCGCTATCGATGACTGCTCCGCTCAATCACGCGGGATCCGTGGTCACGCCTCTGCTTCCACGCACGTACTCCGAAACTGTGGTCACTGCTCAGGCTCTACCCATCGCTAGCTCCTACGTGCCACCACGCACATTCCTTGCATCGTCTCAACCTATGCACCAGGCTGTCCGTCCAATTTATCGACCGGCACCTCGTTTTCCAAACATGTGGTGCACCCCTGACAATACTCCGATATCACCAAAGCTGCGACGCCCTCAGCATGTCCCTGAGGAAAACTAGAAGCCGCAGTTTCGGGAGCAAGAACTACGCAGCTCTTGCGCTCTTCAAGACCGCGTTTCTACTCTACCAATGTTGTTGCCGCCTGCGTAGAGGTGTGCCTCTCCTAGCCTTGTTGACACGGGCACAGCAGTGTCTGAAATGGCTGAAAAAATTGCCGCGAACTCCGAAAAGTAATGACGCTGCTTGGTGAATTTACATTGAGCACTGCGAGTTCGCAACGAAGCCGACCTTTCGCGGCGCGCACAGCACGCGTCGTTATTCAAGGTTTTTGATGCGCCGTCGAGTTTGTTGTGCTTTCGAAATGCTCCCATCGCGTCATAGGGGGCTGGGACTTACTTCCCGCTCACCATGCGGTCATCGACTCTGCTCGCGCGGAAGTCGAGTTTTCGCCGTTGTGTGACCTCGCTTTCGTTGACTCGCCACCCCTGCCTGCAAAATGGTTCGTTGCCGCTGTGGCTGCGATACACCCTTTCTCATCCGCTCTGGCACCTCTTCCTTGTGAAGTCCTTACTGGCTCAACTGTGCTTTTTACTCTTTCTGAGACCGCTGTCCGTCGCAAGTGCTCTATGGTTCCTTTCGCCATTCTGATAATTGACGATACTTCCACTGCCATCTACGTTTCCAATCCGCTTCCCTGCCCTTCCACTTTACTGCGGGGCGAGTGGCTTGACAGTATTGATGAACTTGGTTCCTTTTCTATTCGTTATGTTGGCTCTCCTCCTTGAATGTTCCATCTGGTGGACTCACCCGTTAGGAATTAAGTCTTCGGGAGTACAACATTCGCTTCATTTACTGATCGGGACGCAGACACTCAGATGCAGATGGTCTGTCCTGCTCCTTTTCTCACCTGGTGTTGTGACCCCGTCTGTGTCAACTTACGACGTCTCCTCCTTAGCCATCATCAGCATACTTCAAGTGCAAAGAAAGGACCCCTGGCTTGCTTCCGTTATCCGCTTGTTGATTCAACCCACGTTGCACCCGTCTCAGTGGAAATACGCCGTCAAGTGCTCCAATTCATTCTCGCGAAGGGTTGCTGTACCGTCGCGACTACTTTTCCGAAGGACACAAGTAGCTCTTGGTAATTCGCCGCCATCTACGCTCTGACATAAGCAGGGCCCTCCACACGCTAACTTAGAGTACGTAAATGCCAGAGGACTGAAAACTTACACCCGCATTCCCCTCCGTTACTATTGGCGCAAAATGTACCACTTCGCCGCTACGTTCGTTCTTGTCTCGCTTGCCAGCACCGAAAGAATCCTCCCGGCCGTTAAACCGTTCCACTACAGCCGTTATTTTGTCATGTGTGCCGTTTTCACAGCGTCGGCATCGAGTTGTATGGACCTCTTCCCACCACTACTCCTGGCAACCGTTGAATAATCGTTACGACCAACCATGTCACGCGATAAGCAGAGATTTCACTGTTGCCGTCTGCGTCGGCAAGTTAAGCTGCCTCCTTCGTTTTAGAACACATGATATTACGGCATGCTGCTTCACAGCAGATGCTTGGCGAACGAGGACGTGTCTTTCTATCGGACGTTCTCAAATTGGTTCTAAAGCAATGCCATGTTGTTCACCCAACTACCACTGCCTACCATCCTCATAGGAATGATTGTATAGAAAGGTTTACCGAACACTGGGCGACATGCTGCTAATGTACTTCGATTCCTACCACTCAAATTGAGACTGTGTTCTTTCCTTTGTGACGTGCGCGCATAATACCGTTCCGCAGACTTCCATTGGATTCTCTCCATAATTCTTACTTTACGGGCACGAGCTCTCGTACACGCTAGACACCATCCTTCCATACCACCCTGACGTGAGTGAGTCGACGACATTTTTTCAAACTGCTAAATACGCTGAAGACTCTCGCCAGATTGCTCGCTCTCTCACCACTGCTTATCAGCAACGGCAGAAATACAATCGCAATGTCTCGGTGTCCCCAATGCTATATATCCCCGACCCATTTGTATGGCTCTGGATCCCGTCAACCAGCCCCGCTCAGTCCGTGAAACTTGTTTCAAAGTTCCACGGCCCTTAGGACGTGAGATCGTGCCTATAGATCGGCTAAAGCAGTACTATGATCCCGCTGTCGTGCCGTCCCGTCCATGTGTCGCCAGTATGGCTCTTTTCCGCAGTGGAAGTGAATGTAGTGGAGAATAATGTTACGTTGCAGAAGTCACATAAAATATGTGTTTACAATATTTGCAAGAGAGACAACGATGCGTAAACAAGATAGCTGTCGGAACCGATTCCACCGATTTGACAAGGTTCCAGCGCACTTTATGTATCGAACCTGTTTTCTTGCCCTGCTAGCCTGCTCCACGATGAATGTATTGGTTATGCTGACGAAATCGAACCAAGTTTCCTTTACGATGTGCCTGACGACCCGGCTTCTCCTCCGTTTGACGCTCAGGCCCTTCAAGTTTCTCTTCCCTCACCGCCGTGTGAACCAACATTTTCCCGGTCTATTGATGCGAACATCACTCCAGGTCAGCAGGCCCAGATTGTCGATCTCCTTGACCGCATTCGCACGTCCTTCGACGCACAACAATCTTGCTTAGGCAGTACTTCCACTGTTGTCCATCACATCGACACCGGCAACCATGCGTCTTTACGCCACAGGTCGTATCGTGTATCCACCACGGGGCGTAGCGTCATCGCTGAGCAAGTTGGAGACATGCTCCAACGTGGCATCATACAACCTTCGCACAGTCCCTGGGCTTCTCCTGTAGTGCTGGTCAAAAAGAGAGATGGCACAATTCGCTTTTCAGTGCACTACCAGCGACTCAATAAGATCACCCGCAAGGACGCTTATCCACTACCCCGTATTGACGACGCGCTAGAATGTCTCTAAGGCACGGAATTCTTCTCATGTTTAGATTTACGATCCCGGTACTGGCAAGTGCCAGCGGCTGAATCAGACCATTCAAAAAACGGCCTTCATCGCACCTGACGGTTTATTTGAATTCACCGTGATGCCATTTGGCCTGTGTAACGCGCCTGCCATATTTAAAATAATGATGGACAACAAATTGCACTGCCTCAAATGGCAGATATGCCTGTGTTATTTGGACGACATCGCTATCTTTCCCCCGGACTTTCCTTCCCACTTCGAGTTGAACGCATCCTCAAGTGACTCGCCGATGCTGGCCTCCAGCTTAACTTGAAGAAGTTCGCTTCCCAGCACGGCAGCTGGTCATCCTCGGTCATGTCGTGTCGAAAGAAGGTGTACTACCTGATCCGGCGAAACTACAAGCTGTTGCCCATTTTCCGCGATCAACGACATTGAAAGAACTGCGCAGCTTCATTGGGGTAGCGCCATACTTCCGCCGTTTCAACCGCAATTTCACCACCATAATATGATAGCACCTTTAACGCAGCTTCATCGTGGTGGCCACAACCTTTCCACCTGGTAACCGGATTGCCATGCCGCATTCACAAAGCTGTGTCGCCTCTTGACGCCACCACCAATCCTGTGCCATTTCGACCCAAGCGCTCCAACTGAAATACACACAGATGGCAGTGGTGTCGCCGTCTTGGTGCCGTTCTCGCGCAGAGAAAGGCGGGCTTCGATGAGTACGTCGTCGCTTTCGCCAGTCGTGCACTCACTAAACCTGAAGCGAACTATTCTGTAACAGACAAATAATGCCTAAATTCCGTCCGTATGTCTATTGCCACCCATTTCACGTGATAACTGATCACCAATTACTGTGCTGGCTGTCGTACTTAAAAGCACCATCCAGTCGTCTTGCTTCATGGGCCATTCGACTGCAGGAGTACGACATTCGAGTTATGTACCGTTCTGGTTGAAAACACTCGGATGCATATGCTTTATCTCCTTCACCACTAACAGACGAGGTTAGCTCCCCGAAGGCCTCATTGTCCTAGTCTTCCCTTGCTGCCTCGGATATTCTTCTGGAGCAGAAGAAAGACCCGTGGATTGTGTTCATGCTGGGTTTCTTGTCCACTCCACCGACGCTACCAATCGCGCATTACGGCCCCAAGCACATCACTTCTCCATTCGCGACGAGCTCTTGTACCGTCGAAACTACCTATCGGACGGCCGCGTATGGTTGCTTGTCATCCATCGGCATCTGCGTTCGGATATTTGTGCAGCATTCCCCGACGACCCCCAGTGCACGCATGGGGTGTACTGAAGACACGCGCACGTCTACGCCTTCGTTACTACTGGCGGAGGATCTATTGATTCATCCGTCATTATGTCCGCTCCTGTCTTCTTTGCCAACACCGCAAAGATCCCCATCGTCGTTCAACCGCCCCATTGCAGCCTTTGCCTTGTCCAGCGCGTGCTTTTGATCAAGTAGGCATCGACATTTATGGACCTCTGCCAACCAGAACAGACGGCAATCGCTTGGTAATCGTGGCCATCGACCATCTTACACGCTATGCGGAAACTTCCCCTTTGTCCAGCGCTTCTGCACGGGACGTCGCCTAGTTTTTCGGGCGCCTCATAATCCTTCGCCACGGAGCTCCCAGGGAATGACTCAGTAACAGAGGCCGCGTCTTCCTCTCCGAGGTAATCGAGGCTCTACTCAAGGAATGTTGCATCATTCATCGTACCACTACTGTATATCATCCGCAGACTAATGGCATGACCGAGCGCTTTAATCGCACTATTGGTGACGTGCTGGCTATGTACATTGCACCCGACCGAAGCAAATGGGACCATGTTCCACCATTTCTCACCAACGCTTACAATACCACTACGCAGACTACCACGAGATTTTCGCCCTTCTTTCTCCTGTAAGGCCGCGAACCTTTTCCCACAATAGATACTATTCTTCTGTACCGCCCTGACATCACGGAAAGCACTACCTTATCCCAAGCGGCTGCACAGGCAGAAGAGGGTCGCAAGCTATCCCGTATATTTACTTCAGAAGTCCAGCAACGCCACAAGCACCATCGAGAAACTTCCCATACTCCTATATCCTATGCTCCTGGCTCGCTTGTGTGGATTTGGTTTCCAGCCCCTACCCCTGGACTTTCACAGAAACTCGCGTCGAAGTACCAGGTTCGATACCGCGTGATCAACCATACGTCTCTAGTAAACTATATCGTGGAACCCATCGACCTACCTTTAAATTATCGCCGTCGAGGACGTGAAATTGTGCATGCCCAGCGTGTTAAGCCGTACTATGACCCAACTGCTTTGTCCTACCCGTAGGTCGCCGAGAGGGCTCCCTTTTCCGCGGAGGAGATTACTGTACTGTAAAATAAGGAGGAGTGGGGCTGTGGCTATGAGCGAGAGAACGACGACGAGAGAGAAAAATCTTGTTTCGGCGCTCGATCGGCTCTACTACCTCTCGCTGCTCTAGCTTTCTAGTCGCGAACGCTTATTGCCCAAACTGCTTCGCGACACTATATATATATATATTAGTACGCTAGCCTAGTGGTGCTCCCAGTGGCAAATGTCTATTAAGGTCAATCAATCAGTGGCAATGACAGTAACAAGAACAAAGCGACCTTCTAATTTCACCTATATTGTTAATGGCACGCCTCTTTCGATGGTTGAGCAACATAAATATTTAGGGACAACGCTGACTTCAAACCTCAATTGGGAAACACACATAACTAATATGACAAATAGTGCACTTCGAAAGCTATTTTTCTAAAAAGGCGCCTGAAGATCACTCCCAACGAGCATTAAGCTTCTGGCCTACAAAGCATTTGTGACACCTATTTTAGTATACGCTAACACAATATGGTTTCCTTAGACAGCCTTTAACATAGCTAAAGTCGAAGCCGTACAAAGAAAAGCCGCCAGTTTCATTCATAGCAAATATCGTTCTCCTGACTCACCTTCGCGTCCCTTAGCTTCCGCAGGCCTCAACACATTATCGACGAGAGCAAAACAAGGTCGACTAAAATTCCTGTTTCAAATTCTGCACCCTGAGTATAAAATTCATATCACCCAGTACATTTCATATTCACAATCCAGAATAACACGGCATCAACACGAGCATACGCTAACCGAGTATTCCTTTTCTAATGACGTATTCAGGTACTCATTCTTTCCTTGGGTAATCAGAGAATGGAATGAACTTAACTCGTCATTAGCGACAAACTCTTTATCCCTGTTCATGTCACAGCTGGAGCTCATCACAAGAGATCATTAACGACGTTTAATGTTTGTTCCCTATTCTCTTTATGTTTCACGGACAGTACTTAGAAAAAAATTGTATGCATTTGTTTGTTCCCAAATATTTCACATTTTTGCTTTGTCTATGATGTGCCCCGGTTGTTCATCTTATTCTGCGTTGTTTAGTGGTCTATTGTATACCTTATCTACCTTATTTTTTGCATTTGGTTGAATATCGTTGCTTTTTCATTCTTTGTGTAGCTCGCACATGTATTTATGTACGGAAAAGAAAGTGTTCATGCCCGTCTGCTGGGCTCTCGGCTGAGAGTGACAGTATTGTAAAAAATTATATATATATGTATATATATATATATATATATATATATATATATATATATATATATATATATATATATATATATATATATATATATATATATATTGTGGACATTCATAAGCCATACTTTGTCATCTGTACATGATCATCATCATGTGGGGTTCATATGGGGTTCTTCTTCATCGCTTGTGGGGCTCGCTCTTGTGTGATCCGTGCTTTGCGCGTGGTCGGTTAGCCGCATCTCCGACGCGTAATAAACGTCGTGATAACTGCTGCATCACAAGTGGTGGAGGTGCGGGGTAGCCGAGGCCGAGATGGTTGAAGTAGAAGTGCCCGTTGGCTCGTCCTGCGACATACTGGCGGACAGCTGGCACAATCGGCGACCTGATCGAAGCTCCAGGAGGTTCAACGGGGAGTCAGAGGACGCAGGACCGTAAAGCACACTCCAAGAACCCCGCTACCATCACTGATATCGTCGCTACCTGCCAGCGCCTCGACGAACTCGAATCAGTACGGTTGCAGCCAGACACCACTGCAACCACTACCGCCGACGACCCCACGTTACGAGCAATGATCCGCTCAATAATTCGCGAAGAGCTACAGTATCTTGGCTTCGCCGCAGGGCCTACGCCTTCTCATGTATCGGATACCAATCTGCGAGACGTTGTCAAGGAGGAATTGGCGTCCATGGCTGGCGCAGCGTACACGGACCCTCTAACCCCTCGGGCCCCACCAACGTACGCAGAAGTAGCGGCCGTTACTCCAGTCATCGTTCCACCGATGCCTCAAAAACCAATGCCGGGCCACATGGCTTCCCTGACTACCAGCGCACGAACCCAAACCCGCTATCCGCAGTGGCGTCCTCCTCATCCCATCTGCTACTACTGCGGCTATCGCGGCCATATAGCACGTTTTTGCCGCAAGCGCCAGCAAGACGAGCGTCGTGGATATAACGCATACGAACGGGATGACTTTTCGCCCGGAGCTAGCATCCAACGTCTAGGGAGCCTGCATGGCCAACGCCGTCCTTATGCTCCACCGCGCGGCCGCTCTCCATCACCTACTGTAGCCTCCGAGACGGTTCCGACGTATCGTACTGCGAGACGCTGCTCGCCGTCACCCCTTCGCCGCTCTACGTCCCCACTTCGACCTGCTTCTCAATTCGCCGAGCGTCGTCCGGAAAACGGAATTATGCAGCTTTTGGAGGAAAAGCTGCATCGAACGACAGGACAGAAATTCCTCCTTCGCGTCCGTACAATATGATATTGGTTATAGTAGAAGGTGTATAAGTGGAAGCTTTGATAGACACTGGTGCTAGTGTTTCAATTATTCACCGTGCATTGTGTTCGCGACTCCGGAAAGTTACGACCCCCTATGATGGACCAACGTTACTCGCTGCTCAAGGGGCCGCCATTAGACCTATCGCCATCTGCACTGCTCGTATTTCCATTGACGGACTTCTGCATTACGTGCAATTTGCAGTGCTTAGTTCGTGTGCCCAGCAGCTCATATTGGGATGGGATTTTCTTTCTATGGCCTCCGCCTCCATCTGCTGCGGGCAACGCGTTCTCCACATGACTGACACGACCTATTCACTTCATGTAGATGACGCACCACTTCACTTGCTTGCTGCAGAAGATACCGCGCTACCACCTCGCCATCAAAGCATTGTTGCTATCACGTCTGATGTCATTGACTGCGGCGACGTGCTCGTATTACCATCTGCACGCTGTCTCGCAAGAGGGATAGCCTTTGCATCAGGGCTGGTTCAGTTTGATCATGGCTCTGCACTTCTCTGCGTTACAAACCCGACATCCGAAAAGATTCTCAGACCTAAAGGCAGCACATTGGCTTGCGCCACTGAATGGGAGTCTATCTGTTGTTTCCTTTAAAGCAGCTTCCTCTGAAGGTCCTTGTACCGGACGGGCCGCATCTCCTTCAGCTCTTGCAGCTGCCATCAGTTCCGACCTGACACCTTCGCAGTCAAAACAATTGCTTGCTTTGCTCCACAAACATGAAGCTTCCTTTGACGCGCATTCATCTTCGTTGGGAAAGACTTCGATTACGACGCATCGGATAGAGACAGATGGCACATCTATCGTGCGCCGTAGACCTTATCGCGTATCGCTAGCCGAGAGGAAAGTCATTGACGAGAACGTCACCGACATGCTCCAACGGAACATAATACGCCCCTCTGCTAGCCCTTGGTCATCCCCCGTTGTTTTGGTTCGTAAAAAAGACGGCTCTGTTCGATTTTGTATCGACTACCGAGCACTTAACAAGATCACACGCAAGGACGTATACCCTATGCCACGAATAGACGATGCTTTGGATTCCCTGCAGGGTGCCGAGTACTTCTCCAGTCTCGATCTGCGTTCTGGCTACTGGCAGATACCTATGCATGAGGACGATAAAGAGAAAACAGCATTTTCGACACCAGATGGGCTCTACGAGTTGAATGTCATGCCTTTCAGCCTCTGCAACGCGCCCGCAACGTTCGAGCGCATGATTGACACCGTTCTTCGTGGCCTGAAGTGGAAGACTTGCTTGTGCTATCTGGACGATATTGTTGTTTTCTTGTCAACCTTCTCTCAGCACCTGAAACGTCTGGATGAAGTTCTCACGTGCCTTGCCAACGGTGGACTTCAGCTAAACACCAAGAAATGGCATTTTGCAAGCAAGACGATCAAGGTATTTGGTCACATTGTGAGCAAAGATGGCATTCGTCCAGACCCTGACAAGGTTTCTGCAGTTCAGCACTTCCCTCGTCCCGAAAAGACCAAAGATTTGCGCAGTTTCCTAGGCCTCGCTTCCTATTTTCGCCGATTCATACGAGACTTCGCCTCAATAGCGTCACTTCTGCACAAATTACTGAGTTCTAATGTTCCCTTTGTGTGGTCTCCCGAATGTGAATCAGCGTTCGCCCATCTAAAGCGCGCTCTCACATCTGAACCAGTACTTCGCCATTTTGATGAAGCTGCTCCTACCCTCCTGCATACGGATGCTAGTGGTCACGGCATTGGTGGCATTCTCCTACAGCGAGACGACACTTTAGGTGAGAGGGTCATCGCGTACGCAAGTCGCGTTCTCACAAACGCCGAAAAGAATTACACCATCACGGAGCAGGAATGCCTAGCTATCGTTTGGTCTGTGCAGAAGTTTCGACCTTATCTTCACGGTCGCCATTTCACCATAGTTACAGACCATCATGCATTATGCTGGCTTTCGACGCTGAAGAACTTGTCTGGGCGACTTGGTCGGTGGATCCTTCGTCTGCAAGAATACGACTTTACTATTACCTACAAGTGCGGAAAAACACACCAGGATGCAGACGCACTTTCTCGCTGTCCGCTTCCTATGACACCAAGCAATGGACCTCCAACTATCATCCCTGAAAAGCTTACGCACGACCCCTCTTCACATGCTTTCTCGTTGGCCACTGTAGAGGAGATGCCTACACACGACAACAGATTTTTCCAATCTCAGCAACTTGCAGACTCTTGCTGTCGACGCATCATAGACCACCTTCAAGGAGCTTCGCGCCCGCCTAACGCCCGCCTTCGTCGGCAGCTGACGCAATTTAAGATTGACAACCGCGTTCTATACGGTCATGTCTATCACCCTGACGGTCAACGCTGGGTTCCTGTCCTGCCACGCTCTCTACGTGCTCATGTCCTGCAGGCTTCTAACGACGACATGACTGCTGGTCACCTTGGTTTCCAGAAAACCTATGACCGCATCAAAGGTCGCTTCTACAGGCCTGGCTTGTCCGCCAGAGTAGCGAGGTATGTGGCTTCCTGCGCCCTATGTCAGCGTCGAAAGCTCCCTACATCAGCTCCAAGCGGACAACTGCAACCGGTTCCGTGTCCGTCGCAACCATTTGAAGTCGTTGGCATTGACCTGCATGGTCCTCTTCCTGTGACTCTCACCGGTAAACGATGGATTGCGACAGCCGTTGACCATTTGACACGCTACGCCGAAACAGCTTGTGTGAGTTCTGCCTCAGCGTCTGAAGTTGCTGCATTCATACTTCAAGCCTTAATACTGCGTCACGGTGCTCCTCGCGTCCTCCTGAGCGACCCTGAAAAAGCATTCCTCTCGCAACTACTAGACGAAGTACTCAGAGCCTCCGGAACCACCCACAAGACTACCTCCAGTTGCCATCCGCAAACCAACGGCCTAACGGAGCGATTTCATCGCACGCTGTCCGACATGCTAGCTATGTACATCGAACCAGATCACAGAAACTGGGACGCAATTTTGCCATTCGTGACTTTTGCGTACAATACCGCCGTTCAACGCACGACCGGTTACTCGCCGTTTTACCTTGTCTATGGTCGTTCGCCCTCTTCCTGCCTTGACGTCTCTTTCTTCGCGCCAACTGTCGATCGATACCCATCCTCCTATGAAGAATATGTGTCCCACATTCTGCGTTGTCGCCAGCTCGTCCGCATCAACACTGAAGCACGGCAACAGGACCGCAAGCAGCATTACGGCGCCTCTCACCGCGTCGTGTGCTTCCGCCCTGGCGAGGAAGTGCTGCTCTGGACACCAGTTCGTATTCCTGGCTTGTGTGACAAGTTTAAGCTTCGGTTCATTGGCCCCTACAAAGTCTTGGAGCAGACCTCTCCGGTTAATTATCGCGTGGCACCGGTTATTGTTCCAAATGACCGCCGCTGCCGTGCTGCTGAGTTTGTGCACGTTTCCCGTATGAAGCTTTTCACGAGGCGTTCGCCGCCCCTTTGAATTGCGGCCAGGATGGCCGCTCTCGCGCGAGGGGGCATTAGTGTGGGCATTCATAAGCTATACTTTGTCATCTGTACATGATCAACATCATGTGGGGTTCATATGGGGTTCTTCTTCATCGCTTGTGGGGCTCGCTCTTGTGTGATCCGTGCTTTGCGCGTGGTCGGTTCGCCGCATCTCCGACGCGTAATAAACGTCGTGATAACTGCTGCATCACAAGATATATATATATATATATATATATATATATATATATATATATATATATATATATATATATATATATATATATATATATATATATATATATATATATATATATATATATATATATATATATATATATTGTACTTCTTTCATATTATGAACTAGGAAAAGAATGGTGTTATATGAAAGCAGATTACTTATTGCCAACTGATCTACTTTCTACGGTATCGCATGCACTGCTTCGTAATGCGAGGTGCACGTCAAATACTAAACGAAAATCGCCGACATTGTAGAGTGCACGCTATTGAAATTTTCTCTGGGGAGACTATTCGTAAACTTGTCTAAAATATTGCTGCAATAAAACTTGCTTAAATGCAGCACTTTCTCAGGAAGATTGAACGTGGTACTGCTTACCTAGAAGACGCATCAGATCTACGGCTCTTCTCTTACTCAAGTCGAAGTGGGGTGCGACGACGTCCATGTAGATTGTAGCTGCATGTGAATTCACGACCGATGACACGGTGCTGCACGCATGAAGAAGTGGAATATTGAATGCAACGTTCACTTTGGACGT
The DNA here is from genome assembly GCF_023375885.2 of Dermacentor andersoni. Classification (NCBI taxonomy): domain Eukaryota; kingdom Metazoa; phylum Arthropoda; class Arachnida; order Ixodida; family Ixodidae; genus Dermacentor; species Dermacentor andersoni. The sequence goes on along the minus strand of NC_092816.1, from coordinate 143,313,297 downwards.
AAATTTTCTTGCAATGCTCAAATCAGGGATTCTTGCTAATGACACAGGGCTCTGATGCCTCAAGGCTTCCGAGTTAATGCTTGCTTTTCACTAATGACCAAAATATTTATTTCACTTTATATGCCTGTAATTGCTGACTAAGCAGGTACAAAGAAGTCAAGTAGTCGGGAATGCACGACAACTTTGAAAGTGAATTTTCCCAGAAAGAACTTTTCTGGAAGTGTTGCCCACTACATAGGGTTCCGCCTTCTACAGACACAGTTTGGTGTTTTCTACTCACCAGATGTTCTAATTTGCTTTATATACCTGTAATTACTGAGTAAAACCTTCTAATACCTGTTGCACACTGATGTCAAGTTTCATGAGAAGAATGCCAGATGCAGTGCTCTGGTTATATAGACCTCGACCAATGAATGTGCACTGCATAAAAATATCACGATGCCAGCGTTCGTGACTGAGTGCGTACGCTTCCAAAAGACAAAGTGGGCGAAATTGGTCAGCTTACGCTTCTAAACACAGCTTATTATATAAAAACAAAATCACACCTTGTTGACGCGCTAAGTAGTCCCGCCAAGAACAAACCCCGTAGTGTTTTCACGTTGGATAGGCTTTCTTTTATGTAATACGGGAGGATCTGAAAGAGAGCAAATCATAGAGCAGATTACGCATCAAAAGCAAGAGAACTGACTATCGTCCTGGGTGCCTCGTGGTATTTGCTAAAATTCGGAACGTTGACAGTTTAGGCTAACTTTTGCTGAAATAAAAAGTTTGAGAGCGAAGTGAATTTAAAGATGCCCTTTGGCTGCAAAAAAAAGGCTATTTTTGTTTCGATAAGAATTGTTAAAAGCAAAACTAGAAACAAAAAGTAAAATTAGGTGGAAGTAGTGAAGGAAAAGATATGAATAAAATAGATACGACTGCAATAGTTCCTGTATGACAGTGCCGTAAGGTAAATTATCAAAATATGCTTTGCCTGGCGCGTCCACGACACCTGATATTCTCCGGCCGGGTTCCAGGTTGTTGAGATCCACTTCAGATGACCCGCATGAAAAGCTCATGCGGAGGAAATTTTCTCTGCCTGGCATTAGCGCTACTTTCATCACTTCTTTTGACTGCGTCACTCAGGTGACATATACAGTGTTCTTTCTTTAGACAATACCAATCTTTTATAAAATCCTATGACCGTGAGACGCCTGTCGTCTTCACGTACTAGCTCTACGACAAGGTGGAAATGCTTTCACGCTGCTTAAGTTACTCTGACAAGACTAGGTAACACAATGCGCTAATTAACCATTTAATTATTATATAACGTGAGGCCTGTGGTTTATACGAAGAACTTGTGTGGCGTCGTCATTTATGGCATATGGTTTTCGTTAACAAAAAAACATCGAACGCAGTTTGAGCTATTCATCATCGACATCGAAGGCCGAATCCAGGCAAATCGGAGACTTACTTCATCCCGCAGCACACCGAACGGCAACGCCCCGTAAGAAGTGGGGGGGGGGGGGGCGAAGTTTGAATGACAGCATGCCACGGCAAATGCTGACCCGACACAGCGGCACGTGGTTGTCAGTCAAAGTATCTGCAGCTGCCGCTATTGCCCGAGGCGTGCCATTTTGTAGTTCCTCGCACTTGTCGTCACGGGACGATTGGGTCTGATAAGCCAACGGGGCCGCCTTTTCTGCTTTCACCCGGCGCTCGGTTTCGATATTGGCTAGATTTAGCGTTGAAATACGATAAAAACTTCTCGATTTAGTTCATTTGTTCAAGATCTGCAAAAAATGAGGGTGCATGAAAACGTGAGTTCATTTCAATTCGTCATTTAAACGTGCCCCTAGAACATTAATAAAAATACTTAAGTAATAAAGTCTTCTGAAGCTCACGTTAGAAGCGGCATAGCATATTCTCGCCTAGGATCTCGTCTGCAAAAACGTCATGACCGTTATGCTTATCCATCTGATTACAAAGACACTGTATTATCTAAGAAAAGCACCCTGTATTATGTATGTCTTAATATTTAATACAGATAAAAGAACCGTATGCATTATGTATTCTGCATAACAGTTGTCCTTGGTGAGACAAGACACAGCCCGATAATCGCACCGATGTTTACTTGTATTCTACTTATGCTTGTCAAAAAATAACGTTCTACACTGATTTTTTTCCAATTTAGCTCCTTACGGAACACCAAAAATTTCAGTAACCTGATCGTAGTGAGAGATGGCGCCAGAGAGCAAAGGGTCACAGTCCCTGTACCAGTAAACTACGGCTATGCCGGTGAATCCAACGAGTACAAAGAACATGGACACCATCAGCCCTCCACCGATGGCGATCCTGCAACAAAAGATACCCACTACCGTAAGTGCATGCAAAGTACTTATGTCTTGGTGCTAGTGGCGACCAATGAAGTATCAAAGTACACACCGTTTAGCCCCACGGGCGGTCCTGGCAGCCATAAACCTCTGGACAGCCATTTGGTCAAACCCCACGCGTACAATCGTGTAGGGTATGCAAGCCACCAGTGCAGTCCACATATTCTCGTCAGTGGTGACGTCGAAGTCACTCCTGCCGAGCAGAACCCGCAGGAGCTTTACAAAAGCAGTGGTAATTGACGTATTCAGCTTATTCATCGACAAGTTTCTCAGTGGTTAAGGCTCCCCGAAAACATTATTGGTTCAGCATATATGATGCCTGGCACATTGATTTCATCTAAGCGCGATTACAAGAAACTGGTTGGTGAACATCTTCCGTTGCTATGACTGTCTATGCGATAAATGGCTATGCTGCAATTCACTCACTGTACCATACAAAAGCATTCAGGAATACTAGAACAGGAACAGGAGGGCCTGGCCACGTTGCGTGCTGAATGTCATGCTGTTAAGCAGATCAGGTATAACAGGAATAAATTTTCGTCACTTCAAAAAGGTTTCTAAATAGTCTGTCCAAATGGCACTTATGCAAGTTTTTTCAGCATCTGTTCCAAAACGTAGACTTCATTTTGCTTTGAATTTTCCCTGCCTGAAGCTCCCATCTCCGCGCATTTATTACCATAACACTCATTTGTGCCGAGTTAACCACGTCAAATATCACATGCCCGGAAGGTACACAAATCTTTGGAATTACGGTTGCCAACGGCACATCTTCAACAATTGTATTCTTTGTTTATTTACTACTATTTGCTCTAAAATCTATCATTCACTCAATTCTAAAGCACTGATCGGCGTGGTATCTGAATTCAAAACGCTCGTAAGCGCGTGCATTTTTCCTGTTAGGAACTTCGTTTCCTGTATTTGAACGAGGACCCGCCATGGATGGTGCGTACTGGTTATGGCTTAGCGCTTCTAAGCCAGATGTCACGTGATCGAATCCCGGCGAGGGCGCCCGCATTTCGATTGGGGTGAAATATAAAGAAAGCCCGTGCATTAGGTGCATTCTGAGGGACTCTAGGTGGTCACTATTCTTCCTCCGTCTCTACGGCGTGCATCACTTGGCATACTCTCTGCGGCGTGTATCATAACCAGATTGTGGTTCTGGCATGTAAAGCCCCAGAATTTAAAATTTGAAGGAAGCTGCATGTCTAGAGATTATGATGAAGATAAAGACAGTGATGATAGTATACGCAGCTCTGTTTACGCGTGGCGTTGGCTCATGCCAGCAAGCTAAATCTAATACTGTTGCTGTTGCATTAAAATCTCGAAATGTCTTTATACTGTAATATGCGTTAACCATTGGAGAAAGCTCGCTTTATTGCGCGCTGTCCATTTTTTGTGCCACCAATCTTCCAGCTCCCTTTAAATAGTATTCACAGCTGATTTTATTTATGTTCAGCCTTCTGGCCTTTAAACATAAAATCTTGGTCAAACATGCTGCTTCCACATTTCTCGCTGGATAGGAGCTCTCTGTTTTAACAAGATTTAGTTGCAGTAACATTTTCATAAAAAACAGTTCCCTTCTGAGTTTTTTCTGCTGTTTGACATTGTTCCATAGAGGGATTTCTCCCTTTTGCTCCTATAGATTACACTACACTGCATCCGAAGTTTGTGCAAGCAACGTAGCTATTCTAGCGAACAAAAAAAAGGACGATGCGATGGCGTATCTCTTCCGGTTAAATTAGCATTTGTTGGTCAGTAAGAATAGGCTTAAGGCTTGCTAGAGCATAGAAGAATGAGTGTCGATTTCGTCACAAAATAATGTCTGGTAAACAAGGAAACGAGTAAAAACATTTAGGAATAACGTTTTCTTACCCTAAAATGTACTTTGTGACGTTGAACTCACTAAGCGGTCTGAGTGGCACGCTTACACGGTAAGAGTCGTAGAAGACTTTAGCCACGATTATGATTGGCGAGGCTAACATGACAACAGCCTGTATGCAGTCCGCCCACACAACGCTTCGGAGTCCACCCTGTGAAAAGCAAGAAGGCACTTTTCAACAAATCAAAAAACAGTTGAACTACGGAGAGAAGTGCTCAAACGCGTGACTTTACAGCTAGTGATGCTGTAAGCCGTGCTCAACACTTTGTCATATATGCATTCTATAACTAAAGGTTTATCTTTACATCAAGATAATTTTAAGTTTATTGACAGAATTCCTTGTGTACGTATTTGCTTTAAGAGGGAGCTTTAGCTCGGGCCCAAGTTCGAGGCGGTCTATTCAAGTACATGTAGAATGCAAAAGCGCCTTTCTATTACAACCCCTGGACCAATTTTAATAAAATTTGTTGCATTTAAGAGAGAAATTAAATTGTAGTGACTGTAAGGAGTGAAATTTCGATTTCGGGATTTAATTTATAAGAAAGATTTTCAAATATTTGAAAGCTTGCAGAAATAGAAGCACGAAGCTTACAAAGTAACAGCTCCGCATCAAGAACAGATATCGCGCTTCCGTAAACGGCATCCATTAGAACGTTCAGAGCAGACAAATTTCCTATGCCAATTTATAGGTTACGTGAATTCGTGACGTTGTGTACAAAGAGTCTGCAAAAGCTATATTTTCATATTGCTAAATTTCTGAGCTTCCTGTTTAACATATCAATATTGTCCGCTTGAGATGTACTATTAGGTGCAATTCGCAAGATTGTCATATCATTTTCCATTGCTGACTTACAGAGTTGTAAACTTGATAGTTTCGTTTTCTGAAAGTTGTCGATTTTTGCCAATTTTTTATAAAAGATTGACCACCCAAATGAAAAATTCAAGACCAACAGTCACTAGAGTTTAAGTTTACCTATTAAGTTCAATAAATCTCGCCTAATCTGGTGTAGTGATTGCCGACATAAACGAATTCTGCTTTTACATGTATTTGGAGAGAAGTACCCGAGCTAAAGCTTTCTTTTAATTTTTCATATAATTTTTTTAATCTAAAGACAAAACAAGTTTATATATACTTCACCCATTTTTACTTGAGTAGAACGTTTCAGTAGAACTCTGTTGGAGTGTGCTTGAGGTCGTTGCTTTTTCATGCGGGCAGACGATTAGTCAGGTGACATTCCTTTTTTATTTTGTGCGAATTTTCTTTATACACAAAAAAATCAGGCGAAATGCACTTCGATGAAAATATGCCACTTCTCAAACAACCTCTCTATATGGCTTTCATAGATTAGGAAAAAGCATTTCATTCAGTGGAGATACGAGCCGCCACAGAGGCATTACATAATCAAGGAGTGAAGAACTATTGCGTAAATATCTTGGAAAAAACCTACAGACATTCCGCAGCTACCTTAATTCTCCCCAAGAAAAGTATGATCATACCTGTAAAGAAAGTGCTTGGACAAGGAGAGAGAATCTCTAATGCTATTCACTGCATGCTTGGAAGAAGTATTCAAGCTGTTAAACTTGGATGGCTTATGAGTGAGTGTCAACGGCGAATATCTGAGCAACCTTCGAATTGCAGATGACATTGTCCTGTTCAGAAGCACTGGTTACGAGTTACTACAAATGATTGAGGACGTTAACAGAGAGAGTGTAAGAGTGGGGTTTAAGATTAATATGCAAATGACAAAGATAATGATCAATAGGCGCGTTACGGTGCAAGAGTTCAGGATCGCCAGTCATTCTCCAGAGTCTAGGACGGAGTATATTTACAGAGATCAATTACTCACAGGAGACTCTGATCATGAGAAGGAAATTTACAGAAGTATAAAAATGGGCTGGAGCGCAAACAGTAGACATTGTCAGATCCGGACTGGAAACGTACTATTATCATTGAAGAAAAACGGTGCACAAACAATGCACTTTACCGGTGCTAACATATGGGGCAGAAATTTGGAGATATACAAAGAAGCTCGAAAACAAGTTAAAGTCCGCGCAAAGAGCGATGGAGCGAAGAATGTTACGCACAACGTTAAGAGATAGGAAGAGAACGGTGTGGATCAAGGAGCAAACGGGGATAGACGATATAGTAACTGACATTATTAGAAAAAAAATTGAGGGCGGCAAGTCATGTAATGCGTAAGTTCGATAACCGGTGGACAATTAGGGTTACAGAATGGGTGGAAAGAGAAGGGAAGCGCAGTCGAGGATGGCAGGAGACTAGGGGAGGGGGGGGGGGTGATTAAATTAAGAAATTCGCAGGCACTAGTTGGAATCGGTCGGAGCGGGACAGGGGTAATTCGAGATTGAGGGAGAGAGAGGCCTTCATCCTGGAGTGGACATAAAATAGACTGAGGATGACGATGATAATGATGATGTTTATGATGCCAGTTTCAAGGTTCTTTCAATTTTCCACAAATTCTTCATTGATAACAGGTCGCTCAGAACAGTAACCAGAAAAATTAGCGAATTGCAATTCATTAATAAATTGAATGACTTGAACAAAAAGTATTTGGGCATTGCTCTACTCGACTGGGAACGCTGACTGTGCATAACCAATACGCACTTGGCTATCTTCACGCGGAACGGTCCGTGCTTCTTTATATACGCTATGCACGGTAGCTGGGACAACCTGTATACATTTAAATTTACTACTATTGGGGGCACTAAAGATGATGCAGTGTTGCATAATGCTATGAAACAATATTTTCGCAGTATCAGCCTTACGATCTTTGTTCCATTGCCAGACATGGCTGTTTTTTCTGAAGTTTTATTTCTTTTATTCATGTCGAGTTTTCTCACACGTTTTTTTTTTTCTGTTTAAGCATATGTACCGCGTGGGGTTGTCTTCTTCCGTGATGAGTTAGGATGACACCCCCTTTCTTTCTATTGCTTTTGCACCACGAGGCCAGGTGGACTCATCCTGGAGATTGTGCAGTCTCTACTGCAATGGGGTTATTTTCGACTGCAGTGAAGGTAATCGTGACTGTACCTTTAATTTTACCAAGACTAATTTTAGAGCGCAGCTTTTAGGCGCCCGTTCCTGCGGCGAGTGGCGGCGTCGGCGGCGGCGGCGTAACCGATGGAACGAACGTGGCGAAAGATGAAAAAGCGAACGCGGAGAGCATCGGAGGATAAAAGACGCGAGGAGGAAAACGAAAGAGGAATGCGCAGCGGAAGCATAAGGCGGATAGTTGATTATGAGGATATGGCGAAAGGGTTAGAAGAAAACCGGAGTGTGGGTAAGATGGATACGAGAGGGCGGCGAAGTAGTGCGCATCGTCTGGAGGTCTGTCAGCGGCGGCTGCTGTGACTTGCGTCCACGCGTCACCCACGCGCTGGCTCTCTCGATCTCCAAATTAGCGAGGCACTCGCGCCACACTTCGCTCCGCTTGGGCCGTGCCGCACGAGACAGATTGTCCGCGCCAGCCAATATAACGCGAAATAGAGATATGCATAGAGCTGCGCTCAAATTTTGCATTATGGTGTGTAGTAATCTTCGGTAAACATTCTAACGTTCTTCTTCATGCCTCTTGAGACCTATGTATTGATACCTCTTGCGACTCGCTACCACTATTTGCCGGTGCGAAAGGGCTGTTTTTCGGCAAAGATGGCATATAGAGGCTTAGATCCCACGTGCGCCAAAACCATATGATCTTAAAAAAGTAAGTCTGTGCGTAAACATTATTCACATTCAGGACAATGTAAAACGGCACGGGCACCGATGTGGTGTTCTTGACCAGCGGGTAATTTTGTCCCCATGATAAAACCTGCACATAATACCTATCGCACACTTAATCGCCAATAGTTAGATGTGCGCCTCAAATGTGTGATAAAAAACAACGTCATGCGCTTTTTGAAGCAATAAAATGTAAACCGCATCGAATTCCATGTTTGTATATCTCAAGCGGCGCGTGAACATAAAAAAAAGAACATCCTTACTGACGACTGCTGCCAACGTTAATGAGGCTAGCGATCAACCAATGCTGAAACGCATAATATTGTCCCGAAACACGTCACATATGAGCCTTGGGCAGCAGCCCAGCTCATCTTTCCCGCTTCCCACTGAACATGCTGCGTCAGCTAGCGCCGCCCGCGTGGAGTCTACAAAACATATCATGGCCTCTTAGATTGCGCTCACCAGCAGGTTTAGCTCCGACCGTCCTACTCGCACGGAGAGAACGTAAGTTCAGCGGTGGGCGTGCCCGGCTCCGTCGTCCTACCGTGGCGCACATATCTGAGGGCCTTTCGTGCGTCGCTGAGGATTTCGAGCGCTCCGGTATACTGTTGCCGCGGCTGGAATTAGGCGAAGGAAAAAAAAAATCCCTTTGAGCTGCTAAGTGATTGCTTACTGACTTGGAAATGACACCTGACGGTTTACGAACGGGCAAAGTCCGTGCTTACGCACATTTATTCTCAAACTTGTTAATTTTCTTTCCACGCACACACCCCACTTCAATCACGTTGGCAAGTAAAAATAGAATACTTGTGCAACAGCCTGTCATGTGCAGAAAACGCCCTACACTTCACAATTTTGGAGTTATAGGCTTGTTTTTCGTTTTCTGAGCCGGTTTCAGATATTTAAATGAGTCGCCAGCTGGTTCAGTCTTGCGTTCACCTATGCGTTTTGTCAGCATATTAGGGCGTGTAGTATACCGTAGCGCAATCCGCCCACACCAACATGCTGCATTGACTCGCTTACTTTGATTTAAATGCATGTTAACGAATTTTCAGGGTTTAAAACTAATCCTGAGCCCCTCCTACGGCATGCTTAATAATTCCGTCGTGTTTTTCGCACGTACACAACAGAATTTATTTCTTCTTCAAGTTGTAATGCCTATGGTTATTTCTATACTCATTGAGTATGACAGTCCTAGGGCAAATATTCAAGGCGAAGTGCCAACGCAATGTGCAAACGCACAAGCAGTGTTTTAGATACGGTGCAGACATATTTAAGAAAATATATACTTCTTGGAATAATGAAAATTAGCACATTCGGTAGCATGAGTTTCCGTGCAGGTATTTTCTGAGGGCCGCAGTCACACGCCTGGAAGGAGCAAGCAATTGTGTACCAAGTATGAAATAACAAAGGAGGCCATCTTTTACTCTTCTATTAGGGTACGTAGTTGTAACCCAAGCATCTATTACCATACCTAAACACAGCAACAATCGAATTGTTAATTACACCGAACACAAAATATACTGGTCACATTTCCCACATGTCTGCATAGGGCATGTAGATTTCTCAAAATCTATTTATTTATAAATACAGCGCGTCGCTTTCGGGAAGGCTTAGCGTAAACGGGAGCACGGTTACATCAAAGTAAAACAACCATTATTGAAGAAGGCGAAAAATAGAAAGCGTCACGCAACAAAAGCATTAGTCGTACAATGCAATAGCACGCAAGATGGAGGAGGATCAAAGGTGGAGATGTGTGCGCAAGCGAGCTAATCCAGTGCTTTTATCACGAGCACCGCCTTTTGATCAGCTTCATTTGAACTTCAACGCCGCCAAGAGAAATTGCAGCAACATACGCTTTGTATGTGAATATTTCCCCTTAATTGTTTAGAGACACGTGTGGTCTAGACTTTGCATTAACCGATGATGGCGTGCTACTTTCATAATACGCTCTGTCAAAGGTGAGTTTTCTCGTACTACAAAAGGGCTTGGTAATGAATCTGGCCTTAATTCCATGACGTCTTAATTCCGAAGGATTTGGCTTTCAGATTGGTCTTCGGTGAAATGATCCAAAGATGAATAAAATACGATTTGGTATGGTACAACTTTCTCAAAAATGTCACAAGGCACGGAAGAAAAAATACAACGCGGCATATCACAAATAATTTCGAAAATAAGGACTGTTGACATGTCAGCCCACCGTGTGCATGGCCAAAACAATTTCATCAACGTCGAACGTTGAACATGGTCTGGGTCATTGCGCGCCCCTTCGTTAGAGGTTTATTTTACCTGACCTACCTGCGTTACTGATGCTTCAACCAGCTTAGATTTGCACGACATCTTTGAACCCAATATAATTTCGTCTGTGTTTAGCAGGTATCTGCATTCTGATTTATTATGCGCGCAGATATGGCGAACTCAAGATATCGCTGCCGTTACTGTGCCTCGGCGCAGTAACTGCAGACTTTGGTAGCAATCCCGCAAATATATGTGCACCAATTCAGTCAACATAAAAGCTAGACCTGCACTGCGAGTTGCATGAACAGCGGGGGCTCAAACGATGACAACCGCTGTTTTAGTCTCGAGTTTGTCAGCGGAGTCCAACTCAAGAAAAAAAAAATACGCCTGGCAATGCGCGTCATTTCAGTATGCAATACACGTCACTGAGCGGCGGGTCGAACTAACATATGAAGGGCAACTTTCGTGTCTGAGCCCAGAAACGGTTTCAACAACAACGAAACGAGTGCGGCAAGCAATGTGCGCAACATCGCAATGAAGCCTGCCGAACCAGAAGCGTGAACGGCGAGGCTCAGACAACATGAAGCACGGCTTCCGCAGTATTGAGTGAACCTTTCCAACTACAGCCGTGCCGAACGTTATTTAGTGCGAAGAAAGGCTGCAGGCGCTCGCGCTTCTCGCCAAATCTTCCAAAAAAATACGAGTGACTTCTGATGAATGGTTCCACTTTCCTCTCAAAGGTGCGGGTCCCGCGCATTTTCAAAGTTTTCCCGGCCGATCCTGTGCAGCCAATTCTTTCGACGAGCCGCGTTGCTTGTTCCGAATGGAATAAGGAAAAGTCTTTTCCCCTAGCCTCCTGGGTTGTTGCACCCATACGAACAACACACGCTAGGCATCGCCGCGGTACGTAAACGGCACCAGCGCTAGCGAAACGCTCTCCGCCAAAACTCCGCCGCAAGAAACGAACCAAAGCGCGATTTTGATACCCCTGAATGGCGCTGGTGTCTGCTACTGACCAAAAAAGGGCGTGCTATTACGCGACCACGGCGCTTCGAGCAATAGGAGGGTCGACTCTCCAAAGGCGTGGCAGGCGAAAGGGAAAGCAACAAAGCTCAAAGGAAGCCACTACCTTTAAATTTTATTCAGGGACATTAGATAAGCCTAGGCTAACAGCGCTACCTCGGGGCAGCCGAGTGTGCGCGCCGCACTAAGCTTTTTTGGTGCGCAGCGCGCTTAATTGTACGGCCGGACCATACCTGCCAGCGCGCAGGCTAGCATGCTGGCAGCACAGCAGACGTACAGCGCCCAATAGCGGTGTACCAAAGAAGTGTGCTTGAAATCACCACTCCCTCTTTTGTGTGGCCTCAGAGTTGCGTAGGGAAACGGTTCGTGCTAATGCTGAAAATTAATTCCTCGATATTCACCGCCATATGTGGTGAAGCACGTGACCTTCGAGATTGCATCCGTGGAACGCCAGTGCGTATAAGTCAAGGTAAGTATGCCTGCTAGCGAAGCCTCCATAGAAGCCCATAAGTTCGAAACATGGTGGTTCATCGGCGGTTCATGAGGCTTAGCGCCATCAATATTACGAGGGAAAGGCTTCCGGCGGAACACAAAGTAAAGTAACGCTATATCAGTTAAAAGAGAAGCGACGGTATTAAGCTGTAAAAGTCCCGACATGTACTTTCGTGGCCTGCCATTAGGGTAGTATGTTCAAATGTACCGTACTTGGACACCATGGCCGTTTCGAGCTATTAGCGTGGAAAGCGATGCAGTGAAACTCAAGAGCTACTAGTATCGCAATCGCACCCATAAAATACCTTTGGGTTTTTAATGCTGGTAACCTCATGGGACGCCAAGCCCGTCGGCCAGCGTAGCCGATCGAAGGAAGCTATGCGAAAAATTATTCGCCATCGTAACTCGCTAGTTCTGACTGATCGAGTTACTCGCGATGACACACGCCTTGTAAGCACAACGCCATCAGAATTCGGACAAACGTTGACAAGCAAAGCAACACAGCACCTGAAAAGGCGTGTAATGGTAGGTGAAATTTTACGAGCGCGTCTCTCTATATCTTATACCAGCTGCATTGCATAGCAATAGATAGCCAGGTGAACAATCTTTATGAGTGCTGAAAAAAAAGCGTTTTTAATTGTAATATTGAAGAGGTATTTTCTTTTCTGATCGCATCTCTATAAATTTCAATAGAAATGGTATTTTACTTGAATATGTTCAATCTGTGTCTTGTTTTTCAAATAAAACAGTTTTTGTTTAAGGTTGGTTGTCCCCTTATCACTTAGTCGCGCTTCAATCACTTTCCCTGTAGCCGCCCTTCTTGCTGTGCGTGACAATTGGTTCTGGACCGCTTTCCAGCTGAAGTTCACGACCCATTTGATTTGGCCTCTTATGAGCCGTGTAATGCAGTCAAGGTCCTCTTCCGTGCTTCCTAATGAACCTGCTGTGTACTTTACTGGAGCACCCCCGAATTCCACACGTTGTCTCCAGTTTTTACGTGGCCCACCAGATATGGGGTATGCGCGTGCGTGTTAACACTGGGAAGAAATGACTAACTACGAGCTGGTATTTGTGGCCCCTATCTCATGTGTCGGCTGCCACGCGGGTCGGACACTGGAAGGATGACCTCCCTTGCAGCGAAGTTAGCTGCCCTTGCTGGTCGCGGAAACAGGATGAACGCAAGTGACGACTGCAACTGCCAGGCTATTCTGATCGCAAACACTGTTTTTGCGTGAGGACGTAAATGTGAGGCTCTCTAAGGGCAAACGTTTCCGGGCGCAATCGATCAAACTGGCGTGCTATATCCCGGGCCTCCATGGCTGCTCAGCTGATCTGCATGTATCTCTCGTCACATTTTTCACTGAATGCTTGTTGCACTTCAGTCGTTTCCTGCAAAACCTGTGTTCCTCACTTTGGGCGAGTTGTGAGAGGCTCACAATCCATCTTCAGCGCCTTTAGGCTTCAAGTTTACTTCGGTCGAAGTTTACTTCGACCGAAGTAAATTTGAAGTAAACAGACCGCTGTGAGTGATAAGCGATATGTATTCGTCACTTTTTGACAGAGGCCTTGCTCGTGTTTACTTCGCCCTGTTATGCGGGCATTGTTGATTTGCATTTTCACTAGAACAGGAGCATCATACCCTTGAGGGTTTACATGCGTGAGGTTGATCGCACTGCGGGAGCGGAGTCACCTCTGCAGGCTAAACGCGTTGGAGCTTAGTGCCTCAGATGACTCTGACTCCCGCAAGAAACGCGGGATGATGCGTGGGGTGCCGCCGAGTCGGCCTCCTGTGTACGAGGCACCCTGCCGGACACCCCGAGTGTTCGACACCGAGGGACAGAGAGGAAATAATGATGCGAAAGAGCTAGATACACATATCGAAATGAACAATTTAATGTGTGCACAAAATACAGTATCTTCTTTCGCACTTGGCGCTCCAACGTTTTAGTGTTAGTGCTCCGATTCCTTTTTCCGTTTTCAAATGTGAAGTTGAGTTGCATATGCTACGTACGTTCTATGCTGTTTTCTTGTGAAGCGCGGTGCGTTGTCAGCTTATCTGCTCCTAAAAAAGCAGCACCAATTGCAAACATCGCTTGTTCCAGCTTTTGGACTTTGAGACTCATATACGGCCGGGTTGGTCTCCGCTATGTTCCAAAGCACTGGCCCTGCTTCGAAGACAGTGTACTGCGAACACGAACATGTTGTAGGCCATCGGACGCGTACGATATAATCACAATAGGTGCTTTACGTGCCAAAAACACGATCTCATTATGAGGCACGCAGTAGTGGAGTACTCCGGAATAAATTGGGCCCATCGGATTTCTTTACCATGCACCTAAATCCAAGTACACGGGTGCTTTCGCTTTTACGATTGAAATGTGCGCCTTCGGAGTGTTTTGCAAGGACCTTCCCATTTTCGGCCCAGACGAACTCAAAACCCTTTTCTTTGCCACAAGACCTTGCTAGACATAACAACTCGCGATTAATCCGAGACAGGTTATCGTTGAAAAACAGCCGAGGATACTGATCGTCTTGCACCAAATCTGGAAGGCCCTTCCGGGCCCCGAGCCATTTCTGCTTAACAGAAATTGAGTGAGTTTGCACTAGAATCGGCGGAATATAGTCGCCTCTGGATGGCAGCCGATGTACTGCCGAGATATCTGCTGTTTAAAAATCGGTTATGTTTAGCTTGCCTGCCAAAGTACTTTAGAAAGAGTGCAAGTTTTCATCAGATTTGACGGGAAGGCCGTGAATCTCGAAGTTAAATCTTCTGCTGTATTGTTCAAGGTCATTTATATTCCCACTCATCCTGTCAATCACCAGTTTCTGGGAAACTACTGTTGAAGCGACCGATCGAACTTGTGATCGAAGGTCTGCAAGTTCAGTCTGATTAGTGGCGACTGTAGCAAGCACCGAGTAATACTTCGACGAAAGGAAATCAATAGCGGACTGTATGTGCTCGACTGCCGAAGCAACTTTTCACTAGTTTCCCTGACCAACAATATTTCTTCAATTTTCATCATCAGTGTTGAAACAGTTGTAGTCAAAGAGTCTAGTTTTATATTCAGAGCTCACAGTTGCTGTGAGCATGAACCATCACCTGGGTTAGATGCTACGTCTGGTTGCTTAACCGAATCAACCGTGCATGAAGGACACTTCCACGTTTCACGTCTTACTGTACTCATCTTCTTGTAGGCGTTATCAGAAACAGACGAGCAGTTTTTCCCCAGTTGGAATTCGTCCTCACAGGTAGAACAGCTCATAAATCTTCCATCTTTCGGTATAGCTTTTGAGCAAGAAGTACACAAAGAAGACATGGTGCAGTCAGCGGCAAAACCCGAAAAGTGATGAATTACAACAGGTGTAATTAACACTCACCTGCCAAAAACGAAGCAAACGTTTAGTCTAAGACAAAGGTTTGCCGCTGACTGCAACGATCCACGAAGTGGACGGCCTTTAAATAGTCGATGATAAACGCCAGGGGGACATTATTGGCAGGTCCAGAGCCATGGAAGTCAAGGATGGCTTTCTACGTCAAAACTGCAGCTTCGCCGATATCCCTATGCGTAGATCAGTCACCAGGAACAGCTGCAAAGATGATAGCCGTTGAAGATTCGAGTGGTTTTCCAGCTGATACTGTCCCACAACTTGCAGAGCCTGCAAAAAACGAAGCAAACGTTTAGTCTAGGAGAAAGGTTTGCCGCTGACTAACAACCCACGAAGTTGACTGCCTTTAAATAATCGGTGATCGACGCCAGGGGGACATTATTGGCAGGCCCAGAGCAATTGGCGTCAAGGATGGCTTGCTACGTCGAAACTGCAGCTTCCCCGAGATCCGCATGCGTAGATCAGTCACCAGAAACAGTTCCGAAGATGATAGCCGTTGAAGTTACGAGCGATTTTGAAGCTGATACTGTCCCACAGCTTGCATAGCCTGCCAAAAATGAAACAAATATTTAGTCTAGGACGAAGATTTGCCGCTTCCAGCGCGATTTCCTCGGCATAGAGTTTGGGCACAGCAGCCGCGTCTGTGACCGGCCTACTAACAATTAGTGTGAACCTAGCCAAAGCATGCATAACCCCGAAAAACTGAGCAAAACCTAGCAACACTTAGCATGACCCTACCCGAGCCATGTATAACATGGTAAAAATTAGCAAAACCTAGCAACACTTAGCAAAACCCGGAACTAGCTCCGCTGTGACCCAGTCTTGCATCACTGGTGCGAACTGTCCACATATTCATTTTCTTAGTTGAGAGAGAGAAAAAAAAAACTTTGTTTTCATGTTGGGTGGTGTGGTGGAAAGGCACTTGCCTCGCTTGCGGCATTCTTCAGTGCAACACTGATAAACGTCGCAAGGTACCGTTGGTCG
Organism: Dermacentor andersoni; assembly: GCF_023375885.2. Lineage (NCBI taxonomy): Eukaryota > Metazoa > Arthropoda > Arachnida > Ixodida > Ixodidae > Dermacentor > Dermacentor andersoni. The sequence goes on along the minus strand of NC_092816.1, from coordinate 143,297,186 downwards.
TCGGCGCTGGTCGCTTCTTTCAGCCATTTGCCATGGGGTTTAAGGGAAAGATTTGTAGGGGCAGGCAAGAAAAGAGGGGGCGGTTCACGGGACCAGAGGATATGGGATGTGTTCGGGAGTTCCCCACAGTATCGGCTGGGGGGGGGGGGGGGGGGTATCTTCAGGTAAGAGGCCGCGGAAGAGTTGCGTTCGCGCTGGTGTAGGGAGTGCTTAAGCCTAGTCCTGACGAATCAGTACACCCTGTTCACGGTTGAGCGCATTGCTGAGCTTGGGGAACTTGCGCCTTGCCTCGTGTTAAGGCCGCAGAAGCAGCGGAGCCCACCTTTTCGTCTAAACTGGTGGCGGAATGTAGGGTGCCTAGTTCAAAGTCTCGCAGGCGAGCTGATTAGCTCTTTCATTTCCCGGCCGCCCGTCATGACCAGCTATCTAATTGATTTCTAAAGGACCCTGAAGGTGTTCTTGAATAAGTGTTAGTCGAATAGGAGTGGCTTAAAAGGCTAGACAGACGCGAAGTGGATGAAGCAGGCTGGTAATCCTACTGTGATGAAAATCGTGGCTAGGTAGTTGCTGCATAGTGACCGTAAACAGCGCGAAAAAAGAACACGGCAGCGGAAAGCCACCAGTATATGTTCACGCGCAGGCGTGCATATTTGCAGTCCAGACAATAAATATCGTCAGTTGGAAGTTAGCGCTTGTGCCGTGTCATTGCCTTTTCGTGCTGTTTACCATCGGTACAAATCACCAACTAGCTCAGGCAGCCACCTTGCTTTGTTGCATAGCGATTTAAAGAAAACGCACTTGTTTAATTAGGTGCGTGAATATGAAAAACGACTAACCATGGGAAAACGAAACAATTTTTTCTTTGGTAAGTGTCCATATGCTCTTACCAAGGCAGTGTACGTTGTTCCTGCTAAACCAATGGCAATATCCGTGTAGGTCAGGGGGACAGACAGCACTGGAAAGGCAAAAAAGCAATCGCGCATGAAGTGGGCACTGGCATAGTTATGTATAGCACATGGAAGTATTTTATGTTTATTTATATAATGCCGAGCCTTAAGACATGGAATCATCAATCGAAATGCTCCGCGTGCATTCATAGCCAAACTGTGCGAATAAGAAAATATTGTTGGTTTTTATTTGCTCTAGCAAAAAGAACAAATGGAAATACAACGGCCAATGATCGCCCTAGGGGAAGGGCATAACTATGCAGAAATGGTACCTTAGGATAAACCAAATAAAGAAGAACGAGGAATGCAATATCCCAATGGAATTATTACATAGCAACTTGCAGTAACTATACGTTGATTTGCATATCGTAATTACATTACTGAGCATTTTGAATGCATAAGACTATTTCGAATCGACAATTGCCTTAACACTCTCTACGAATGCATATACATACCAGTTTGCCCAATTATTGTCGCCGCGAGGAACACAATGTAAGTCTCTCAGCGAATAACACTGAAATTACAATATATTGCGGCAGCTTTCAAGTTCTAAGCATTTCTTTGTGTTTAGTATTTGCATCTGTAAACTTACCTTTCGAAACACATATTTTTCTGTCCTACCTGTTTATGTGTAATAAGTGAATCACTTACTGGGTAAATACTTGTTAAAATAGACGAGAACAAAGAAACAACGATCAGACGGCAGCGTTGTATGCTGTATCAAGTTTTTGTGTGGCATGTCCATTGTGTACGTCTTGTGGCTGCTACGAGACAGTTCAGCACCTGTATTTGAGTGTCCCGCTTTCAGTGCGCAGCGCATGTCGCTAGTGAGAAACTATCATCTCCTTGGCCTGCGGTGTGCGACACTCGAGGAATGTTTATACCCCAGTGATTGTGCATCTAAAGGTGATCAAGCCCATCGCGCCCTACTAACCTTTCTAGAGTTAACTAACTTAGATTCACGTTTGTAGCGTGAACATTCAACATTCTGTAGTAGCGTGACCTTCAGTGACCGGCCCTACTGTGTGTGATCACTACTGTGCCCTAACGCTTCTTCCTTCCAAGATGGGAGGTGGCGGATTCAAACAACTTGTAGTGTATATTGTGAACCGACTACCGGTGAAACGGCGATTGCGTGCAGCTGTACTTGGTGTCTCATCGTGGAGAGCACAATTAGCCGCATAGCGAACTAGCCATGGATGTGGTTGATAATTGTGGAGGCTGTTCGACGCGGCGTCACTTTCATTCCGGCTGCAGAGTCGAAACTCGGCAGAACAACGTGTGTAGTGTACTGTGTTCTACTTTATTCTTTAGATTTGTCCTCTTGCTTTTCCTTTCCTATTTTCTCCCCTCCTTCCTATCTTCCATTTCCGTGTTGCTGTCACCTCCCTTCAGAAGAGTAGGCAGGCGTTGTGCCCCTTCCTGCGGCAGTTGCCAGCCTGCTCCTCGCTTTCCTTTTCCCTTTAACTGTGTGCATGTGTTCAAATAAGAATAATAAATTGTCACACACACACACACACACACACACACACGTGTGTGTGCGTATGTGTGCGAGTGTGTGTGTATACGTGTATGCATACAGCAGGGTGTCCCAGCTAACTTTAGCCCGAGCTTAACAATACGCGATGTCACATAGCTGCACAGAACCAAGGCGATGTTTGCCTTCGCTTGGAGATACCCAGCTATTTTTTCTTATTCCACCTACTTACTTTATTAGTCCTAATTAATAATCATCTTCTCAAATATTGCAATTAGATGACAAGGGTCAATAATAAAATTTTACACCAACATGAAATACTCCCGCTAGGGCTTCCTGTTGCTCAATACATGCTACATAAAAGTGTTTTTCCCAGCGTGGAAGAAGCCCGAAAATACACGCAAAGTGCCTCGAGCGGCCAGTCGCGCGGCAGTAGCACTGCAATTAAAGGAATGATAAATTAATCGATCAAGCTACAGCTCAGATCAAGCTACAGAACAGGTATTCGGCTTTAACTTAGGAAGATGACCTTAGTGTTGAAGCAACGAACGACAATCTTGTGGGCACCATTAAGCAGAGTGCAATAGAAGTCGGCGGTAACTCCGTTAGACAGGGTACCAATAAGCTATCGCAAGAGACGAAAGATCTGATCAAGAAACGCCAATGTATGAAAGCCTCTAACCCTACAGCTAGAATAGAACTGGCAGAACTTTCGAAGTTAATCAACAAGCGTAAGACAGCTGACATAAGGAAGTATAATATGGATAGAATTGAACAAGCTCTCAGGAACGGAGGAAGCCTAAAAGCAGTGAAGAAGAAACTAGGAATTGGCAAGAATCAGATGTATGCGTTAAGAGACGAAGCCGGCAATATCATTACTAATATGGATGAGATAGTTCAAATGGCTGAGGAGTTCTATAGAGATTTATACATTACGAGTGGCACCTACAATGATAATGGCAGAGAAAATAGTCTAGAGGAATTCGAAATCCCACAAGTAACGCCGGAAGAAGTAAGGAAAGCCTTGGGAGCCATGCAAAGGGGGAAGGCAGCTGGGGAGGTTCAGGTAACAGCAGATTTGTTGAAGGACGGTGGGCAGATTGTTCTAGAAAAACTCGCCACCCTGTATACACAATGCCTCATGACCTCGAGCGTACCGGAATCTTGGAAGAACGCTAACATAATCCTAATCCATAAGAAAGGGGACGCCAAAGACTTGAAAAATTATAGACCGATCAGCTTACTGTCCGTCGCCTACAAAGTATTTACTAAGGTAATTGCAAATAGAATCAGGAACACCTTAGACTTCCGTCAACCAAAGGACCAGGCAGGATTCCGTAAAGGCTACTCAACAATAGATCATATTCACACTATCAATCAGGTGATAGAGAAATGTGCGGAATATAACCAACCCTTATATATAGCTTTCATTGATTACGAGAAAGCGTTTGATTCAGTCGAAACCTCAGCAGTCATGGAGACATTGCGGAATCAGGGTGTAGACGAGCCGTATGTAAAAATACTGAAAGATATCTATAGCGGCTCCACAGCCACTGTAGTCCATAAAGAAAGCAACAAAATCCCAATAAAGGAAGGCGTCAGGCAGGGAGATACGATCTCTCCAATGCTATTCACAGCGTGTTTACAGGAGGTATTCAGACACCTGGATTGGGAAGAATTGAGGATAAGAGTAAATGGAGAATACCTTAGTAACTTGCGCTTCGCTGATGATATTGCCTTGCTTAGTAACTCAGGGGACCAACTGCAATGCATGCTCACTGACCTGCAGAGGCAGAGCAGAAGGGTGGGACTAAAAATTAATCTGCAGAAAACTAAAGTAATGTTTAACAGTCTCGGACGGGAACAGCAGTTTACGATAGGTAGCGAGGCACTGGAAGTGGTAAGGGAATACATCTACTTAGGACAGGTAGTGACTGCTGATCCGGATCATGAGAGTGAAATAATCAGAAGAATAAGAATGGGCTGGGGTACGTTTGGCAGGCATTCGCAGATCATGAACAGCAGGTTGCCATTATCCCTCAAGAGAAAAGTGTATAACAGCTGTGTCCTACCAGCACTCACGTACGGGGCAGAAACCTGGAGGCTTACGAAGAGGGTTCTACTTAAATTGAGGACGACGCAACGAGCTATGGAAAGAAGAATGATAGGTGTAACGTTAAGGGATAAGAAAAGAGCAGATTGGGTGAGGGAACAAACGCGCGTTAATGACATCTTAGTTGGAATCAAGAAAAAGGAATGGGCATGGGCAGGACATGTAATGAGGAGGGAAGATAACCGATGGTCATTAATGGTTACGGAGTGGATTCCGAGGGAAGGAAGCGTAGCAGGGGGGCGACAAAAATTTAGGTGGGCAGATGGGATAAGGAAGTTTGGAGGGTCAACATGGCCACAATTAGTACATGACCGGGGCAGTTGGAGGAGTATGGGAGAGGCCTTTGCCCTGCGGTGGGCGTAACCAGGCTGATGATGATGATGATGATGATGATGATGATGAAATTAATCGAAACGAAAGTGGATGAAAAAACAATGTGGCGCAGGTAGGAAACGATCCCGCGTCTTCGCATTACACTTGTGGCGCTCTAACAGTTTAGCTACTGCCGGCCCCGTTTTCCCTTCTACTTTCTTGCATATTTATGTTTTACTACTAGAACTAACCAACTGAGAGTGTCACCAGCGCCACCACTCGCAAACCTTGGCGGCGGATGTGGAACATCCTTTCAGCCCCAGGCGTCAAGAGTACGTGGTCTCTTGAGGTGAATGCGATTTTTGGAAGAAGTGAGTCCTTTCATCTTAGGTCTTATCGCCGTGGCGGTCTCCTAGGCGCTATTCTAAGGGTTGCGCGCTTCTCGTCGTATTTAAAACGCCCGGGCTTTCGCCTTTGCTTCGGCGGCGCTACATAAATTGCTCACCGCACATGGCAATCGTAACAATGGTCTGTAGAGTAGAGTAAATGCTGGAAACGACCACGGAGTCAAATTGCGAGGTTTTTTAATACACTTCTGTGTAATAAAAAACCTCGCAATTTGACTCCATGGTCGTTTCCAGCTTTTAGCACGGAAAGCTGTGCATGCAAAACACTAGTCGTGCCACTTTCTCCATAGCAACCCCACACAGAATATAGTTTCATTGCGCGCTGAAGAAAGCCTTGGGGGCTCAGTGGTGGTGAATATCTTCACGCCAAGTCCGACGGTCACCTCGGCCAAACGAATACAGCCAAGCTAAAAATAATCAGGTAGTCGTAACTCCGAACTTTTGTCTCAACAAGTTGGCCGACAATGAAACACATCTGCGAAGAGACAACGCCTCTATAATTGAGGCAAGATTTGACAAGCACACAACGAAATATGTCAGAGGTGCCTATATAGTAGGAGTTGTGCTTTACGAGCGTGCCTTTCTGCACACTGCAAGAGCTCCATAGCAACTGACAGCAGAGTGAACGGCCCTTTTTTAAGTGAGCACTGAAAAAATATGTTTCTTAGTAGTGGTAAATTGATAGAAAGTTGTATTTCTTTCTTCACGAAACGTATATAAATTTCATTAGCAATGTCATTTTCGCTGGATAAAATGAAGCTGTGTCTTGTTTTTATTAAAAATGTATTTTGCTTTAAGGCAGTCTTTTCCTCTCCTCACCTAGTGGCGCTTCAATCATTGCTCATATAACCGTCCTTACTGATGTCATTGATAATTGGTTTTGGGCCGCTTTACGCCCAAGGCCTCACGATCTTGGATGTTGAGCTGAGTTAACCAAGCACCGCAACCATGAGCTTGTGCCGCTGGCAATGCCACTTAGGCACAGGCCGCTGTTTTTCTCTTTATTCGCTCTCCGCAAAGGAAGACGTCATGCTGGCGGCTGAAGGCGAAGACGGAACAAAAGGACCATAGTACGGCTTCAACGTTCCGAAGTTTTCAAACTCGTGGTCACGATGACCAAGATCTCTCGATGGTGTGAGTTGCTCCACACGATAACAAGTAGAGGACGTTTGCTCCAGGAAGCGGTATGGGGCCTTCGTATTTAGCAACAATAAAGGTTGAGAGTCCGACTATGGTAGCGGGTACTATAAGCTAAACCAAAGAGGTAAATAAAGAGGAAAATATGCATACAGAACGCTCCTCAGGTAGACGGGGTTACTGCTGCGACTGGTCCAGGGTGGAAAAGGAGCAGGTAATCTGGCAAAATTGCACGGCATGTCGAGCAGCTTCGGAAAGCGGCGTACTTTCAGATGCATCCGGCTTCCAGGGAATGATCCTGTCAGTGGTATTAGAAGATTCGCGCCCTTTAGAAGGAATTAAGGGAAAAATGTTGTAGTTCCTCGTTGCGCCGTGTAGCAGAGATAGGAAACGAAATCAAGAACCCAGTTTCATTTCGAATGGTCAGACTTGACCTACATAGGCAGCATATCACCGACACTGCGGTTGAAGCGCTCTGCATCGCCGTTAGTTTCCCGATGATATACTGAAGTGGCACGGTGGATGACTCGGCTTTAATCTTGTAAGGCCTTAAAAGCATCGAGAAGGAAGGCGCGGCTCTATCACTCGGGATTTTGCGAGGGGGATGGCGTCGTAGAGCGGTATGACTTGGGATACACAATGCAACAACAAGGGTAATCGCAGACGGTAGAGCGGTTGTTTCTGTAAAGCGCGTCAAGTAAACCACAGCGACGATAATCCAGCGTTTACTAGCTTTAGTGAATAGAAGCAGGCCGTATGTGCCCACGACAACACGATCAAAGGGTTGCCTAGAGAAAATAAAGGGCTGTGGTGAGAGTATAATTATTCCGCAGGTGATTGCCTGCGTTGTCGGTGAGTACATAGGCGACTGAACTTTCGCACGTGGTTATACACGCCCCGGCATTAAAATTGCAGGGGCTGTCGAGGTAGGTATTGGAGAGGCCGGCATGTGCGCACTGCGGGTAGGCGTGAAAAGCGGCGCGTATATCCACACGAAGATGGCGGGTTAAGACAAGTATCAACTTGCGACCATCGGAAAGGAAGTTTCGACGATAAAGAGGGATGTCACGAATTGCAAAGTGGGAAGCCTGGTGAAGACCGCGGAATCGTGAAGTGGTGGTGGGGTGAGAAAGGAGAGCAATTAGAAAGCCGAGCGAAGGATATCTGTGCTGTTCCGATACCAAGTTGTACAGTGCAGGTGACTAAACCGTGTACTGAACTGTGTAGGGCTAGCACTTTTATCTGATACCGGTGAGCGTCAGATCTGATGCCGGTGCTTGCGGCCGGACCTGGGAAGAAAACAAATTGCGTACTCCTGTAGCTTGAGGGCCCATCGGGAGAGGTGTCCAGATGACTGTTTCAGGGTATACTGCCAATAAAGAGCATGGTGGTCAGTGATGATGTCAAAAGAACGACCATAGAAATAAGGGCGAAATTGTGAAATAGCCCAGATGATGGCCAAACATTCTTTCTTAGTAGCGGAAAAATTAGACTCGGCTTTTGCGAGAGTGCAGCTTGCGTATTGAAAACATATTCCTATAATCGCGATTTCTGTTGCCTGAGTACAGCGCCGAGTTTCACAGCGCTTGCATCGGTGTAGGTGTCTGAGGGGACCAGAGGATCGAAGTGGCGTAGTATGGGTGCTGAGGTTAGAAGGCGGCGTAGTATGGGTGCTGAGGTTAGAAGGCGGCGTAGTGTCATAATCGCCTCGTCGCAATCTGGGGACCAAGCCAAAATATGTTTGTAGGCATGAAGAAGGCCCTACAGTGGTGCAAATAAAGTGGCAACATTTCTAATACAACGGCGGAAATACGAGCACAGCCGACGATGGTTCGGAGTTTCTTTAAGTTCTGCGGTTTTCGAAAGTCAGCGACGGCGCGAAGATTGGCTGGATGACGAAGAATGCCTTCTGGTGACACAACATGGCCAAGAATGGTGCGTTGTCAGGAACCGAAACAACATTTATTTAAGTGGACTTGGAGTCCCGCATCAGTGTGGCATCGCAGAAGTCGCTAGAAACGGCTCCGACGTGCGTAGAAATCAGCGGCAAAACAACTACGTAGTAGACCTATCTGAGGCACGTGTCACATCTGAGACACCATGAAATAGGAAATGTAAAGTGGCTGGCGTATTGCACAGGCCGATTGACATCACTGTAAAGAAGAATCCTCAGTCCGTGATCAATATCGTCACTCTATTCCAAAGCTACGAGGAGCTACGCAGGCAGCGCTCGTTGACACGTCGCCCTTCATCGCGCAGCACATTGCTGGTTTCGCTACCATCTCCGACCAGTCAGCGCTGCTTGGAGAAATGAAAAGCGTTCATCCAAGAGGAAGTTGCATGCCAGCTCTCCTTGATGACCTTCGCTTAGCCGCCGCATATACTATAGCTTGCCTTGAATTTTATGCCTTCGCTGCACCGCGTGATAGCGCAGGAAATCACCGAGGACTTAACAGACCAGCGCCATCATGTGCCTGCGGCTGCTCCACTAAGCTACGCTGAAGTCGTCGCGCGGACCCAACCACTCTCCGTTGTGCTGACGTCGTGGCTAGGCCCGAAGTGCAGCCCGTCATGCAGTCATATCAGTAGCCGCCCCGCACTACGTGTCCTGTGACATGGATGGGAGCAGCCCCAGTGACCCGATTGCGTAATCTTGACAACCGGCCCATCTGCTTTGCGCATGACTACGCCCGTTATGTCGCACGTTTTTGTAATCGTGTACATCCTTTTAGCGCCGCATCGTCCGCGACTAGACAGCCCAACCGTTTATTTAACGACCACTCATCGGTTACGTCGCCGACTTTGCGCTCGAGGCGAACTAGCTGTGCGCCCGACGCGTTCACCAAATACCTAATCTTTTTCTGCAATTGGAGTATACTCTTTCGCAAAGCGTTCTATTGATGTGTATCTGAGAAAATAATCTCGCGTAAATTTTTTTTTTCTTAGTTTTGGAATGTCCACGAGCTCCAGTGTTAGAAGGCTCACCCCCTTAACCAACTTCCCATGTCCCTCCTCGCAGAAACGACCAGCCCATTCCTCAAGTCAAATCTATCCAAATCCTAGGAATACTGATGGACGCGCGTGGATGTATTGTCAAAACGCTCACGCGCATCACGGCCAAAACCGAAAACATGCTGAGACCCGTTGATAGAGTATCCGTACGAAAGAAGGGGCTAGGTGAAGATACCCTCCTCAGGATCCATCGCGCTTTCCTAGTGAGTAACATCAACTATGTAGCCTCGGCCCTGAACTGGACCAAAACCATCAAGATAAGCTTAATATTTTCATGCGCAAGAGCATCAACAAGGTACTGGGTTTACCAGTAACCACTTGCACGGACAGGTTAAGCAAACTTAGTATGCACAACGACATTGAGTAAGAGATCGAAGCGCAGGTAACTGCTCAGGCAGTCAGGCTCTCGTCAACCAGGCCAGGGAGACGCATCCTAGACGGGGCCGGCATGGCTCCCAGAATTCTAAATGAACCGGAAATCACGTTATCCAGGGAGGCCCGGGCAATCTTTGTCGTCAGCCACTTCCCTCGGAATATCCACCCGCAATGCAATGTAGGGAGGCGAAAAGCCCGCGCACGGGCGATTTTACAGAAGGCCGGCGAGAATCAAGACTCGACTGTCTTTGTCGACGCGGCTCAGTACTGCAAGTCTAGCACATTCGCGTTGGAAATCATTGAAAACAAACGAGAAGTACGCTTCTCGGCCTCGGTTAGGTTAGCTACGAGTGGAGTCGCTGAACAGGTCGCCATAGCCCTGGCCATGACAGGCCCCTCGAGCACCATCGTTCAAAAAAGTTCAAATAAAATTGAAATAAGGATCAAATAAAGTTCACTGTCTGTCTGTCTGTCTGTCTGTCTGTCCGTCTGTCCATCCGTCCGTCCGTCCGTCCGTCCGTCCGTCCGTCCGTCCGTCCGCCTGTCTGTCTGTCTGTCTGTCTGTCTGTCTGTCTGTCTGTCTGTCTGTCTGTCTGTCTGTATGTCTGTCTGTCTGTCTGTCTATCCGTCTGTCCGTCCGTCCGTCCGTCCGTCCGTCCGTCCGTCCGTCCGTCCGTCCGTCTGCCTGTCTGTCTGTCTGTCTGTCTGTCTGTCTGTCTGTCTGTCTGTCTGTCTGTCTGTCTGTCTGTCTGTCTGTCTGTCTGTCTGAGATCTCCTTGGTACACACAGTTCGTCTTACTATGGAGATCTTGAATGGCAGACCATGTATTGAGAACGTTCGTTATTGTTCTCGATAATTAGTTATTATTTAATGCTTATGTAACAAGTAGATGTTTATGATTATTTACTTGATATAAAAAAAAGCTCAGGTCTGTGACATACAGCTTCCTGCAGTATACATTGCTTGATTCCCGCGGAGGACACTATTTTTTTTTACGAGAGCTTGTAAATGCGTCAGAAGCTTTTTCGGAGTATAATATCGCAGCCTTTTTTCTCCTGTTGCATTTTTCTTGGAAATGAAATGTGTATTATGCATACGTACTTGTCGAAAAGAAAAGTGTATTAGTGCATACATACTTGTCGAGATCGCAATGGCAGCGCTGTAGATTCCGATGGCACCAAGAGTTTGCTGAAGCAGGTTACATGTAAAATGAGGAGGGACATATCAAACAAATATATTAAAGCAAAGTAAGATTTAATAACTTACAGCAAATCTAACCCGCATGATTGCAAACTGAGCCGTCAAAGGGAAAGTTAGGGATTTAAAAATTATTGAAACAAAAATTACCTGGACAAAATATTCACGGCGAAAGTCATCACAATATTACGATCGGAGCTTGTCAAAACGAAAGCCTCCCGGAATGAAATAGATATGGCGAAAATGACTTTAAGTTAGAATAGAATTTATGTAGCTTTTCATTTGTAACTGTTGTTAGTGAGCGACTGTTGCATTGTTTTATATATACTGTAAACAAGCGGCGATCTCGTGCTGCAATGAACGTGGATGCACCCTTGCGTCATAGGATGAATTTTAGCCAATGCGGAGGGTACATGATGCTTACTTGTATATAAATATCTGGTTACTGGACAATTTTGTTACGATGCGTACAGAATGTGCCTCACTGGCCGGTTGCATTTGATGAAAATTTGCGAGATATAACAATTAACATGTGCTTGTTCTAACGAGTAACTGCACAGCGTGCCAATTCCTGGTCAATTCCGAGTCCGTAGACTAAGGTTGGTTTTCGAACTACTTGCGCAGCTGAAGTGCGCCTGTGTTAGCAAGTAAATTTGTTTTGTATACATCGTATATATATATATATATATATATATATATATATATATATATATATATATATATACAGATATATATAGTGATGTAAGTGCAATAATGTAGTTTGCGGAGGTCAAGGGCCGTTATTCACAAACGTTTTTCAAAAAGTTACGATGTATTATAGCAAGCTGCCGTCACCGATGTTGTAATCGTTAGCAGTGGCGACCTGTGGCCGTTCGCATCAATTGCTACGGTTTACACATTTTCTGCCCAGTAGTGACCCAGGGACTATATTGACAACAAAGTTGCTGCTGTTATTGTGAAATGCTCTTAGAATTCGTGCAGGAGGAGCTTGAACGTGGTAGTAACGAAAACAGCACTGATGCGCCAAGGACGGTAGAACGCATTTGACAGGTTCACAAGGACAAGCGACAGAATTGGGGAACGCGGCGGGCAAAGTGTAATGATTGTGGCACTTGAAATGTTGGTAATTGCAGCGTAGCCAACAGACCTTCTAATCACCTATAGCAGAAAACTCGAGTTTAGCAACTGTGCGGAAGGAATCATATACTAGAGTAATTACATTGAGCATGCTCCGGCGTTTTGTAGTTTTGTGCATCAATTAGGGCAATCGTAATTGTTAGTTAGATCATACTGCGTATGCGGAAGGTTCTTCGTGCATAAAGTGTCTTCCAGCAACCGTAAAAGATGATATTGAGCTTCCTTACACTTAGTAAAAAGTAGATGATACAAGCAGTGATGCCGACCTTGTTGTCGAAGCGCATTCGTAGATACTGAAAATAAATGACATTGTAAGCATCAATATATATGTGGTACAAATAAATCGTCATCTTTGATATATTGGGTTACCAGCATTATACACATTTAATGTTAGACAGTAATGAGAAACATTGCGGAAGTAATACTCAACTAAGTGGTGGCGAAGAAAAACTTGAGGAATGAACTGATATTAGGCATTTTAATTATTCATTATTCTTTATGTGCCGAATAACGGCAAAAGGGAGTGCAAAATAACACTACCTGACAAGGGTAGGAATAAATGATATTTTTCTGCACGTTTGCAATGTTTTCAAAATGTTTACAGGCACCAGTCCATTAGGCTCCCATATTTGAGCATGTCACTTGATACTTAAGCTTCTCGTACCGTCTACCAGAGGGTGTACCGAGACATTACCTGAAATATGGTTGAAAGTCGTAGGCTGTAGAGTAGCGGCACCACAGTCACCGCGGCGAAAGTGGCGCTAATGGGAACCCAGGCCACGGTCCACATAAGGTGGAAGCCGTAGGCGTAGTAGTGTCCCACAACAGCCACCACGTTCATGCCATTCACTGCTGAAGCCAGAATTGACACCGCCAGCGCTATGGACGGAAGGCTGCGACCTCCTAAGAACGCCTCCAGCTCCGGAGCCAACAGGTCACCCTCACCGGAAGCCACCTGTTGACGACACGTATGAAAGTCGTTTCTATATTAAAAAAAATATACATACGATAATCCAGATAGAAAGTAGAAGACACGTACAAGGGCAACAATATCTCTTGTGTAATTGCGGCGCGTTAGCATGTTTTATTGTTTTGGGGGAAATGAATATGATATTAGTCACTGCAGCAATAGGATCTGAATGTGCAAGCATATGCAGATCAGATATTGCGCGTGGGAACTAATATGTTCTTGTGAGATGTAAGCGGGGCAATTGAGGCAGTTTCAAGGCGATGAAAACCATAAGCACAAACTGTTCTCGGGGGTCGTGCTGCAGGACAACGTCATTCTGGAAAAAAAAGGAAAGTGATGAATGCCGTCGCCAACCTCACATAAATCGCTAATCAACGAAAGCTGTGGGCGACGTTACGTTGGGACGCCGTGGCCCCACGGGCTCGGATGCCCGACCGCCAGTTGTGAGCTCACCTCTTTTGCCTAAGATGCGCGTTGATCACACGCAGGTTACTTGTGGACACCTGGACATTTTGGGCGTTTATTTCGTTTCGTGCTTGTGGCTGGCCATTGACCACTCACATAACACTCACATCCTTATGCGCATCAGTACTCAGGAACATTATACTGAATAGCAAAGCGAACAGGGGGACTGCACTTATACAAGGGGACATACAAGCATGCATCACCACTGCAGCGCGACTACATAATTGCGAGCCATTTTAACCACGTCTCATGGCTTTACATCAACAAAATGGCTGGTAGACAATCTCGCCTTACTAGATGCACGCCAGCATGAAGCAGTAACAGGATAGGACGAACTGGGGATGAAATCTTTATTTTAAAATTTGTCTGCGCGTTGGACACATGTGCACTATATACCCAAGTGCTGAAATTGTTTAGATTTATTACCAGCACACTAGCTGTGGAATTTCGGTAATTAATATTACGTAACTATATTTGCTCTACACATAGCTTACGTTCAGGTGCACTACAGAGCTACAAGACTGTATTTGAAGCGTAAATTCCCACATTCTGCATGAATTTCAACATAAATGAGTGGGTACGGCGGCAACGCATGGGCGATGTGCTCAGACTAGTTTCTGCGTTGTCAACAGGCGCTTCTGATCTGCGCTTGCTTCCGTGGGAGCGCATGGAGCATGCACCTGACGGATCCGGTTGCTGCTGCTGATGATTCTGCCGAAGTGGAGCCTCGCCCGTGGATCATCGACAACCTCGACACTAGGAACCGTGGTGGAAGAACGCCATGGGAAGGCCGTATAAATCAAGCACCCTCGCCGGCAGCATCCAGTCGGCACGGCTGCAACGCAAGGGCGATGTGCTCAAACAAGTGCCTTCTTTTTAAACAGGTTAATTCATACTCGTGCTTTAAGAGCAACAATCCCTTGCTCTAGTGCTGCCGTGCCCACTGTTCTTGTTTTCTGCTTTTCCATCACAATGCCTGCTGTTGTCTGGTGACGTTCAGACAAGTCCTGGACCCGATTTACCAGTAGTTGTGCAAGGGTTGTGTGAATGCCAAAATGCAATTCAGACGAAATAAGCGACCTAAGCGAGAAACTTAAGGCCCGAAAAGACATTGTACACTTTTGCAGGGACCCAGCGACAAGGCTTGCTGAACTAAAAGAGACAACGGAGAGGCTGATTTCAGCATTGAAAAAATCACCAGGAAAAACTTGTAGGTTTAAAAGGTAGAACGCAGCGAAACTACCTAATGGTGTTTGGAATATCAGAGTGACAGTGAAACTCCAGAAGAACTGGAAATAAACGTAGTTGAAGAAATATCGAAGAAAACACTCGATATTAACTTGAAAACAATAAAGCGGATGCGCAAAATTGGAAGGCCGTATCAGAGCAAATCCGCAGAAGAAACCTTGAGGCCTTGTCCATTAATACTGTTGCTTTTTGATTATACGGAAAAAGAAAAAGTTTTTCCAAAGTGCGCAGAACTGAAAGGAAGTGGTATTTCTGTTGGCGACGGCTATTCAAAAGAAACACTGGATAAGCGCGAGCTACTCTGGAAGCCTGCGTTGAAAGGAAAAGAATAAGGGCTCGCGAGTGCGCCTAAACCACGACAGCCTTACTGAAGATAACATTGTCTACGTATGGGAGTATTCCAAGAATAGCCGTGCCAGGATACGCCAATTCCCGTGAACCAAATTGACGCACTCAAAGACTACACCGGCAGATAGTGACTACTGAACCTATATCGTCTTCCAGAAAACAGACTTTCGACTTATAAAGCCCAATGCCCGAAGCCTCACGAATAAATACGGCGATCTAGAACATGTGGTAGCCAGTTATGACACCCGTGTAGTCATAGTTATTGTTAGCGAAACGTAGCTGCGACCAGAAATACAAGATTGCGAGTTGTTTCCTACAGGTTTTAAGATAATGCATAATGATAGAGAAACTAGAGGAGGAGGAGTTGCAATCATAATACAGTAAAATATTGAGTCTGTAAGGCGGAACGATATCCCTAATCACGAGAACGCTTCGTGCCAAGTCAACTTCCGAACTACTTTAGTCTCAATAGGAGCAATCGATGGATCCCCTAACCCATCTATCAAATACTTAGAGGCCATCCAAGACTACTTGGAACAACAGGAGGCACGAAACCAGTGGTTAATAATTTCCGGGGATTTTGACTTGTCGGTGGTTGAGTGGAATTCAATTACCATAGAGTCACGGGAACGAGCTGACTCCAAAGTGCCCGTCAACATTACTTACGCTAACGATTGAACACAGGCGGTACAGGAAAGCACTCGAAAAACGAGAACAGTTCTGTCCATATTGGACTAGATATTTCTTCATGTACGGTTTGAAAATTATCAGGTCGCAGTTAAAGATGGAGCATCAGGCCATCAACTTTATTTCTACAAATCAGAGTCAACGTTCCCGCAACAAATCTTAAACAATGCACTACGCACGTCGCCAATTTTCTTAAAGTTGATGACACGAGCATCATTGATCATTGGTCGTTTCATCTAGACAGTCTGAGCTTTGACGATGACGTCAATGCGCTGTGGGCAATATTCAAAAATATTATCTTGCACTGTGTAAACTCATTCGCCGTATCAACAAAACATGAGAAATATGCGTATAGGAATAGGAAAATAGGAATACAAAGGAAAGTGAAATTTTAGAAAATATGTCTAACCTGTCTCCACAGCTGCGAATAAAGCTTAGGCAAACAAAACAGATATATTACCAGGAAACACTTGCGAACTTCATGGTATCTTCTCCGCAACAATTTTGGCGTCGCTTGTCGCATACCTTTGAAAGCCAGTAAAGCATTGTTCTTAACGACGAAATAATAACCGATTGCTGAAAAATTGCGTCTTACCATAATTTATTCCAGTGTGTCTTCGCAAATGTTTCTAAGTGTACTGCTCCAATTGCAGTAACACAATTTTCAAACGTATCAGATATGCCAGAAGTACTATCGCTACTGATAAACACTAAAGAACAAAAATGTTTGGTTCCAGATGAAATTGCAAAAGCGTTTTTGCGAAGACTCGCTTAATAAGGTTTTCGATCCTTGGAAAGTATTTTTAATGCATCCTTGCAACATTAGAAGGGTCCCAGACGACTGGCTTGTTGCAAAACTTATCCTGACACACAAAATTGGAGACAAGCAGAATGTTGAAAATTATCGAATAATTTCTTAAACCTGTGTCTGCTGCTAGCTCCTCGAACATATAATATCGATAGCAATATATAGGTGCCTAGAAAATATAAAAGTACTATATTCGAACCAACATGGCTTCCGGCAAAAACTGTTAACTGTCACGGAGCTCGTTGAAACCATCCACGACTTTCCAAAAGCAATAGATAAAGAAAAACGGGTTGATGCAGTATGCCTTAATTTCTTAAAAGCTTTTGATACTGTTCCTCATAACGAATTAATTATGAAATTTGAACAGCTTGTAATAATTAACAATACAGTGGAGTGGATCAGGTCATATCTATCACGCAGGACCCAGTACGTGGATATCAACGGCTACCAGTCAGATAGTTTATTTGCAAGTTCAGGCGTCCCTCAGGGCTCTGTGCTTAGACCGCTATTATTTCTCGTTTATAATAACGATAATTGCTCGGTTAATAATGAAAAAGTTATTGTACGACTGTTCGCCGTCAGCTGTTTAGTTTATCGAGAAATATGTGACCACCATGGTAAGAAAATTCTCGGCGTCGTCTATTGAGAAATGGTGTGAAACTTGGAAATTGCAAATAAATAAAGAAAGAAACTTGTGTTACATGTTGCAAACTGGATTATGCACGTACTAAATTTTGATCATCAACTAAGTTCCACTGTACAAGCCACCGTTAACAAATGTAAGTACTTAGGAGTAACAATATCTGAAGGCCTCAACTGGACTCAACCTACCCCTAATATTTGCTGAACCGATGAAAAGAAGTTATGGTTCTTACGTCACAAATTAAAGCTCGCTCCAGTCGCCTTAAATTTAACAGCGCATTTAACAATAGGGAGGCCTGCACTGGAACATACAGTCATAATACGGGACCTTTACCAAAAAGGTCTAACTCATGAAATTGAGCGGGTGCAAAGAAAGGCAGTTAGATTTATTCTATAAAAATACTCGCGTACCGATTCTGTAACAGAAATGCTGCAAGAACAAAATTACCCCTTCCCCCCTCTTGGAACCCAGTCGCATAACTAGGTGAAAATTCTTGTTTTTGCGTTCTAAAAATGTATTTTACTTTGCTGCAGCGCAGTACGTAATTCCCCGATAAGTCCAGAGCGCACGAAGTGACCACCGCAGAAACATTCTAGTACATAAATCTCGTGTCAACACATATGCCTACTCTTTTTTCCCTCGAATCATGAAAGACTGGAATTATTTAACGGATGCTATATGTGATTCTCAGATTGTACAACGTTTTGAAATCAATGTTACAAAATATTTTTTAAGTAAATCCTCATGCTATAACGTATCTCTAGTAAGTTGCAGAGTGTAGTATCGTGACGCATTTTTCGGCTATTCATTGCCGCTGTATGTCTGCCATGACGGCTGTTACGTGAGATTTTGCATTGTATGTATGTATAATGGCACATCGTGATTTCTAATTCTATGTATTAGCTATGCATTGCTACTTTACGAAAGCAATGATGCTTTCGTGTATGATTTGTACACCACCCCTGTAACGGCCCAATCATCCAACAGTACCTGCTAATAAAATAATAAATGTAATGGCTTCTAAGCGACTTTTTAATTTTATTGTTATGTATACATATTTTA
The DNA here is from genome assembly GCF_023375885.2 of Dermacentor andersoni. Classification (NCBI taxonomy): domain Eukaryota; kingdom Metazoa; phylum Arthropoda; class Arachnida; order Ixodida; family Ixodidae; genus Dermacentor; species Dermacentor andersoni. The sequence goes on along the minus strand of NC_092816.1, from coordinate 143,278,840 downwards.
TTGCGATAGCAATTATATAGACACTCCATGAGAATTTTCGCCGTCGACGTCCTGAGGTGTAGCATATATTCAGGCATATGTATGCTACATGTCATGCCATGCTTTATGACAAGGTGTATATTAGCGTTATATTGCCGTACTAGTGTATCATTTAGCTTACTGGTATCAGGTCTTACATCCTTGGCAAATAAGTTATAGCTGATAACTTTTGTATTGAAAGCCCAAAAAGAAATGTCGTGAAAGCTAACGCTGACAGTGCATGCCTTTTATCTTAAAGCTTCTCAGGCTAATAAATATTAAATGTGCCAAGCAATATCAAGGCTCAAACCTGAAAGTAATGTAACTTTACTAGTGAAGCTGCGCTATCCCATGGATCAACCCAAAAGTGGTTTAAACATACTCAATGCGTCAAGTGGTGGTAAAGTGACTAAGAAAGCCGTCGCCTTTGATAAGTAGGCCAAAATTAAATTACCCAACGGAAAGATTCAGGTAGACGACCACGAGCACAACAGCTCTGTGCCTTAACCATTAGACCACGGGCGCATGCCTTAGTAAACGGAATATAGCATCATTCAGTACAGGGTCCTGCATATTTCGCTTGGCGTGTTTGAAAAGAATATATATATATATATATATATATATATATATATATATATATATATATATATATATATATATATATATATAGTAAAACAGCACGTTGTGCAACTTGGTGACGTCGTCCCACTTGTTATGCTGGCTCACCCGTTCGTAAGATGACAACCAATCCTCCACGTCATGATCATCGGTGTCGCTAAATATGGCAGGATCACGCTGGCGCAACACACCGGAAACGATGACCGCCGGAGGCTGTGGTGCATCTTCCTGGGTGGTTTCGTCAGGCATGGTCGTAGCAGTCGGTAGCGTCCGGCTTCGGAGTTCCAGTTTCCGAGGTCTACCCCGCAGCTCCACCAAATGAAAGGGGGTTTATTGCAGCTCGTACGCGGGATTGCAGCTCGTGCCGGCGTCGCGAACCTCTGGTTCCGAAACCGCGAACACGATTTCGCAACATGGGGCACATTCAAGACAATTTCGCAGAAGTGTTCGGGCGCCCCGCTGTGCGCAAGCTTCGCGCAGAACAACGCTTAGGGGGGCGTGCGCAACATCACGGTAAAACTTTCACAACTTACATCGAAGATGTCATTGACCTGTGTAAGCGCGTGAATTCCTCAATGTCAGAACAGGACAAGATAAAACACATTATGAAAGGCATTGATGAGGACGCCTTTCAAATGTTGTTAGCGAAGGATCCGCGTACCGTGGCCGAAGTTATCAATTTGTGCCAAAGTTTTGACGAGCTACGGAAACAATGCATCTTAGCTCGGCGCCCACCGCCTACGGAAGATTCGTTAGCATCATTAATTATTGGCGACAACCACAAAACTTTGCTGACGCAAATAAAAGAATTTGTCCGCGAGGAGGTTGCACGCCAGCTCTCGATTTTGCCGACCACGGAGAATCCTTCTCAATGTTTGGCTCTAGCGATCCGAGAGATAATTCAAGAGCAAGTGACCGAAGCTCTTCCACCTCCGTGTCAGCCGGCTCCCGTGGCCGCGCCTCTGACGTATGCTGAAGCCGTTGCACGGGCGCCTCGCCCGCCGGGCTTCTCTCCTCCGCCTTCAGCGCCTCGCCCGCCGGTGTTCTCTCCTCGGCCTTCGCCTCGCCAGCCGGCGGACCCCTTTTTCAGTGCACAGCAGCAGGGTACAAATCCTTGGCGCACTGCTGACAACCGCCCAATATGCTATGCCTGCGGTACCCCAGGTGATGTAGTGCGCTTCTGCCGCCGGCGCTTGCCGGCCTTCGTGGGCACCCAGCGACGACCCAGCTCCGACTTCCGAACTTTCCGTATGCCTTCACGACCACCACCGGAAGTCTACGCTGCTGATGACATACCGGCACCGCAGTCACAGCTCTACGGCACTCGTCGCTCGCCTTCCCCTCGTCGGCACTCACTCTCACCCATGCGTCGTAGACCCAGTGCCAGTACTACTGAGGCGGAAAACTGATTTCCGCAGTTCCTGAGGCACGAACTGCGTCATCGTCGGAACATCAAAGTCCTCGTTTTTCCCCCGCTAACGTTATTGAAGTGTCCGTTGATGGCATCAAATCTCTTGCACTCGTCGATACAGGTGCTGCTGTATCCGTGATTAGTGAGAAGCTTTGTCGTGCATTACGGAAAGTGACCATGAAGCCGTCGGTACCATTGCTTAGAACAGCCAGTGCACAACAAGTACAGCCAGTCGCTATGTGCACTGCCAGGGTGCTGATTCGAGACATATTGTATTCGACTGATTTCTTTGTATTAACTTGTTGCTCCCACGATGTGATTCTCGGTTGGGATTTTCTGTCGCGCCATCATGCCGTCATTGACTGTGCACGTGCTGAGGTTCAGTTCTCCGTTCTGTGCGATTTGCCATCTCACGACTTTCAAGTTCAGGATCTTAGCAGGATCTGTGTAACTTCAGATACTGACCTTCCTCCTCACAGTGCTGTATTTGTCCCTCTTTCATGCGCATCGCTTGCCGAAGCGACGGTCATGTTTACACCCGCTGCCGTCTTCATTCGCCGCCAGCCTACATTGTTGCCTTTCGCCGTCCTTACGGTTCACCATGGTGCTGCAGAAATACTGATTTCAAACCCAAATTCGTACACTTTGGCTTTGCACTGTGGCGAGACTATTGGTACCATCGAGCCTGTGGACGCTGACGTTATTGTGCATTTCTCTATTACCGACGACGTAGATACTGCCAACGTAACAGCGCTGACACCCCATGTGCCATCTAACCGAGTACCACCGGATGTTTTTGTCGCTCCATTGCCGATGACCTCGAGCCGACACAAAGTGAGCAGCTAACTCTTTTAAATGATTTTCACGCCTCTTTTGACTGGAACCAAGCATCATTAGGCCGCACAAGTACCGTCTCCCACCACATTGATACGGGACATCACGCACCATTACGCCAGCGTCCGTACCGCGTCTCATCCACCGAGCGTCGTGTCATCACCGAGCAAGTTGAAGACATGCTTGACCGTGGTGTTATCAAGCCATCCTACAGCCCTTGGTCGTCGCCCGTAGTACTCATTAAAAAAAAAAGATGGTTCGATTCATTTCTGTGTGAACTATCGTCGCCTCACCAAGATTACACGAAAAGATGTCTATCCTCTACCGCGCATAGATGACGCCCTGGATTGTCTACAATGTGCTGAATTCTTTTCTTCTTTGGACTTGCGATCGGGCTATTGGCAAGTGCCAGTGGATGAGTCCGACCGCTCGAAGACAGCTTTCATTACGCCTGATGGCCTGTATGAGTTTACAGTAATGCCATTCGGCCTCTGCAATGCGCCCGCGACATTCGAAAGGATGATGGATAACATTCTGCGAGGCCTCAAATGGAAGACGTGCCTTTGTTATTTAGACGACGTGGTAGTTTTCTCCCCTGATTTCACCACTCACCTATCTCGTCTACGCGAAGTCCTTACTTGCCTTGCCACCGCCGGCCTTCAACTTAACTTGAAAAAGTTACGCTTCGGAGCCCGCCAGCTGACCATACTTGGCCATGTCGTTTCCAAAGACAGCGGCCTTCCCGACCCTGACAAACTTTGTGCTGTCGCAGAATTTCCACGGCCGACTACACTGAAAGAGCTCCGAAGTTTTGTCGACCATTGCTCTTATTTTCGACGCTTTGTGCGCAATTTTGCCTGCATCATCGCTCCCCTGACGAAGCTCCTGGCTGGCCCTGGTGACCTTCGCGATTGGACTCCGGCATGTGACCAAGCCTTCACCACTTTGCATCGCTTGCTTACCTCACCGCCTGTTCTACGCCACTATGACCCGACTGCACCGACCGAAGTTCATACGGGCGCCAGCGGCGTTGGTCTTGGAGCCGTCCTTGCGCAACGCAAGCCTGGCTTTCCGGAATATGTGGTTGCGTAGGCGAGTCGTGCCCTCACGAAGGCAGAAACCAATTATTCTTTCACAGAGAAAGAATGCTTGGCTATAGTTTGGGCGTTGAAAAAATTTCGCCCTTACTTGTATGACCATCCGTTCGATGTTGTGACAGACCACCACGCGCTTTGCTGGCTTGCGTCACTCAAAGATCCGTCAGGCCGTCTTGGACGTTGGGCTCTTCGGCTCCAAGAATTTGGCATTCGCATCATCTATCGATCCGGGCGCCAACATTCTGATGCCGATGCACTCTCCCGATCGCCCATGCGATCCGACGAAACGCCACCCTCCTCCATAGAGTGCCCGGTTGCTACCCTTGCTGTTACTGACATGCCGTCTGAACAGAGGAAAGATCCGTGGATTGTGTCTCTCATTGACATTCTTCACAGTTCTTCAACGGCTACATGCCCTCGAGCCCTTCGTCACCAAGCCACCCATTTCGTGCTACGGGATGCCATCTTGTACCGCCGAAACTATCAGCCTGACGGTCGCAAATGGCTACTAGTCATCCCTCGCCATTTGCGCTCCGACATATGCACGTATTTCCACGCCGACCCACAACAAGCTCATGCTGGCGTCCTGAAAACCTGCGAGCGGCTCCGCCAGCGCTACTACTGGCGCGGCATGTATTCTTATGTCCGCAAATACATTCGGTCATGTGTAGCCTGTCAGCGACGCAAGACATCTCCTCATACGACAGGCCCTTTGCAACCTTTACCGTGTCCTGCACGTCCTTTTGATCGCATTGGCATTGACCTTTATGGGCCTCTTCCATGCACTGCTGAATGCAATCGTTGGATAATAGTCGCAGTAGACCACCTTACAAGATATGCAGAAACTGCTGCGCTTGCTTCGGCTGCTGCTCGCGACGTCGCCGCATTTATGTTACGGCATTTCATCTTACGGCATGGCGCACCGCGAGAACTGCTCAGCGACAGAGGCCGTGTCTTCCTGTCCGTAATTATTAATGAGCTGCTCGCCTCTTCCCGCCCTATTGACCGCACCACTACGGCATATCACCCACAGACTAACGGTCTAACGGAACGCTTCAACCGCACTCTTGGTGACATGCTCACTATGTATGTTGCGTCTGATCATTCCAATTGGGCCGATGTCCTCCCTTTTGTGACGTACGCGTATAATACCGCCGTTCAGGCTACCACAGGCTTCTCACCATTTTTCCTTCTTTATGGACGTGAACCATCCACTACCCTCGACACCGTGCTACCATATCATCCGGATGCCTCTGAATTCACCCCTCTTTCCGAAGTTGCTCGCCATGCTGAAGAGTGCCGCCAACTGGCTCGCTCGTTCACGTCGGCTACCCAAGGAATTCACAAAGATCGCCACGACAACGGGCATCCCACACAGTCCTTCGCCGTGGACTCTCACGTCTGGCTTCAGCTGCCCTTCCAATCTCCAGGCCTTAGCCCAAAGCTTGCTCCGAAATATCAGGGTCCGTACCGGGTCATCGCGTGTACATCGCCTGTGAATTATGTGGTCGAACCGGTGACGCCACCTTCGGACAAACGCCGCCGTGGCCGCGAGACGGTTCACGTCAGACGCCTGAAACCGTACCACGACCCCCTTATCGTGTCATCGCCTTAGGTCGCCAGGATGGCTCCTCTTCGCCGCGGGGGCAATTGTAGTGGGCAATATGCATGTGGCGCTGTGCGGACTGCCACCGCTGCGGCGCGAGACCCGAGCTCGGGCTGCTGATGCGAACGCCTAGGACTCGCGATCAAGCGCTACTTGCGATCCCGCGTACGAGATGCAATAAACCCCCTTTCAATATATATATATATATATATATATATACATTGCGCTTACCACTCCCCTGTGCCTGGTGGTATGTTGCAGAAGGATCGCATTGTGGAGCCGACGTCGTTCAGTGTAACACTAGCCACAATGAATTGCCTATTTTGTAAGAAGAGAGTGTTGACGATTACGATACTCACTGATGAGAAATTTGAGCACGGCTCGATATCTGCCTTGATTTCGCGATAAATTGAGGCAAATCACTTGTGACCGATATCGCAGCACCGATTGGTAGTGGTTCAGTGCTGTCAGCGCCTTCGCAGAGGTAGGGGCCATGGAGGAAGGAAAATACCAGGAGAGAGCGCAACGTGTCAATTTTGAAGACTAGTCATAAAAAATCCAGAGGAATGGGATGAGGGGAAATAGCCCCCTCACGTGGTAGGCAATCGGTAGCTTTAGTCGGCTCGCTTTTGTTGCGTCTGCTGTGGGAGCTTTGGAATATGCGCACATAGTCGGCGTCACAAACACACGCCCAGGTTGGGTTAAGGAATCCAGTTGTGTGAAGCAGTCGAGTCTGTGTTACGTCAGTCAGGTAATATACCGAACCACCACGCGGCTCGCCGCCTAAGCGAGCAGCAAACAGGCACCAACGCACTAACGAAGAAAGAAGTCGCCATTAAGCCCAACAACCCGCGACGAGTACCTAAAGGCCAACTGGTCGCGTTTCGGGCGGTTTCAGGAAAACGAGGGAACCTTTCCCCTGCAAACGTGTGAAAGCGACCAAGCCGTCCTTCCGACGGCGATTCGTCGCGTTTGCGGGCATCTTCTGGGACATAATATGATGCCTTTCGCCCATGCACACATGTGTAGGCGCTCAAACGAGCGTCCAGGGTCCGCAGCGGCTGCTTTTCCGTGTGGAAGAGGTTCGTTCCATTTTGTGGCCAACGATGGACTGGCGCGCTGGGGGCCCCGAACAATTGTGAGGCTGTGCCGGCTCACTAATATGGCAGACGGTCTCAGCCGACGCTGTCGTTCTGCTCATATGCCTTCTGCCTCTCAACAAACCGGCGAGAACTTGCGCCGTCTCCAGCAGCGTACCACACAATCTTACAAAATAGTGCACGTAAATCTCGAAGCGACGACTTCGGCGTTTAAAGTGCAGGGTAATGTTACCTATTTATTTCACAAAGAAAGACACACAACGGAACCTTTTATAAGCAAACACGCGACAAATAAATATCTCGAGAAAGATCTTGTCTCATCTTCTATAGGTGCTAGGCAGCTGAACACAATTTAGCAAGAAAATACGCACCGCAGCTTCAGGTACACAACAGCTGATATGACGAAACAATAGATCACGCTCGGGACGGCATACCCTGGACGGTTTTTGAGGTGAGAGCGACGACTTGCTGCGCCCCCAAGAGCAAGTGATGCTTTGAAAATGATGTCGTCATGGGTATGACTCCCGTCTTTCTTCACGCTTCAAGGCTACGCATTTGAAGCGAAGAACGACGCCCGGGCAGCAGACACCCACGCTAGGTACTTCCTACGCTCCGCCATACTTTGACGGCAGGCGCCACTAAGCCACTAATCGTTACCCCGTACCAAACAAACACCAATGGTTCGGCAACAATGTGGGCCTTATCCTACCCGAAAGGCACCGCGCACAAGGCCCCAGCGAGCGGAAGGGGCGGCTGCAGAGGAAGTTAGCTTGCCGAGTCTAGCAGACTCACGTGACGCTCCCTCCTAGTTTCTTTCCCTCGTCCATGGGTTGGGCAGTGTGGGAACGCGGGCATGGTAAGAGTCATCGGAGCCAGCTGTGGCAGAAGGCGACACCGAACGGGCGAGCAGTGACACGAGCGCTTTGGCGTGGTTTCGCCGAGGAACGCGGATGCTCAACCCAGTAACGGGCTGCTTAGATTTGCGCTCCAAAAAGTGCAAATTTTTCTTCGCTTACGGGGATGAAAGCTACTGCCGCCACGACGCAAGCATAGGTACTTGTCGCCGCCTGCCGGAAGGTACAGAAAGTAGTCCGTCCGGAAGGGTTGCCGCGTGTTGCTCGCTCCTGGAGCACGCGGCAGCACTTCCTGAAATGCTGCGTTTTGGAGTTGCCAGCAGGCGGCAACATAAGTTTATGTTTGCGGCGTCGCGGCAGCAGCTCGGATCCCCATAAGGTAAGGCAATTTTGCCCTTCTTTCTTTAAAAACTAGGCAATTAATTATGTCACGTGCTACAGTGAGCGACGTAGACTCCAAAATTAGATACTTCAGCAAAATTTCAGGGAGAACAATGGAGCGGTAAGCACAAAATACTTTAGTGCGAAATCATTATATCCAGAATTACAGAAAAATGCGGCGTTGTAGTCGGTGGCATTACCGAATGATGGTACCGAAAATTGCCAAAGGCAAAGAGGGAAACCACTTCAAAAGTGCTCAAATTGAGGTCAATTTTTTAAAATTAAATAAATTAAATTGATACTGTTGAAAAGAAAATAGGTAAAGTTTGCTCTCGCTGGTAATCGAGCCCGGGCTTCCCCGGTGCGAGACGAGAATCCTTCCCCGACACCTTGGCGACTCCACTGTTCTGGTTGACTAAATGTGTGCCTATAGTGCATGCGTCATTGAGCACACAGGTCGCAGCCATCTGGCTGACTAAACGCGTGGCCAAACTCGTGCACCACTGGGCACGTTATGGCCTAGCCAATGGTATAGAGGTGGCGCCGCGTCATGAGAGTGTAAAATGAGTGTATAAAATAAAAAAAAAATGATGTCCAATTGAACGTTGGTGAGCGGTCGTTCGAGTTATGAACTCTTCGCGGGCAAGCAAGTGCGATGTGATGTTTGGCTCCTTTTAATTTGACCTTAACGAGGCACAGTTAAAATGCAGCCAAGAGCTTGCGAGGGCAAGAAACACGCAAAAAGAGCTTTACGAAAGCAGCTAATATAATCTTTTCGCATTCCCACATGTCAGCAGCCTTCAGTGTCTATGCCGAATCTTTTTTCGAGCAGGTTTCGCGAACTCTACAAGATCCTGTAAAAAGCGTGTTTAACTGGGATAGTTGGCTAATTCTTCGAGGATTGTAGCAGCAGGACCTAAGGAACGTTTTCATATTTAGTAAAAATGATTGCAAACAATCTTTACGAGCCTCCATCGAATCTATGCTACGTGCAATGTCAAAGCAGACACAACAGACCTTGTGAAATCAGGAAACGTTTATTTTGCTCTATATAAATGCTCGTTCCGGGCTGTTTGTGCATTCACGCAAGATTGTGGCTTAAGGTAAGCAGCAGTAGTTCTCGTACGAAGCTCCATCGGACGGTATCAGCTGAAAGAAGTCAATTACAAGCATGTGTAATTTTGGTGTTTCGACCTCATAGGAGTGTTGCACTTAGAGGCGAAGCTTGCGAAGGTGGTGAATGGACGGCATTACAAACAAAAGCAATTCACTTTTAGTTACATGGCCTAGAAAATACTCTACTCATTCCCAACAATACTATAAAATACCAAGAAAACATATGATTTCCAAGCATTTCCCATTCCCGGGCATTAGTTCCTGCAATTTAAGAGCACCAATGCATACTCGACTGCGCGTTCCCAAAACACCTTGGGTTCACTGAAAGCAATGGTACGCTACGTACACTGATGTGGGCCCAAGACAGGCTCTCAGCCAGGCCATGCTAGCCGCTCGCTATATGTCTTCTGCTCGCACTCATGACAAGTCCATGCTAAGCCAGTTTTTAGTCGTTCGGACGACGGAATTTTCGAGTTACAAGTTCCTGGTTATGGAACTCCTCGGCGTTATCTTGTTCGCGTTCTGCCAGCGCAAACAACCCCATGCAGTGTTATCACTCCTGGAAATCGCCTGTCGCGTTTTCGAGAAGCGTGAGTACCGAAAAAAAGTGCATGTTATTGCGAAACCATAAAAGGTATCACAAACTTGCACCTCTAAGATTCAGTACACACGGAACTGCATCACACGGCCGAGCTGCTTTTCGCTAACTGCGTCACAAACCCGGGTGCGACGAGCATGCCTAAAACACACCGAAGTAAGTTACAATAATGAAGGTGCCCATAGAAAGCGTCGCAAACATCTGTCAGCACGAGTCATTAACTCAAATTAACTTTGCCAGGATGGCCAAGCCGTTTTTTCGCTAACTGAGTTGCAATTCTCTGTACAGTCGCGGACAAAATATTACTGGATTTGCGAGCACGTGCCAAACTGCATTCTGCCGCCCTTTAAAGAAGGAGGCGCCTTTTTTCAAGGCATCGCATTGCGCGTGCGCGGTTTCATTCTGACGTGTCTGCCACTGCGTCCATTTCTTGGCAGCCTGCTATAGGAATTGCGATGATTGCAGCAGAGTATGTTGAAGTAGGTACGCTGCAGTGAATATAGAATGGTAAGAACTCGAATTAGCCTAGACGTGGGGAGGGAACGGAAGAAACTGTTACATAAGAAACCGATCAATGAAGTAGCGGTAAGAGGGAAAATATAGGAATTCTGGATCAACCTACAAAAAAGGTATTCGGCTTTATCTCAGGAAAAGAACCTTAGCGTTGAAGCAATGAACGACAATCTTATGGGCATCATTAAGGAGTGTGCAATAGAATTCGGTGGTAACTCCGTTAGAAAGGACACCAGTAAGCTATCGCAGAAGACGCCAATATATGAAAACCTTTAAACCTACAGCTAGAATAGAACTGGCAGAACTTTCCAAGTTAATCAACAAGCGTAACATAGCTGACATAAGGAAGTATAATATGGATAAAATTGACCATGCTCTCAGGAACGGAGGTAGCCTAAAAGCAGTGAAGAAGAAACTAGGAATAGGCAAGAATGAGATGTATGCGTTAAGAGACAAAGCCGGAAATATCATTACTAAAATGGATGAGATAGTTCAAGTGGCTGAGTTCTATAGAGGTTTATACAGTACCAGTGGCACCCACGACGATACTGGAAGAGAGAATAGTCGAGAGGAATTTGAAATCCCACAAGTAACGCCAGAAAAAGTAAAGAAAGCCTTGGGAGCTATGCAAAGGGGGAAGACAGCTGGGGAGGATCTGGTAACCGCACATTTGCTGAAGGATGGTGGTCAGATTGTTCTAGAAAAACTGGCGACCATGCATACGCAATGCTTCATGACCTCGAGCGTACCGGAATCTTGGAAGAACGCTAACATAATCCTAATCCATAAGAAAGGGGATGCCAAAGACTTGAAAAATTACAGACCGATCAGCTTACTGTCCGTGGCCTACAAAGTATTTACTAAGGTTATCGCAAATAGAATCAGGAACACCTTAGACTTCCGTCAACCAAAGGACCAGGCAGGATTTCGTAAAGGCTACTCAACAATAGACCGTATTCACACTATCAATCGGGTGATAGAGAAATGTGCGGAATATCACCAACCCCCATATATAGCTTTCATTGATTACGAAAAGCGTTTCATTCAGTCGAAACCTCAGCAGTCATGGAGGTATTACGCAATCAGGGCGTAGACGAGCCATATGTAAAAATACTGAAGGATATCTATCGCGGCTCCACGGCCCCCGTAGTCCCCCATAAAGAAAGCAACAAAATCCCCATGAAGAAAGGCGTCAGACAGGGAGATACGATCTCTCCAATGCTATTCACAGCGTGTTTACGGGAAGTATTCAGGGACCTAGACTGGGAAGAATTGGAGATAAGAGTTAATAGAGAACAACATAGTAACTTGCGATTCGCTGATGATATTGCCTTGCTTAGTAACTTGCAATGCATGCTCACTGACCTGGAGAAGAAAAGCAGAAGGGTGGGTCTAAAAACTAATCTGCAGAAAACTAAAGTTATGTTTAACAGTATCGGAAGAGAACAGCAGTTTACGATAGGTAGCGAGGCACTTGAAGTTGTAAGGGAACACATCTACTTAGGGCAGGTAGTGACTGCGGATCCGGATCATCAGAATGAAAAAATCAGAAGAATAAGAATGGGCTGGGGTGCGTTTGGCAGGCATTCTCAGATTATGAACAGCATGTTGCCATTATTCCTCAAAAGGAAAGTGTATAACAGCTGTGTCTTCGCAGTACTCACGCACGGGGCAGAAACCTGGAAGCTTACGAAAAGAGTTCTACTTAAACTGAGAGCGACGCAACGAGCTATGGAAAGAAGAATGATGGGTGTAACGTTAAGAGATAAGAAAAGAGCAGATTGGGCAAGGGAACAAACGCGAGTTAATGACATCTAAGTTGAAATCAACCGAAAGAAATGGGGGGGGGGGGGGGGGGGGGCACGGGCAGGACATGTAAGGAGCAGGGAAGATAACCGATAGTCATTAAAGGTTACGGACTGGATTCCAAAGGAACGGAAGCGTAGCAGGGGGCCTCAGAAAGTTAGGTGGGCGGATGAGATTAAGGAGTTTGCAGGGACAACTTGGCCACAATTAGTACATGACCGGGGTAGTTGGAGAAGCATGGGAGAGGCCTTTTCCCTGCAGTGGGCGTAACAAGGCTGATGGTGATCATGATGATGTTAGGAGAGCGGTGCCTGTTTCGGCCGATCGTGGCTTGTGACAATGCACTGCATACCCCGATGCCCTACAACGACACCACTCCTCCTAGCCAAATTCTCTGTAGTCATCGCGATACGGACAGCACGATGTCAAGAAATGGGCGCAGCGGCAGGCACGCTAGCATGAAAGGCGCGCATGCGCAATGCCATGTTTCGAAAGAAATTGCTTGCTTCGTTAAAGGGCGCAAGAATGCAGTTTGGCACATGCCCGCAGATCTGGTAATATTTTGTCCGCGACTGTAGACACTGTGACATCTCTGTAAGGTGCCTTGTGGATGTCTCGCGCTGAAGATGCCCTCTCGGTGAGCGCATATTTCACCCCTCATCTTTTAAGAGGTTCAATACATACGAGCATTTGTCTAGCAAACCAGATTTTTTTCAAGGGAATTTTCCACGTCTCAGTAATTTCTCTCGTCGTATTCGAGTGCTGATTGCCGTGTTATAGTTTGTTAACGAAGCTTTCCCTCAAGTCTAAATATTTTAAGGCAGTTTTCCTAGCCTCTAAAGCCGCTCGAGTTCGCTCTTCTCCTTGAGCGGCCATTTTTCCTAGAAAGTATGCCTTCCAACTACTCTGCCCTTAAACTGGCTCTCTCAACTACTACACGCAGAGACAAAGCAACAGCGCGCGCATTAGATCCCATAGATGAGATGAATATTTACAATTAGTATTAGGGTTAAAATTATATTCGAGTGCTGATTGCCGTGCTATCGTTTGCTAACGAAGCTATCCCTCAAGTCTAAATATTTTAAGGCAGTTTGTCGTGTGCGTATCGTGGCTACGCACGCTTATATCGCATTCCGTTTCTCTACCACGGCTGCGCTTTAAAACCACGGCGCTGCAGTTTTTGCTTTTCTTTTCTTTCTTCTTCTCCGCCCTTAAACTGGCTCTCTCAACTACTACACGCAGAGACAAAGAAACAGCGCGCGCATTAGATCCCATAGATGAGATGAATATTTACAATTAGTATTAGGGTTATAATTATATTCGAGTGCTGATTGCCGTGCTATCGTTTGCTAACGAAGCTTTCCCTCAAGTCTAAATATTTTAAGGCAGTTTGTCGTGTGCGTATCATGGCTACGCACGCTTATATCGCATTCCGTTTCTCTACCACGGGTGCGCTTTAAAACCACGGCGCTGCAGTTTTTGCTTTTCTCTTCTTTCTTCTTCTCCGCCCTTAAACTGGCTCTCTTAACTGTACTACACGCAGAGACAAAGAAACAGCGCGCGAATGCGATCCCATAGATGAGATGAATATATATATATATATATATATATATATATATATATATATATATATATATATATAGAAAACTATCAGTCATAGCTCTCGTAGTATAGCCCTCTGGGCCGTTTCCTTTTTTTTTTCGAAAGTAGTCCTATTAGGGTTATTATAATTACACGAAGGTACTTCGCCCTCATCAGCAGCAGTCCTTGGTATAGTTATTCTGGCGGCTAGCTTCCCACGCTATGCGTGCCGCCATCGCACCTGGTTAAGCTTTTCCTAGACGCTAGAGCTATGCGTTGTCCGCGCAACCTTGAGCGATCGGAAAGCACGTTTCCCCCTCTTGGGCGGCGGAGAAGGGATGCTTCGTTCCGGCCGCGAAGCTCTCCACATCTCTGTAAGGTGCCTTGTGGATGTCTCGCGCTGAAGATGCCCTCTCGGTGAGCGCATATTTCACCCCTCATCTTTTAAGAGGTTCAATACATACGAGCATTTGTCTAGCAAACCAGATTTTTTTTTCAAGGGAATTTTCCACGTCTCAGTAATTTCTCTCGTCGTATTCGAGTGCTGATTGCCGTGTTATAGTTTGTTAACGAAGCTTTCCCTCAAGTCTAAATATTTTAAGGCAGTTTTCCTAGCCTCTAAAGCCGCTCGAGTTCGCTCTTCTCCTTGAGCGGCCATTTTTCCTAGAAAGTATGCCTTCCAACTACTCTGCCCTTAAACTGGCTCTCTCAACTACTACACGCAGGGACAAAGCAACAGCGCGCGCATTAGATCCCATAGATGAGATGAATATTTACAATTAGTATTAGGGTTAAAATTATATTCGAGTGCTGATTGCCGTGCTATCGTTTGCTAACGAAGCTTTCCCTCAAGTCTAAATATTTTAAGGCAGTTTGTCGTGTGCGTATCGTGGCTACGCACGCTTATATCGCATTCCGTTTCTCTACCACGGCTGCGCTTTAAAACCACGGCGCTGCAGTTTTTGCTTTTCTTTTCTTTCTTCTTCTCCGCCCTTAAACTGGCTCTCTCAACTACTACACGCAGAGACAAAGAAACAGCGCGCGCATTAGATCCCATAGATGAGATGAATATTTACAATTAGCATTAGGGTTATAATTATATTCGAGTGCTGATTGCCGTGCTATCGTTTGCTAACGAAGCTTTCCCTCAAGTCTAAATATTTTAAGGCAGTTTGTCGTGTGCGTATCATGGCTACGCACGCTTATATCGCATTCCGTTTCTCTACCACGGGTGCGCTTTAAAACCACGGCGCTGCAGTTTTTGCTTTTCTCTTCTTTCTTCTTCTCCGCCCTTAAACTGGCTCTCTTAACTGTACTACACGCAGAGACAAAGAAACAGCGCACGAATGCGATCCCATAGATGAGATGAATATATATATATATATATATATATATATATATATATATATATATATATATATATATATATATATATATATATATATATATAGAAAACTATCAGTCATAGCTCTCGTAGTATAGCCCTCTGGGCCGTTTCCTTTTTTTTTTCGAAAGTAGTCCTATTAGGGTTATTATAATTACACGAAGGTACTTCGCCCCCATCAGCAGCAGTCCTTGGTATAGTTATTCTGGCGGCTAGCTTCCCACGCTATGCGTGCCGCCATCGCACCTGGTTAAGCTTTTCCTAGACGCTAGAGCTATGCGTTGTCCGCGCAACCTTGAGCGATCGGAAAGCACGTTTCCCCCTCTTGGCCGGCGGAGAAGGGATGCTTCGTTCCGGCCGCGAAGCTCTCCACATCTCTGTAAGGTGCCTTGTGGATGTCTCGCGTTGAAGATGCCCTCTCGGTGAGCGCATATTTCACCCCTCATCTTTTAAGAGGTTCAATACATACGAGCATTTGTCTAGCAAACCAGATTTTTTTCAAGGGAATTTTCCACGTCTCAGTAATTTCTCTCGTCGTATTCGAGTGCTGATTGCCGTGTTATAGTTTGTTAACGAAGCTTTCCCTCAAGTCTAAATATTTTAAGGCAGTTTTCCTAGCCTCTAAAGCCGCTCGAGTTCGCTCTTCTCCTTGAGCGGCCATTTTTCCTAGAAAGTATGCCTTCCAACTACTCTGCCCTTAAACTGGCTCTCTCAACTAATACACGCAGAGACAAAGCAACAGCGCGCGCATTAGATCCCATAGATGAGATGAATATTTACAATTAGTATTAGGGTTAAAATTATATTCGAGTGCTGATTGCCGTGCTATCGTTTGCTAACGAAGCTTTCCCTCAAGTCTAAATATTTTAAGGCAGTTTGTCGTGTGCGTATCGTGGCTACGCACGCTTATATCGCATTCCGTTTCTCTACCACGGCTGCGCTTTAAAACCACGGCGCTGCAGTTTTTGCTTTTCTTTTCTTTCTTCTTCTCCGCCCTTAAACTGGCTCTCTCAACTACTACACGCAGAGACAAAGAAACAGCGCGCGCATTAGATCCCATAGATGAGATGAATATTTACAATTAGTATTAGGGTTATAATTATATTCGAGTGCTGATTGCCGTGCTATCGTTTGCTAACGAAGCTTTCCCTCAAGTCTAAATATTTTAAGGCAGTTTGTCGTGTGCGTATCATGGCTACGCACGCTTATATCGCATTCCGTTTCTCTACCACGGGTGCGCTTTAAAACCACGGCGCTGCAGTTTTTGCTTTTCTCTTCTTTCTTCTTCTCCGCCCTTAAACTGGCTCTCTTAACTGTACTACACGCAGAGACAAAGAAACAGCGCGCGAATGCGATCCCATAGATGAGATGAATATATATATATATATATATATATATATATATATATATATATATATATATATATATATATATATATATATATATATATATATATATAGAAAACTATCAGTCATAGCTCTCGTAGTATAGCCCTCTGGGCCGTTTCCTTTTTTTTTTTCGAAAGTAGTCCTATTAGGGTTATTATAATTACACGAAGGTACTTCGCCCTCATCAGCAGCAGTCCTTGGTATAGTTATTCTGGCGGCTAGCTTCCCACGCTATGCGTGCCGCCATCGCACCTGGTTAAGCTTTTCCTAGACGCTAGAGCTATGCGTTGTCCGCGCAACCTTGAGCGATCGGAAAGCACGTTTCCCCCTCTTGGCCGGCGGAGAAGGGATGCTTCGTTCCGTCCGCGAAGCTCTCCACATCTCTGTAAGGTGCCTTGTGGATGTCTCGCGCTGAAGATGCCCTCTCGGTGAGCGCATATTTCACCCCTCATCTTTTAAGACGTTCAATACATACGAGCATTTGTCTAGCAAACCAGATTTTTTTTCAAGGGAATTTTCCACGTCTCAGTAATTTCTCTCGTCGTATTCGAGTGCTGATTGCCGTGTTATAGTTTGTTAACGAAGCTTTCCCTCAAGTCTAAATATTTTAAGGCAGTTTTCCTAGCCTCTAAAGCCGCTCGAGTTCGCTCTTCTCCTTGAGCGGCCATTTTTCCTAAAAAGTATGCCTTCCAACTACTCTGCCCTTAAACTGGCTCTCTCAACTACTACACGCAGAGACAAAGCAACAGCGCGCGCATTAGATCCCATAGATGAGATGAATATTTACAATTAGTATTAGGGTTAAAATTATATTCGAGTGCTAATTGCCGTGCTATCGTTTGCTAACGAAGCTTTCCCTCAAGTCTAAATATTTTAAGGCAGTTTGTCGTGTGCGTATCGTGGCTACGCACGCTTATATCGCATTCCGTTTCTCTACCACGGCTGCGCTTTAAAACCACGGCGCTGCAGTTTTTGCTTTTCTTTTCTTTCTTCTTCTCCGCCCTTAAACTGGCTCTCTCAACTACTACACGCAGAGACAAAGAAACAGCGCGCGCATTAGATCCCATAGATGAGATGAATATTTACAATTAGTATTAGGGTTATAATTATATTCGAGTGCTGATTGCCGTGCTATCGTTTGCTAACGAAGCTTTCCCTCAAGTCTAAATATTTTAAGGCAGTTTGTCGTGTGCGTATCATGGCTACGCACGCTTATATCGCATTCCGTTTCTCTACCACGGGTGCGCTTTAAAACCACGGCGCTGCAGTTTTTGCTTTTCTCTTCTTTCTTCTTCTCCGCCCTTAAACTGGCTCTCTTAACTGTACTACACGCAGAGACAAAGAAACAGCGCGCGAATGCGATCCCATAGATGAGATGAATATATATATATATATATATATATATATATATATAGAAAACTATCAGTCATAGCTCTCGTAGTATAGCCCTCTGGGCCGTTTCCTTTTTTTTTTTCGAAAGTAGTCCTATTAGGGTTATTATAATTACACGAAGGTACTTCGCCCTCATCAGCAGCAGTCCTTGGTATAGTTATTCTGGCGGCTAGCTTCCCACGCTATGCGTGCCGCCATCGCACCTGGTTAAGCTTTTCCTAGACGCTAGAGCTATGCGTTGTCCGCGCAACCTTGAGCGATCGGAAAGCACGTTTCCCCCTCTTGGCCGGCGGAGAAGGGATGCTTCGTTCCGGCCGCGAAGCTCTCCACATCTCTGTAAGGTGCCTTGTGGATGTCTCGCGCTGAAGATGCCCTCTCGGTGAGCGCATATTTCACCCCTCATCTTTTAAGAGGTTCAATACATACGAGCATTTGTCTAGCAAACCAGATTTTTTTTCAAGGGATTTTTCCACGTCTCAGTAATTTCTCTCGTCGTATTCGAGTGCTGATTGCCGTGTTATAGTTTGTTAACGAAGCTTTCCCTCAAGTCTAAATATTTTAAGGCAGTTTTCCTAGCCTCTAAAGCCGCTCGAGTTCGCTCTTCTCCTTGAGCGGCCATTTTTCCTCGAAAGTATGCCTTCCAACTACTCTGCCCTTAAACTGGCTCTCTCAACTACTACACGCAGAGACAAAGCAACAGCGCGCGCATTAGATCCCATAGATGAGATGAATATTTACAATTAGTATTAGGGTTAAAATTATATTCGAGTGCTGATTGCCGTGCTATCGTTTGCTAACGAAGCTTTCCCTCAAGTCTAAATATTTTAAGGCAGTTTGTCGTGTGCGTATCGTGGCTACGCACGCTTATATCGCATTCCGTTTCTCTACCACGGCTGCGCTTTAAAACCACGGCGCTGCAGTTTTTGCTTTTCTTTTCTTTCTTCTTCTCCGCCCTTAAACTGGCTCTCTCAACTACTACACGCAGAGACAAAGAAACAGCGCGCGCATTAGATCCCATAGATGAGATGAATATTTACAATTAGTATTAGGGTTATAATTATATTTGAGTGCTGATTGCCGTGCTATCGTTTGCTAACGAAGCTTTCCCTCAAGTCTAAATATTTTAAGGCAGTTTGTCGTGTGCGTATCATGGCTACGCACGCTTATATCGCATTCCGTTTCTCTACCACGGGTGCGCTTTAAAACCACGGCGCTGCAGTTTTTGCTTTTCTCTTCTTTCTTCTTCTCCGCCCTTAAACTGGCTCTCTTAACTGTACTACACGCAGAGACAAAGAAACAGCGCGCGAATGCGATCCCATAGATGAGATGAATATATATATATATATATATATATATATATATATATATATATATAGAAAACTATCAGTCATAGCTCTCGTAGTATAGCCCTCTGGGCCGTTTCCTTTTTTTTTTCGAAAGTAGTCCTATTAGGGTTATTATAATTACACGAAGGTACTTCGCCCTCATCAGCAGCAGTCCTTGGTATAGTTATTCTGGCGGCTAGCTTCCCACGCTATGCGTGCCGCCATCACACCTGGTTAAGCTTTTCCTAGACGCTAGAGCTATGCGTTGTCCGCGCAACCTTGAGCGATCGGAAAGCACGTTTCCCCCTCTTGGCCGGCGGAGAAGGGATGCTTCGTTCCGGCCGCGAAGCTCTCCACATCTCTGTAAGGTGCCTTGTGGATGTCTCGCGCTGAAGATGCCCTCTCGGTGAGCGCATATTTCACCCCTCATCTTTTAAGAGGTTCAATACATACGAGCATTTGTCTAGCAAACCAGATTTTTTTCAAGGGAATTTTCCACGTCTCAGTAATTTCTCTCGTCGTATTCGAGTGCTGATTGCCGTGTTATAGTTTGTTAACGAAGCTTTCCCTCAAGTCTAAATATTTTAAGGCAGTTTTCCTAGCCTCTAAAGCCGCTCGAGTTCGCTCTTCTCCTTGAGCGGCCATTTTTCCTAGAAAGTATGCCTTCCAACTACTCTGCCCTTAAACTGGCTCTCTCAACTACTACACGCAGAGACAAAGCAACAGCGCGCGCATTAGATCCCATAGATGAGATGAATATTTACAATTAGTATTAGGGTTAAAATTATATTCGAGTGCTGATTGCCGTGCTATCGTTTGCTAACGAAGCTTTCCCTCAAGTCTAAATATTTTAAGGCAGTTTGTCGTGTGCGTATCGTGGCTACGCACGCTTATATCGCATTCCGTTCCTCTACCACGGCTGCGCTTTAAAACCACGGCGCTGCAGTTTTTGCTTTTCTTTTCTTTCTTCTTCTCCGCCCTTAAACTGGCTCTCTCAACTACTACACGCAGAGACAAAGAAACAGCGCGCGCATTAGATCCCATAGATGAGATGAATATTTACAATTAGTATTAGGGTTATAATTATATTCGAGTGCTGATTGCCGTGCTATCGTTTGCTAACGAAGCTTTCCCTCAAGTCTAAATATTTTAAGGCAGTTTGTCGTGTGCGTATCATGGCTACGCACGCTTATATCGCATTCCGTTTCTCTACCACGGGTGCGCTTTAAAACCACGGCGCTGCAGTTTTTGCTTTTCTCTTCTTTCTTCTTCTCCGCCCTTAAACTGGCTCTCTTAACCGTACTACACGCAGAGACAAAGAAACAGCGCGCGAATGCGATCCCATAGATGAGATGAATATATATATATATATATATATATATATATATATATATATATATATATATATATATAGAAAACTATCAGTCATAGCTCTCGTAGTATAGCCCTCTGGGCCGTTTCCTTTTTTTTTTCGAAAGTAGTCCTATTAGGGTTATTATAATTACACGAAGGTACTTCGCCCTCATCAGCGGCAGTCCTTGGTATAGTTATTCTGGCGGCTAGCTTCCTACGCTATGCGTGCCGCCATCGCACCTGGTTAAGCTTTTCCTAGACGCTAGAGCTATGCGTTGTCCGCGCAACCTTGAGCGATCGGAAAGCACGTTTCCCCCTCTTGGCCGGCGGAGAAGGGATGCTTCGTTCCGGCCGCGAAGCTCTCCACATCTCTGTAAGGTGCCTTGTGGATGTCTCGCGCTGAAGATGCCCTCTCGGTGAGCGCATATTTCACCCCTCATCTTTTAAGAGGTTCAATACATACGAGCATTTGTCTAGCAAACCAGATTTTTTTCAAGGGAATTTTCCACGTCTCAGTAATTTCTCTCGTCGTATTCGAGTGCTGATTGCCGTGTTATAGTTTGTTAACGAAGCTTTCCCTCAAGTCTAAATATTTTAAGGCAGTTTTCCTAGCCTCTAAAGCCGCTCGAGTTCGCTCTTCTCCTTGAGCGGCCATTTTTCCTAGAAAGTATGCCTTCCAACTACTCTGCCCTTAAACTGGCTCTCTCAACTACTACACGCAGAGACAAAGCAACAGCGCGCGCATTAGATCCCATAGATGAGATGAATATTTACAATTAGTATTAGGGTTAAAATTATATTCGAGTGCTGATTGCCGTGCTATCGTTTGCTAACGAAGCTTTCCCTCAAGTCTAAATATTTTAAGGCAGTTTGTCGTGTGCGTATCGTGGCTACGCACGCTTATATCGCATTCCGTTTCTCTACCACGGCTGCGCTTTAAAACCACGGCGCTGCAGTTTTTGCTTTTCTTTTCTTTCTTCTTCTCAGCCCTTAAACTGGCTCTCTCAACTACTACACGCAGAGACAAAGAAACAGCGCGCGCATTAGATCCCATAGATGAGATGAATATTTACAATTAGTATTAGGGTTATAATTATATTCGAGTGCTGATTGCCGTGCTGAGTCTCTTTCCACGTAAGTGTGAGGCTCGGAGGAGGAGCTGTGGCGCTTGAAAGTAGCCTGGGGCCTGACGAACCAACCGACTGAGCTATCTTTCCGGGCAACATTTAAGGGTCACGAGTTCAAATCACCAGTTATGTTCCGTTTTTTTTTTTCCGCCCCTTTTTCTTTCTTTTTTTTTCTTTCTTTTAATGTCTTTTCCTTTATTTTATCACTGTACGGGAACCCTCCTAAAAAAAAAAAATAAAATAGATATATATCTTCAAATATGTAAGGCCTCACATGTGCAGGTCATAAATACGAGGTTCTCTAGCCGAGTGCCATCCATGCGGTATAACCGAGCTCAGATTGGTCCACCTTGACTGACCAAGTAGGGCACCACTGTAGGTTAAATGAGGCGTACAACTCCTGCGGGACCCGCCGTGGTTGCTCAGTGGTTATGGTGTTAGACTGCTGAGCACGAGGTCGCGGGATCGGACCCCGACCACGGCGGCCGCATTTCGATGGGGGCGAAATGCGAAAACACCCGTGTACTTAGAATTAAGTGCACGTTAAAGAACCCCAGGTGGTCGAAATTTTCGGAGTCCTCCACTACGGCGTGCATAATCAGAAAGTGGTTTTGTCACGTAAAACCCCATAAATTAATTTTTAATTTAGCTCCTACGGGGACGGTAGAGTATCCGTCTCCAGTGCAAGAGGACCGTGATTCAAATCCCGGTGCCGCGCTATTCTCCACCGGAAAATACAAAAAAAAAAAAAACCGTGTGTTGAGAAAATTGCACAAACAGGCCTGGAGTGCGGCCTGATCCCGGTGACCAGAACCGGTAACGCACTCTCTCACCAGAGCAGGATTGGCCACCCTGGTGCAGTACTTGGCCACAACCTCCTATATGAATACAACAATCGAACCCCGGCCCTCAGTCCCCAGCAGCCGCGAAGCAACTGACCACGGCGGCGGTCAGATCTGTGACGCTGCAGAGGGTGCTAAGAATACCTGGCTCCGGACAGGCCCCCATTGGAATCTGAACCTGGCAACGTTTAACGTTAGAACGCTATCTAGTGAGGCGAGTCTAGCAGTGTTATTGGAGGAATTAGAGGGTAGTAAATGGGATATAATAGGACTCAGTGAGGTTAGGAGGACAAAAGAAGCATATACAGTGCTAAAAAGCGGGCATGTACTGTGTTACCGGGGCTTAGCGGAGAGACGAGAACTAGGAGTCGGATTCCTGATTAATAAGGAAATAGCTGGTAACATACAGGAATTCTATAGCATTAACGAGAGGGTGGCATGTCTTGTTGTGAAACTTAATAAGAGGTGCAAAATGAAGGTTGTACAGGTCTACGCTCCTACATCTAGTCATGATGACCAGGAAGTCGAAAGCTTTTATGAAGACGTAGAATCGGCGATGGGTAAAGTCAAAACAAAATACACTATACTGATGGGCGACTTCAATGCCAGGGTAGGCAAGAAGCAGGCTGGAGACAAGTCAGTGGGGGAATATGGCATAGGCTCTAGGAATAGCAGAGGAGAATTATTAGTAGAGTTTGCAGAACAGAATAATATGCGTATAATGAATACCTTTTTCCGCAAGCGGGTTAGCCGAAAGTGGACGTGGAGGAGCCCGAATGGTGAGACTAGAAATGAAATCGACTTCATACTCTGCGCGAACCCTGGCATCATTCAAGATGTAGACGTGCTCGGCAAGGTACGCTGCAGTGACCACAGGATGGTAAGAACTCGAATTAGCCTAGACTTGAGGAGGGAACGAAAGAAACTGGTACACAAGAAGCCAATCAATGAGTTAGCGGTAAGAGGGAAACTAGAGGAATTCCGGATCAAACTACAGAACAGGTATTCGGCTTTAACTCAGGAAGAGGACCTTAGTGTTGAAGCAATGAACGACAATCTCATGGGCATCATCAAGGAGTGCGCAATAGAAGTCGGTGGTAACGCCGTTAGACAGGAAACCAGTAAGCTATCGCAGGAGACGAAAGATCTGATCAAGAAACGCCAATGTATCAAAGCCTCTAATCCTACAGCTAGAATAGAACTGGCAGAACTTTCTAAGTTAATCAACAAGCGTAAGACAGCGGACATTAGGAACTATAATATGGATAGAATTGAACAGGCTCTCAGGAAAGGAGGAAGCCTAAAAACAGTGAAGAAGAAACTAGGAATAGGCAAGAATCAGATGTGTGCGTTAAGAGACAAAGCCGGCAATATCGTTACTAATATGGACGAGATAGTTCAAGTGGCTGAGGAGTTCTATAGAGATTTATACAGTACCAGTGGCACCCACGACGATAGTGGAAGAGAGAATAGCCTAGAGGAATTCGAAATCCCACAGGTAACGCCAGAAGAAGTGAAGAAAGCCTTAGGAGCTATGCAAAGGGGGAAGGCAGCTGGGGAGGATCAGGTAACAGCAGATTTGTTGAAGGATGGTGGTCAGATTGTTCTAGAGAAACTGGCCACCCTGTATACGCAATGCCTCATAACCTCGAGCGTACCGGAATCTTGGAAGAACGCTAACATAATCCTAATCCATAAGAAAGGGGACGCCAAAGACTTGAAAAATTATAGACCGATCAGCTTACTGTCCGTTGCCTACAAAGTATTTACTAAGGTAATCGCAAATAGAATCAGGAACACCTTAGACTTCTGTCAACCAAAGGACCAGGCAGGATTCCGTAAAGGCTACTCAACAATAGACCATATTCACACTATCAATCAAGTGATAGAGAAATGTGCAGAATATAACCAACCCTTATATATAGCTTTCATTGATTACGAGAAAGCGTTTGATTCAGTCGAAACCTCAGCAGTCATGGAGGCATTACGGAATCAGGGTGTAGATGAGCCATATGTAAAAATACTGGAAGATATCTATAGCGGCTCCACAGCCACCGTAGTCCTCCACAAAGAAAGCAACAAAATCCCTATAAAGAAAGGCGTCAGACAGGGAGATACGATATCTCCAATGCTATTCACAGCATGTTTACAAGAGGTATTCAGAGGCCTGGAGTGGGAAGAATTGGGGATAAAAGTTGATGGAGAATACCTTAGCAACTTGCGATTCGCTGATGATATTGCCTTGCTTAGTAACTCAGGAGACCAATTGCAATGCATGCTCACTGACCTAGAGAGACAAAGCAGAAGGGTGGGTCTGAAAATTAATCTGCAGAAAACTAAAGTACTGTTTAACAGTCTCGGAAGAGAACAGCAGTTTACGATAGGTAGCGAAACACTGGAAGTGGTAAGGGAATACATCTACTTAGGGCAGGTAGTGACCACGGATCCGGATCATGAGACTGAAATAACCACAAGAATAAGAATGGGTTGGGGTGCGTTTGGCAGGCATTCTCAAATCATGAACAGTAGGTTGCCACTATCCCTCAAAAGGAAAGTGTACAACAGCTGTGTGTTACCAGTACTCACATATGGGGCAGAAACCTGGAGGCTTACGAAAAGGGTTCTGCTGAAATTGAGAACGACGCAACGAGCTATGGAAAGAAGAATGATGGGTGTAACGTTAAGGGATAAGAAAAGAGCAGATTGGGTGAGGCAACAAACGCGGGTAAACGACATCTTAGTTGAAATCAAGAAAAAGAAATGGGCATGGGCCGGACATGTAATGAGGAGGGAAGATAACCGATGGTCACTAAGAGCTACGGACTGGATTCCAAGAGAAGGGAAGCGTAGCAGGGGGCGGCAGAAAGTTAGGTGGGCAGATGACATTAAGACGTTTGCAGGGACAACATGGCCACAATTAGTACATGACCGGGGCAGTTGGAGAAGTATGGGAGAGGCCTTTGCCCTGCAGTGGGCGTAACTAGGCTGATGATGATGATGATGAGACACTGTGAGCCTAAATCGCTTGAAATGCGTCGCAGTCTGGTCTAACAAAATTTCTGACCCTGCCGCAGTCTAATAGTGCAGTGGTGCCGTGTCAAACTGCAGGAAGAACTCAAGAATACGCCGGGAGACCAAAAAACCAGGCTACATGCGAAAAACGAAGAGAGTGGTCCCCGAAGAGGCAAACATTACTACGCAGCCGGCCTCCCTCGCATCGGTGGAGTGTGAGGCGCATATAGCATGCATCTGGCGCGTGTAGTGTGTCGTTAGCTTGTTGCTAGGTAACGCAAGAAAAGTAGGTTGCGAAGTATAAACTCATTTGCGCGGAGAACTTTTTAGTTTTAGCTGGAAGGAATAGAAAAAGTCTCAGTCCCCTTCCACTCGGTGACGAAGGATCACCAGCGAAGTTGTGTATGTGGGCTCCTCAATGGCGAACTGCACCTCCATCGCGCGTCGGCCCCGCATTGCACTATCTCCGGGATCGGCCCCGTGAACGACACCAAAATTTACTTCGACGCTAGAGGTATAGAGCTTCGCTATAAAAGCTATGTTTCTCCCATGCTTGTGGCAGTTTACAGATGGTATCAATACTAGTGTGACGCGTTTCTTGATGCCAGTTTTCGCCGAGTGTCCCCTCTTGTTGCATCTCTTTCTCTATGGTAGAAGTATCTCACTATGTTTCCATAGTATAATTCACTAATTTAAGCGCAATAGCCGTTGCGCGCCTACTATAAGTGCATAGTCTCGCATTCTTTCTGAGCTCTTGAAATTTCAAACATGTCGTGGTCTTGCAAGCTCAGCGCGGCTTATATCAGGGTAGTTGGTACTTAACTGAAATGTGGTTGGCCATTTTTGTATCGCGTAGAAAAAAAAATGACGGCTGGCTCTGCTTTTCGGAAGCGCTTGCGCAATATTGACCATTCCTGGCGCGTTCGCGTACCACTGTACTGTTCTTACTTGCAGAACGCGTTTCTACAGCAGGTTTCGGGCAAACTTTCTGAGTGTGTGTGCGTGCGCGCGTACTTCCGTGCGTGCGTGCGTGTGAACCTGTTGGCGAGTGCTTTGCGTCTGTGTTTGCCTTCGTGGGCGCGCCTGTTTGCACGCACGTCTCTGCGTGTGTGTGCACGTGTTAGCCTTTGTGCGTGACTGCATGCAGATTTGTGCGCCCTTGTTTGTGTCTATAATTGTGCTTGTGCGCGCTTCTGTATCGGCCTGTTTGTGAGTGCGTGTATCTCTGTACGCGTGCGAATGCGCTTTGTGTGTGTGCGTGTGTATTGCGCACGGTCAGTAGTTTCACACGCAATAATCCTAATGAAAATTGGTGCGGCGACTGTCCCCGCAGCTGGAAATGTAGTTTGGTGTCAAGCCACC
Organism: Dermacentor andersoni; assembly: GCF_023375885.2. NCBI lineage: Eukaryota > Metazoa > Arthropoda > Arachnida > Ixodida > Ixodidae > Dermacentor > Dermacentor andersoni. The sequence continues at coordinate 143,252,122 of NC_092816.1, read as the reverse complement.
TTGAGGACTGCAATATCAAGCGCCGTTTATCGGGAGGACTAGTGAGAAGGCGTCAGGTGTAAGCTTCCTCGTTTTCCCCTTCTCTACCCCTGATGGATCCACTTCCTCGATTGTTGTTATGAAACAAACGTTTCATGCACAACTTAAGTAAATGAATTTGAACTCTGGTTATGTGTTCCATGGTCATACTGATTTCAATATTAAACCTTGTGTTTCGAATTAGCCAACATTTCCGATGGAGTAGACAATTGCTTGTGGAAGTGGCAGCGGGCGAAATACTAAAACGTCCGTGTCCCGTGCATTCGCGGGCACGTTGAAAACGGCTGGCAGTCACACTTAGTGCAGAGTCTCCTACTACGTCCTGCCTCGTAATCAAATAGGTCTTTTAATAATAATGATAATGTTTACTTTCCATCAACACAAAAAATACGATGCAGGTGGTGGGAATGAAAGCGACAGTTCTCTTGAAGGAGTTCCCAATCCTATTTTTGCAGGCAAAAGCAGTGAGGCATACAGTGCAGAAACCATTATGTGCACAGACGTAATAATGTTCCTTCAGCAGTTGAACCAACGAAGAAACAAATCGAAGAGAAAGAACACACGCCTTTATTAATGCTGGCACGTAAACACCCAGAATTCAAATAGACAACTGCCTAAATAGTGAATCTATGATTATTTGGAACGATCCGCATATAAACCAATTGATTCCAGGAGCATTTAACCATTTATAAATAGTATGGTAATATGAAGCGCTAAGCTTTAGGTCTCTGGGTGGTTTGCATGCCCTTCGAGAATTGTTCCCCATAGCCCTATTGAAGTTCGCAAAAATGGAACTTACAAGGCATGCCGTGGCTCTGGAGAATGTGTCCGAGTCAGCTGGAGGTTTAGATTGAGGTGACTGCGGTTAGTCAGAAAGGTTTTTTTTGTTTTGTTTTACCACTGCTCTGAATGCGGCGCTTCTCAGGAACTCATTAAAGGTCTGTCTGTCTGTCTGTTACCAGTAGGAGTGTCAAAAGCCAAAAAAGCGTATGTGTGTGAGGTATTGGAAGCGAGTCAAGTGGTATGTCTTAATTACATATTATTAATTATTTAACTTCCCAAATGATATAGTTAGATGAAAAGTGAATGAGGAACTTGCAGGGCAACATAGGATCTCGTCATACAGCTTTTATTTTTTGCTCAGTACGTGCTGCATAGAAGTGCTTTTCCGAGCGTGAAAGCAGCCACCGAATACGCGCAAAATTGCCGCGCGACTGGCCACTCGAGGCACTTTGCGTACATTCGCGGGCTTCTTTCACGCTCGGAAAACCACTTTGATGTAGTGCGGATTCAGCAGCAGAAAGCCGTCTCGGGAGTTTGTTTTTATGTTGCTCTATACTTTTATAATTTACTCTTTTCATCTAACAAAACATTTGAAAAGTTGAAGAACTAGGTCTAATTATGTGATCAGGTGGAATGCAAAAAATAATGTGAGTATCACTAAGCGACGGCGAACAACATTACTTTGGTTCTGTCCAGCTACGTGGCGTTTGCATGTTTTTAAATCTTGGTGCATGGTAGTCGAGACACAATGTATTCAGGCACTGTATTAGGCTTTCATAGATTACGAAAAGGCATTTGATTCAGTGGAGGTACCAGCAGTCATAGGGGTATTAGGCACTCAACGAGTACAAGACGCTTACGTAAATATCTTGGAAAATATTTACAGAGATCCGACAGCTACCTGAATTCACCACAAGGAAATTAGGAAGATAGCTATAAAGAAAGGGGTCAGACAGGGAGACACAATCTCTGCAATGTTATTCACTGCGTGCTAGGAAGAAGCATTCAAGTTATTGAACTGGGAAGGTTTAAGAGTAAAAATCAACGGCGAATATCTCAGCAACATTAAATTTGCAGATGTCATTGTTCTGTTCAGCAATACTGGAGACGAGTTACAACAAAAGATTGAGGTCCTTAACAGAGAGAGTGTACGACTGGGGTTAAAGATTAATATGCGGAAGACAAAAGCCATTATCAATAGCCGGGCAAGGGAACAAGAGTTCAGGATAGCCAGTCAGCCTCAAGAGTCTGTGAAGGAGTACGTTTACCTAGGTCGACCTTGATCCATTCCAAGGAAATTTACAGAAAAGTAAAAATGGGTTTTAATGCATACGGCAGACATTGTCAGCTCCTGACTGGAAGCGTACCATTATCATTGAAAAGAAAGGTGTACAATCAATGCATTCCACCGGTCGTAACACATGGGGCAGAAACATGGAGATTTACAAACAAGCTTGAAAACAAGTTAAGGGCCGAGCAATGAGTGATAGAATGAAGAATGCTAGGCGTAACGTTAAGAGACATGAAGTGAGCGGTGCGGTTAAAAGAGCAAATGGGGATAGCCGATATTCTAATTGACATTACGAGAAAAAAATTAGCAGATGCATGCTTCGGCTATGCCAGAATATACGTAGCGTGAGCTAAGGTTCAGCTGGTTATTCGCAGCTTTCCTAGTTGTCTAGAATTAGCTTCATTATCGTGCTTACTGCTGATTCAATGGCACACACACGGTATACGCATTATGTGACACATGTATATTTATATTTGCGCAACGTCTGGTTGCTTCTATATTGCCACAAAGACGGCTAGGTGGTCAATGTAGTAACACGCTGTCGTCTCTATGGCCTCATCGCAGTATTTGAATTGATTGTCTGCCTCTGATACGCAAGATCAATGGTGGTTCCCCATTGGGTCGTCTGTACAGTTGGAACGCTGGCTAAGTCCAGGTTAAATGTTTCCTTCAAAGGAACACCACGAGAGTCTGTAACACGATTGAAGTCAACAGCCACCACACACAGTTCACTTGCCACACGACTAGGTATAGACGTAGCCGCTACGTCTATGCTGTCTTTAACTGAATTGTTCGGTGGCACGCATACGGCTTCGATGACCACACCACTTTCGTAAAGCTGAACGGCACAGCAACCGCTACGTTTGGGCACCCTTGGGCACCGCTACCACCGCTGCCAGTTCACTGGCAGCAATCTAATTCCTCCCATAGATACAGACTCCCGAGCTTCTGGTAGCGTCAACATGACTGGCATACTCCTCGTCCACATCCACGTAGACGGAGGCGCACAGCTGGACACGCGCCGGCACCAGTGCGTTTACCGCGGCTATGACGTCACTCTTCTGGAATGCGCAGACCGACGAGGCGCGGGCGGCGGCGGCGGCTCCGGCACGCCAGCTGTGCGCCGTGTGATGTCACTGCTCCTCGCGCATGCGCAGCACGGCTCTCCAGGAGCCACGCCAAACCGCTGAACATCAGCCAGTGTAGCTCACGCAAAAAGAAATACAGCTGGGCAGGTCATGTAATGCACAGGTTAGATAAATTATGAACCATCAAGGTTACAGGATGGGTGCGAAGAAAAGGGAAGCGCAGTTGAGGACGGCAGAAGACTGGTTGCAGTGATAAAATTAGGAAATTGCAGGCGCCAGTTGGAATCGCTTGGCGCAGGACAGGGGTAATCGGACATCGCAGGGAGAGACATTCGTCGTGCAGTGGACATGAAATAGCCTGATGGTGATGTATTACAACGTGATCATTTTTAAGCTTTAAGGAATTATGAAAAATAGCCTGCTGCAGAAAACCCTAGTTCTATTTCTTGGGCTGGAAAACTGAGACATGCGAACGTTACTTGCACGACAAATCAAAACACCTATTCAACTAATAAACAAAATTACATAAAAGGTATTTTAATCATTTATTTTATAGCACATATAGCAATTTACAATTTGTAGCCTGTGATTTTGCAAGGCGTATCCAATTGGGAGGAATTTTCAAAATGACACCAGTTAGGATATATACCCCATAAAATTTGCCATTTAAATACAGTGTTTTTCACTAACTGTGTTAACCTCTTTCTTTTTGCATTGAAGCCCGAAAGTAACTGGAACGCCTATGCATTTCGATCTATACTTTGGGAAATAATGTTTTGAAACTGGTGTCATCCTGGAAATTAATTTCAAGTGAACACGTCTTACAATATCCCCAGGTACAATGCGTAAATTTCAATATGTGCCGTACAATAAGGAAGGAAAAGGCTAATTAGGTAAACTTTGTTAATCAGTTGAACGTGTGTTTCGAGTACCCTTGTGAGTAAAGTCCGCGTCTTCGAGTAATACAGCTAAAAGGTAAGAATTTTGCTATTTGGCATAGGCGGGATTTCAAAAAGTCCATAAAACTTAAGAAAGGTGTACCTGTATATATATATATATATATATATATATATATATATATATATATATATATATATATATATATATGCTTGTGTTTGCGTGTTAGAAAGAGAAAGAGCACGACGTTGCTCCTCGAAAAGGCAAGACATGTGTCAGGCGACCTGCTCAACAACCCTTTAAAATATGGTGAACATGGTTTAAATATTGTATTTGAGACCCCAGAGAGTTGCGACGTTATGCTAACGCATTTATTTCGCATTTACCACTAAATTATTACTAAATACTTGGAGGCAGTGACTCTGTTTTTCCGTAATTGGCAAGAAAACAACATAATAAACCAAATTTGATTGACACAACTTACAGCCAGTATAGTCGTGCAAGTGGCTAGTGTGAACGAGTAGAGATTCGCAATGTGGCACTAAGATTAGTCTTGATATTTAACTGAGCTTCTTAATGCTTGCAGCCAGTTTCATCGCTGGTAATAAACATGGAGAGCAATAAATTAAATACTAAAATAAGCAAAACGCGCTGGCCTTGCACGGGCAACAGCGCATGAGCACGCAAACGTACAGCTGTGCGGAAATTTCAGTGCAGTGAACCTTGACTGCAACATCTGTGTATGAGGCTTGTGTTTTTCAGCAAGCTTCACAGAATCCATATTTTGGTTTTTCTCTCGTAAGCGAAAATGTGCCTTATTGCCAGTGGTCTTGACTCCATGTTCTGACAGCACTCATTTATCTGGAACTTGAAGCGTCATTTCTTACAGGTCATCAATAGCAATATCACCAGGCCTTGTGTTCTCCATCAGAAAGCTATCAGTTGCAATCCACGTATGTTTCCCTACAGACACGTGGCTGATGTCATGTTCAACGTAGTTGTGAAGACAACATCCTGAGTAAATAAAGGCATGCGGTCTAATATAGTGAGCCAAGTTTAAAATAAAAATCTGAGCGTCCTTTGGCGGCTGTCGGTTGATATTATGTGCTGTCGTACGCAGTGTTATATATTACAGATGGTATGGCAGACACTTTATAAAATTGCCAGACACTTTACGGCAGACACTTTATGGCAGACACTTTATGGCAGATGTTTTATATAAATGGGCGCAATGATAAGCATGTTACTGCGTTCATAATACAATTCCTGACACCACTGCTCTTGAGGCCAGCCATTTTAAGTCTCCTAGTTCATGCGTTGTCTAAATTCATCCTATGCAACCACATATCATGATTACGTCACTCCGTCTAAGTTCTTTTCAACTTACGCAAATTATATTTCACTAGCAGATCCCAATTTGACTGCTGCGGTAATTATTGCACTTGCTTCGTAACTCATCTTGTTTTTATTATCCGAAGAACGGCATATCCAGTGGTTGCATTTGCTTTCTTATTTTATTGTTCGAGTTTGCCGCAAGATCAAGTGGCGTCACCATCCGGTACACCTGGCTAAACTAGCTGAACGTTCGCTGAGTGTTTCCTTTTTTCTGTATAGATTTTTTTAACCTTTTTTTCTATTTCACTAGTACCGCTCAGGCGATGGCTCGACATCGAACTTATCTAGCCCAAGAAGAAATTCTTTGAATTGAATTGAACGATTTCACATCATTATTGTGCACGTAACCATAAGACACCTTTTCTTAATGCGATGTTATTATGGTAGCTAGCACAAACATTACGGAGTTTGAAGTAACTTATTACTCATGCTAGCGCAATGACAGTCCCAGTGACATATAGCTTGTTCATTCAACTTACTGTTCTTGGTTTAACAAAAAAATTGCGGTGCGTAGGACTTCTAAAGTTGAGCGCACTTTAAGAGTTAATTATTTTATCAGCTAGACTTTAATATGCTGCGCAAGATGAGCAGTTAATGCTGCTTTATTTAACCTACAAATCTTCCATGCAAAACGAGTAGGCAAAATAAGCGCGACACGATCAAAAAATACAATGGAAGTGTCGAAACAAACCTCGTGTCTGGCTGTTCTTAAATTGTAGCTTCTGCTTCTCTCGCGCATCATAGGAACATTCTGCTCGCTTCGAGCAAGGGTGTGAAACTGGAGATCACTATATCATCATTTCACCACAGTGAGAGCGTTTTATGAATCTCCTACAATCGCTAGCAGAAATCAGGAGCAGCGGAGCTTCGAAGTCTACAAATTTCAATGCGCACCGACGACCACATACAAGCACCAACGCGGGGACAATGCTCCCATCCACATTTGAATTTTGTGGCGAGTATTCTGATGTTTAGCACATCTTTTATTTCCTTTTTCAGAATCTGATTGTATAAGCTACACGGTACGATGAAAACATACAAACGACGGTCTTTCATCACTCTTCATGTAAACACTGTCCTTCTTTTTCAAGCCTTTGTGCCATTCTAAATACTAAATGAGCTCGAGCCCATATAAACTCCACTGCAGGTGCGCTTCAGTGGCTCATGCCTATTACTAGTATTGCATAATTTTTGCTTCAGTCTAAACGAATGAATTCACGCACTCTTTAAGAACTATATTTGCTTTAATTTGCACTAAGCAATGCAATACAGCCCTGTAGCTGGGGCAGCGTCCAGATATCATCTTTTAATAAACCGAAGGGATGATTAAGCGGCACTAGCAACAATAAAAAAGGCATCGACATTCAATAAATTTAATTTTCTACTTACCTGTTTCCGTCGACGGGCAAATGAGAAGTAAAGACCCACGAAATAACCAAGAGCAGTCAGCACGCCGAAAACAGCGCAGTCCGTAGCATCCAGCCCCGTCGTGCTTGACATGTTGCTTCAGTTTTCCCCCACTGTCTCGCTGTCTGAAGTGATCTTTAAAAGAATAACTAACATGTGGCTTTTTGTAAATTAGCGGTGTCGTTATTGTGTTTTCTCTACATGCGACGAAGCTCTTGCGTTTTATTATTAGTATTGCGAAACTGGGAGCTGTCGGCAGGCTTGCATAGTTCTTTTTGTTAAGCCTAAACAAACAGAAATCTGCAAATATCACCACACTAAAAAATGAATTCTACTTTTGCAAGATTTCTATGACCTCCACATGGCTGTAGGGCTGAAATTCTGCCTGCGACAATGCAATATTTTAAACGTTTAGCCTTGGCTGACATAGACCCTCGAAACTCTCTAGGAAGTGGATAGAAAAACTACATCAAGGTTTACTTAAAGCTTTCAGCTAAGTGAGCGAATACTCCGCAGAAAACATTTCCCACAGTACCCCCTCCGGCTATGTCCGTCATCATCACTGAAAATTTTGTTGAAACCAGCAGGTGAATGTTGTGTTGCAGGACTACGCACGCTCTTAAAGTTACAGAGCAACGGACGCTTACTTCCTGGTGTCCTTCCCACGAGAAGCGAGTCTCAGAATAGAGAATGATTACGTCAACTTTAAGAAATATTGCCCTTACTTTAGAACTTGTATGCACTAAAGCCCACAGACATGCTCTCAAATAATCAGTATGGTCCTCACCTGGCACTTGCAATTAAAAAAGATTGGATGTCCCAAAAGCATTCAGTGACGGTACAGCGTCCGCTCTTACTGCGCTCATACAACGCTATTCCGCTTAAAAACACGGCAAAACCGAAATTGTTTACCGGATGCCAGCTTTTCGCACATCGTACGTGCGTGCTTGCTTGGATTGCCCCCACCCTCCACGTCCGCTTTCATGATTTCAAAACTCTCCACCATTGTCAGCGCAGAAGCATATGAACACCTGTCGTTGGCAAGCATGTGCAATCGAAAGAGCAGCTCAATGAGCAAGAACGCTGGTTCATTCAACGCCCAAGCTGATTTTATGTCTCTGTAGGTTCTTGAAAAATACAGTTATGTTAGTAAGCTGCCTCTACCATTCAACCTGTTAGATGCAGCGTTTGCCCTGGTATACGAGCGTTCAGACAAGAAAACAAAATGGGACTATGACTAGACCATCATGCATGTACGCGGGCCTAAAAGCACTACTATGCTTTTCGAAGACGTCTGAGCACTTAGACTGGCTTTGATTGCACTATGAACGCTGTAGCGTGTACGTGCATATCAGGTTTTATTGCTTTCCTTTTTTTTCCTTTTATGCCCACTTCCCGCCTCTTCCAGTGTAGGGCAGCGTACGTTAACATTCCTGTATTTTTTTTACGCGAAAGCATTGTATGTCCCACGAGACACAAAATCCGGCCTAATTACGCGATGGTTCGGAAATTGGCCCACAGCACAAAGAGTAAAAAGCACGTCAAAATACCGCGATTGTCAAATTTCTCATGGAGCTTCCTGAGAACAAAGTAAATTGATGGCATTGAAAATAACATTTGGTACATTTGAGTCTCGGTGGCCATCCAACCCGGGCCTCCGGCGTGCGAGACCAGAACACGACCACCCGGCGGCTCTGCGGTTCTGACAGACTAAAGGTGTGCCTATGGGGTGTGCCATTGCACACGTCACCTTGAAACCATAGTTGCGATGTTAGAGTGGCTTGAGTTAGAGAAAGGTTGGTGCAAATCAGACCAAAGTTGATTAAAATCGACTAAGGGAAAGTTGCTAAGGACACGTGACAATACATGGCGCAGGGGCGTAGCCGGGGGGGGGGGGGGGGAGGGGATCTTATGGGGCATCAGCCCCCCCCCCGAAATTTTTTCGTGCTGTCCATGCACCGCCAACAAAAGCAACCCCCGGCGCCGGAAATCATTCTGCATTTTGTCCAGAGGGTCTTTTTCACGCTCGAAAAGCCAATCAACCGCGAAAATTGCGAATTCGGGCTGAATTTCGCGGAAACGCCCATGCACCGGGAGTATCATAACGCAAGCAGCCCCATCTGAGCACAAAGTTTGAAGGATGTTTTCATGGCGAACGTGCTCGCCGCGGCATTTCGTGGAGGCCGCGGAATCTGCACTCTATCATGGAATTTACGGAGCGCGTGGATAACAATTCCAAAACTTTATGGGTATAAAGTTCTCATAAACATTTGATGTGAAAGGTGCATTGACATTTCCAAACGCGTGCTTTAGATTTTCAATTGCGGAATATTGTAAGTTTAACGCTCCCATAAATATTTGACGCCAAAGGTGCATTGACTTTTCCAAAGTCGCACATCGGGCCATACAACGAGACAAGCCAATGAACACGCTATCAGACAAGTTGACAAAGGCCGCAGCGAGGCCCGATGAAACGAAGCGTTGTGGTGGTTCATTAGTGCCGTCATGTCACATAAAAAAATATTTTTTTCACCTGCGCCAAAGCATCCAGTAAGACACTAAAGCCAGCCAAGGCAACTACGTTATTATTTATTTTTTCTACTTTGACTTTTAATCGCGAGGACACATTGAGGCTCTTCATTTTTTTTTCTCGCTCTCCTACCCGCGCGCTGCCAGAGCCAGCCAGAGCGCATGCGTTTTTGTCGTGTTGCCCCGACCACCACGCGGTGCACTTCGGTGCGCGTTCGGTTTTCGCTGGCCGAGTTCATTTCCGCCTGGCAGAGCTTTGGGTGCTTTCTAGCTAGCAGACGAGAAAAAGAAACAATGGTCGCTAGCCGCCATCATTGTGGGGAGTCGACGGATTGCAGCACGTTCGCTTGAGCGCAACCTCTGCAGAAAGTCTTGTCTCGCCTGTGTAGGGTACCAAGCAGTACGCGCATGGTTCTGGGTGGACCAAGCGTCTCGTGTTTCCTTCGACATTCCTTTAATAGCCATATCAGTTGCCCCAAGTAGGCATTCTATTGTGACCAACATACTTTGCGTTTTTTTTTTTTTTCATTACGGTGCCCCCACCCCACAAAAGGAAAAATAAGCGTGGTTGCGGTGCAGCTAATTGTCGCATGGTGAAAGTGCTATTTTGTTACTTCTTTTGCGGAAAGAAATGGGCCATGGGACGCTTCAGCTGCCGAATACTCTTATTATATTATTGCGATAGCAATTATATGGACACTCTAGGCGCATTCCTGCCGTCGCCGTCGCCCTCATGTTCCGCATAATGTCCAAGTGCGATAACATCGTCACCCCGCGCTGCATGCTGTATGTGCGAGTGAAAGCATGTGCTGGGTGGGGAGGGAATGGATGAGCCGACCATGGTGGCTCAGTCTTGTGTGCGCAAAGGAGAAAAGTGAGGAGCAAGCACGCCGCCTTCCGTCGCGCGCGATACATCGGGAGGAGTGGGTGGAATGGGGGCAGGATCTAGGATTCTGTGAATCTGTGATTGCGCATCATGTTTATTTGCCTTGTTTGACGTATTATATACCGTGATGTTATCTTAGATACGTAGATTTATTGGATACTTACTTACACGTATGTTTAAATACGTGAATCTCACCAGTACTCACGTACGTACATACGTACTCGTACGTGAGTCTTACCAGTATTCACGTACGGGGCAGAAACCTGGAGGCTTACGAAAAGGGTTCTACTTAAATTGAGGGCGACGCAACGAGCTATGGAAAGAAGAATGATAGGTGTAACATTAAGGGATAAGAAAAGAGCAGATTGGGTGAGGGAACAAACGCGCGTTAATGACATCTTAGTTGAAATCAAGAAAAAGAAATGGGCATGGGCAGCACATGTAATGAGGAGGGAAGATAACCGATGGTCATTAAGGGTTACGGACTGGATTCCAAAGGAACGGAAGTGTAGCAGGGGGCGGCAGAAAGTTGGGTGGGCGGATGAGATTAAGGAGCTTGCAGGGACAACATGGCCACAATTAGTACATGACCGGGGTAGTTGGAGAAGCATGGGAGAGGCCTTTTCCCTGCAGTGGGCGTAACAAGGCTTATGGTGATCATGATGATGATGATGATGATGATGATGATGTTTAAATATCTTGTTGCGAGGTTTTGTATATACGTGCAGTGAACCTCGTTTCCAGTGGCACTTTTCTGCCCTTTATCAAGCTGTAGCTTCGCATTTGTATATTCCATTGCATCTTCGCATTTCTAATGTACGAGGGAGAGTTAAATGAAAGTGAGCCTACCCGCCCTGCGCAATTATGGTTCGGTTCATTATCTGCAAGGCCTGAGCGTAGCGTACAGGCATCTCTCATTTACAAAAGTGACACGCAGGTGTGAGGATAAATGTTCTTTGATGCTCCTGTACACTGGGTTGAACATGGTTGCGTGCCGTAATGGACTCTCCAGAAATCGAGCAGCGTGGTGCCGTCAGGTTTTTGACAGCTGAAGGTGTTTCCCAAAAATAAATTAGTCGCCGTGTGGCTGCCGTGTACATGAAACATTGCATTTCATTGGCTACTGTGAAGCGTTGGAACAAACGGTTCAAAGAAGGATGTGAAATTTGCAAAGACAATCCCATACCGGGCCAAACCCATCGTGCAATCACCCCTAACAAAATGGGAAAGGTTGATGAGCTGATGAGACAAGAACGGAGGATAAACATCGATGAACTGGCAGAGCGTGTGAACATCAGTCACGGTTTGGTTCACGCCATAATTCATGAACATCTCGGTTATCGGCTCTTGTGCGCGCAATAGATGCGCAAGATTTTGAACCACCGCCAGAATACCGAGAAGATCAGCGCTGCCTTTACTCATTTGATCCGGTATCACAATAAAGGTGACGATTTCTTGTCTGCAATTGTGATCGGAGACAAACCATCATGCCACTACCAAGAACCTGAAACACGACGGCAAAGCTTACAATGGAAACATTCAAATTCACCTTGCCCAAAGAAAGCAAAGGCCGTCATTTCGGCCAGAAAGGTGTCCTTGACTTTTGTTTTTCCATCGTCAGGGGCCATTACTGATAGAATTTGCCAAATCTTGAGAGACTATCAATTGTTTCCGATATTGCGAAACGCCGGATCGGCTGCGTGTCGCAATCACGAACAAACAACGTGGAAAATTTACGAATGGGGTCATCTTGTTCCACGACGATGCCCGTTCCCATGTCACAGATGTGGTTAATACAAAACTGGCAAAGTTCAAGCGGGAAAAGCTGCAACATCCTCCATGCAGCTCAGACCTGTCGCTTTGCGACTTCTACATTTTGGGGCAACCGAAAAAACAGCTCAAGCAAACCAGATTCGTCTCGGACGATGTCGTGAAAGTCAGTTGCGGACGTTTTGAAGCAGCAACCCAAGGAGCTTTATAAGACGGGAATTGCGCGACTCTTTAGTCAATGGGACCAACGTCTAAATGCTCATGGGGGCTACTTTTAATTAAAGTACCCCATTTCTTATATGTTTGCATTGGCTCACTTTCATTTGCTCGCCCTCGTATATTCTGCAGAACTCCTGCTTTTTATACGTACAAGCGTTTATGTACAAGTGGTACATAAACGCCGCGGCACGCGGCTTCTTCAATCTGCGGTCTGCGGCGTTAAGGTTGGCACAAATTCGAGCATGCTGGATTAAGGTGGATTGAAAAATGATTAAGGTAGGCACAATAATTTGCTCGCCCTCGTATATTCTGCAGAACTCCTGCTTTTTATACGTGGTCTCTGTTGCGACTATAATTTCGGTGCAATTACTCACGATACACGACCGGTGACAGCTGCTGCTGCGTAATACATTGGAACAAATGGCAGCGTCATTGAGGTTTTTCACTGGCCGTTCCATATCTACAAGAATGTAAACAAGGATCTTCAATGACAAAGTGTCACTAACATATTTGTCCTCAACTTGTTCATTTCATGTCCTTTCATTTTCCATATCAGCGGCATGCACTGCTTTGCTGGCTTCAAACTGATGTAGTTCTAAATTTCGTGTGATATTTTCTTTACTTAATAAATAAACAAAATACATGGAAACATTGACATCAGTTATGTTTGGTAAATTTTTGGCACATAGTAGTATATTTTTTTATGAAAAAATACATATTTTACTTGTAATGACAGGGCGTAGCGTTCAGAAATTCGTTTGCAGCATCTTTGGCAATGGCAATGCAGTTATTATTCGCGTATTTGATCCCTAGGCAAATTGTTTAAGAGGAAGCTTTAGCTCGGGCCCAACTCCGACGCGGCCTATTCAGATACATGTAAAACACAGAAACAGTTTGCTGAGATAACACCTGAATCGCTTTTAATAAAATTTGTTGCATTTGAGAGAGTGTGTTAAATTCTAGTGTCTGTTGGAAGCGGAATTTCGATTTAGGGCCTGAACTTTGTTTAAAATATTTTGAAAAATTCGAAAGTTCGGAACAAATAGAAGCACGAAGTTTAAATATTAATAACTCTGCATCAAGAACCGATATCGCGGTTCTGTAAACGGCATCCATTACACCATTCAAAGCGGACAAATTCGATATGTCGATTTATATCTTACGTGAATTGGTTTTGTATGTACAAGGATTCTGCAAAAGCCGTATTTCCATAATACTTAATTTTTTGAGACTCATGTGGAACATATCAATTTTGTTCGCTGTAGATGTACTATTATGTGCAATTCACAGAATTGTGATATCAATTTTCATTGCTGATTTACAGAGTTGTAAACTTAATTGTTTCGTTTTCTAGAAATTTTTGATTTTTGCCACTTTTCAATAAGATATTGATGACGTAAATCGAAAATCGAAACAAACAGTCACTAGAATTTAAGTTTTTCTTTTAAATGCAACAAACCTCGTCAAATGTGGTGCAGTGGTTGCCGAGAAAAACGAATTCTCCTTCTACATGTATTTAGATAGGAGCATCCGACCTAATGTTTCCTCTTAAGGAGGAGGTCCTGCTGCAACGTGAGCCCCCCCTCCGAACGAAATTTCTAGCTACGCCACTGGGCGTAACGTATCATGGTCCTGGGATAGGTGCAAGTTGAATTGGTTCCGAGTTGCTGATGTGTGTCATCCCCTCACGTTCGACGCCGCGTTGCCACTCACACCACCTGACGCCATGTCCTACCATTGGTCCACATGTTTCATACGATGGAACGTGTCGACACATGAACTGTGCACATGGTGGGAAAAGGTAGCAGTGGAGAGGAAGAAATGCAGCTGCAGTACATAAACGCCGCGGCACGCGGCTTCTTCAATCTCCAGTCTGCGGCGTCAAGGTTGGCACTAATTCGAGCATGCTGGATTAAGGTGGATTGAAAAAGGATTAAGGTAGTCACAAATTAGAGAAGGGCAATTGAGGTTCCATAAAGCGAATTAAGTTGGGTTAAGGTTGCTACAAATGAAAGTAATGGGGAATAAGGAATGTTGTGAAGGACACGTGAAAGGTATGATGTCACATATCACTGACGTAAGTAATTATTAGAGAAGTGAAAATGCTTTTGCATTCAAATCACGGAAGGATTAGTGCACGTAATTTTTGTCTTTATCTGATCTGCGATGCCGCTTGCCAATAATGAAAGGGTGACTGGGTTTGATTATTCTTATCAGAACCTTTCTGTAAGATTTGCATGGGATAAAGTGACACAGCTACAGGCAGAATTGCATGGCAAACCATGGCCACCGCGTCGCGTTCTCCTTCTTGACAAATGCAGTCTGCGGTTCCTGCTCGTTTCTGACGTTGTGCCACAAAGGAGTTCGTTCGTCTACTTTGACGCGTTCAATGTAGAGACGCACGAAATATCTTGAAGACGATGCATTCCCGGAAATCATCGCTCGATAATGTCGCCCTGGAATGCACCTTACCTTTGAACGTTACCTTTGGGTTTTCAGGCGCCATCGTACTCAAAGTCACCCCGAGAAAGCGTTTGTCAAGCAGATGTCGATGGGCACGTGACTGATCTGGGGAAATGCAACTTGTGCCGCTGTGTTTGCTGCAGTTTACATGCTTTGTGCGTGTTGGCTGGTCCGCGTCACACTTGCCTGCTGCGCCGCGGTGCACGCTTTCGCTCTGAAAGTTGGGACAGGAAAGATGTGCTCAGCCTTTCTTTACTCAGCGTTGTGGTCTGCGCAGCCAGTGCTCGCGTTCGAGTACGTATTCCAG
The DNA here is from genome assembly GCF_023375885.2 of Dermacentor andersoni. Classification (NCBI taxonomy): domain Eukaryota; kingdom Metazoa; phylum Arthropoda; class Arachnida; order Ixodida; family Ixodidae; genus Dermacentor; species Dermacentor andersoni. The sequence goes on along the minus strand of NC_092816.1, from coordinate 143,237,048 downwards.
CACCCGACGGGCACGCAAGGATACGCCATTCTCGCGATAGCTGAAGTAACGACCGCAGTAGGGAGACGTCACCCTGTGTCAACTTGCAAATGGTGAGCGAGCAATTCACCTGGCACATTGCCTGGCAACCCAGGTGCAACATGGCCCAACTGAGAGAGCAACAGTTGCGCACGGATCTTCAATATTCGCAATATCCGCATCGCTGCCGCTTTGCAGCCATATTCACGCGTCGTCTGCATAGGTGTTATTTAATTGGTGCTTATAACAAAATTAGGCAACTAGCAGCCCTGCGGCTTTGCCAAGAATACTTTGAGTGTACACAATAGGCATTTATAGACATTTTAGCCGAAATGAAATTTCGCTGCAGTTGGCCTTCAAGTCGCAGGGCGCCGAGCTGTGAGAGGAAAGCGAGCGCCGGAGTAGGAGGGTGCCTAGAGGTCGACAGGAGGCACCCGAGTCGGGGATAGGGAGGAGCGTGGGGCGCAGCGGTGCAGGAGGTGCTAGGCGGAGATTCGCGATGGAGAAGGGTATTCACCTCCTCTGGCAGTAGCTACAGGCTCATTATGCGCTATGAATATACCGCGTTCATCTGGCGATCACGAGTCCGATTGCCGTGCGAGAAACTTGTAGCAGCAACGCAAGCGGTGGTCGGCAGAGCGCGAGTAGAGCGGCGCCGAAGTCGTCTGCTAGCGCCGGGCATAAGCTGAACAAGACCGACAAACGGCGCTGGCTAGCCGTGAACAGGAGATCCTTACAGTTGCTTACCATCCTGCCTAGTAGCACTTAACACTTTGTAAAAAAAATGAGTATAAAATCTAGAAAATAAAAATAAGCACTACAGGTCGGCAACACTTAAGATACAATCAAAGGATTTCTAAAACAGTCTACCTGCAATTCACAAACAGGGAATAGTACTCATCCACTTGCAGAGAACCGGCGTTCACAAAGTGAAACCTCACTATGCCTTTGATTCTGGTTCAAGAGGCGAATCCAATTCGGTATATCAGTTGACAGGGCCAATTGATTCGTTAAAACGAGGTGTTAAGTATACGGAGCTCTGTGGGGATTTCAAGGAATATTGCCATTCCTTCGTTATATCCTATATTTCGTGGCATCCTTTTCTCTAAATTAAGATTAAAGTGCGCGATACTGTGCAAACGGCAAGTACTGCTCTCCATAACCAAACACTCCAGCACCCGCTAAGCCCTTGCGTCTGTCCCTTGCGGTGTGAAGAAATATAAACAGCAAGTGGGGAAGAGTTCGGCAACAGAAAAGTAAACATGAAGCCGCCCCCAGAAGCACGTGAATTTGGAGGGCAGTTGTAAGACGTAAAACTTTTAACAAAATCAGACCAAAGCGTGAATTAAGTGTCGAAGAATCGGAGGCTCGGAAGAACCTGAATAAGAACATCTTCGTGACAATGCGAAACGCGGTGTCGCAGTCAAGCGGCTGCTAGCTCAAAAACGCGTTGGGAGAAAACGAACAACTACGTCCGGCGGCCGTGAGCTCCGACCAGCGTGGAGGACATTAAAACCAAAACAGGGAAGTGCAGCAATCACGTAAGACGACAATGGGTAATCGAGACTTTGCATTGAATTGACATGTACATTTCAGAATAGTTGAAATTACCTTTCTTGTTGCACTAAGATCGTGCATTTCCTCCAGCGATGACATGACGCTCGCGCAACTACTTGATATGGTGCTTGTTGAATACGCGGTGGTGATTACAAACACTAACAATTTTGACAATAAGGAACGTGAAAACGCTATCTTGCGATTGGTCGTACTCACGTGGTGTGTAATATACATTGGACCGAACAAATACACAGTCCATTTCTGCTGCTTGAAAAGGGAGGCCCCATGCATGCGAAAGCATTGGCGTCATCGCGTTACATTCGCATAAACACTGCATTGGATTTGCAAATTATTTTAACATTTGTGTTAACATTGTATTTATTGTATTTACACGACATTCCACTAAGGCTCAGGTTATTAGCATCAGTTTTAAGTTATATCTGTGGGATTATTTATGTACAGCAAACAAAAATTTATATAACCCACACTCCCATACATATATGAGATCTTACAAGTACTTTTCTTCCTACATTCTCTGTGCCAGAAATATTTCTACACGACAAAAATAAAGCAGTCAGCGACAACGTTGTGCAAGCATGGCGTGTTTATGGGAGGAATGCATCAGAATAATAAATCTACGGGATTTCAAATCAAGTGATATTTTTGCTGTGAGATTCCATAGAAATGGCGATCATAATAATTTACATTTTAATGGTAAATGCCATGATATTATAGCCAAGGTTCAGATACTACCTCTTTAAATATCGACCATTCAGGGCAGGCTGAAACTGACATAGTGAATTCAACCAGTGCTATAACGACGAAGCACGTTTCGCTATGAAACGCTTTGTTGCACAAGTACGCTAAGATACCTATTTATAATGTCGCACGGAACACGTTCTCGCTCCAGTTAGCAGTTTCATATAGTCTCTTTTCACAGAGCGAAATGATAATTATTGCCGAGTTTTTCTAGCAAAAGCTCGGCTTTGTGTACCCGCTTACTTCCATTAAACTGGCACGTGTACATATTTATCTTTCGTTTTTCCCGGCGACTGCATTTCACCAGCTAAGCACCCAAAATTATTCCTCAACACAACGCATCTTTGCATAATTTGGAGCTTACTCGAACTTGAGCGTTAATTCTACGTGTTTTGTATTTTCTTACAGAAATTTGTGTATTCAGATTGTTCGCACAAAAAGAATTGTGTGGTACTTTCTGGAAGGCACGCGGGCACCAGCATTTATGTTGGAACGTCCGACGTGAAGATTATTTTCTTTCTTCTTTCAAAGGAGAAAGATGGGGCTAAAGACTGAAAGGCCTGATGAAGGCCTCGGTTCCAATGTGCAGTTTGACATCAGATAACGCTTAACTGAAAACATAGCATTATCAACATAAAAATTACGCGCATACGCTCGAAAGTGTCACATGGAAACAGATAACAAGCCACCAACAGAAAGAACTTGCGCTACACAAAACACATATCACAATCAATTAAAGATTGTTTAGTTTGTTTTCAAGTACACTGTGAAAAAATTCGCCTAACTTTACAGAAAATCTGCTGGTAATTTGTGACCGAACATTCTTCCATAAATAAAGAGCGGTCATCTCCGTTGCACGGACAGCTGTAACAGAGAGACCGTAATACAAGGTACGAGTGCTATTGTATTTAGAAAACGGAAGACTCTGTATGCTGAATCTGCACTTTAACCGTTAAAGTACAGGTGCTTCTCGGATTCAGAAAACGGAACACTGTATGCTGAATGTGTACTATAACTGTTAAAATACAGGTGCTTCCCTCATTCAGAAAACGAAAGACTCTCTATGATGAATGTGTACTATGTGCGTTAAAGTACACATGCTTCCCGTATTTCGTCTTGCAGAGGATATCCGTTGTTTGGAGAATGCACCATACGGACAAACCAAATTTCCGAAGACGCGCGAGAGTCGACCGAATTTTATTGGTGTGCCATTTGCTGGGATCAGCCGTTCTAACATATGTGTTCGGAATGTGCATACATGACCGATTGTTTCCAGCGGTCTTGAACACAGAAATGCAATTTGATCAACGCTCACACTTCTAGGGTACTTTTGTCCACGATAGTACATTGCCTTTAATGCAAATGTCATGAAGGCAGCTCATAGACAAAGCAGCAGGTAACCATTGGGAAAATTGACTTGCCAACACACTGACATGGCTGTAGAGATAAAACACTTTGCACTTTGTGATATGAATGCATTGCACAGCCTATATAATTAAAGGCGCAAGATTTCAGTCCTCAAGTTCTTAGATCACAGAAGCAACTTTATTTTCTTCAATCACTCGTCTTGCACTTTTTTCCTGGTGAAAGTTGTTCTTGACCCCAAACGTCTTGCAAGTATAAACTTGCTGCTGTTAGCAGAAACAAATAGTATACGTGAATTTCCATCCTCAAGAAAGCGGCAAAAACGAAAATCACAGAATACAACAGAGGAGTAACTTCGGTGTTAGAAAAACATACGTAGACCAAAATTGTTAGAACAAGGGATGTTGCTTTAGCCGACATTTCGACATAGGTGATTGTTATCATGGTAGCAAATGTATTCGTTGGCGGTGTTTTTTTTTTCTGTATAGCTCACTGGCCCCTAGCCTTATTGGGGGAGAAGAAGCTGGTGCATATATTAGGTCAAAAAAGGCCAAAGTGTTAAAACGAAGCTAGGAAGGGTGTGCTTAGCAGTCGCGATTATGATGGACCGGGTATGAGCAGCGCTGTCAGTTCTTGCAAAGAGTAGGGGTGACCAAAACAGAAAACGATGTACACATGTAAGCAGTCATTAATGCAGTAGACTTACTCTTCCTAGAAGACAAAATCGGTATTTAGATAAACCCTTTGCACATTTAGAAAAAGGCAACAAAGGATTAAGGAAAATAAATTTGTATCACGACACATCTGGTTAAGGTCAGTGTAAATGGTAAATGATGGCACAATATGAATACACATTTTGTTGAAAGCTGATAAAAAAAATATATTGACCAAATATTAAAAAATCAGGACTATAAAATTAAACTGCGTATGACCATAAAACAGTAAAGAACAGCCTATGGAAAAAAATGGGATGAGCAATATGATAACCAAGTGCAACTTTGCGAAACGTTGAGTGCTGTTTATATTCACGCTGCTGTTGACGGCTTCAAGTTTCTGTCTTCCTGTGAAACCTTTCTCTTACTTGAATGAGGAAATGGGTCATTTTTTAAACAAGTCTATGTTCAAATGCTGTTCAAAGCTTCAGCATTATTATAATGAAAAAATATCATGGGCGGTTGTCCTGGGTGGGCTTTTTTCACCCATAATTTCCACAGGTGTCAGCTAAAAATTTAATGGTCTAAATGGACCTTAGCTCCTGGTAAACCATCAGCGGGTATTTTTTTCCAACATAGATGTGTACACATTATATATGTTGGCAGGAGTGCCAGCGAACTATATACTTCTTGTCGCAACCAAAGTGAAGCTTGGTATCAGTGAGTGAAAGAAACAAACAGCATTCCACAATACTGATTCAAGTCATCCAGAAAAGTTGATGAGGCTATTGTACAGCCCCCACCCCACCATACACACAATTATACACCACACTGACTCTCATGGTATCAACCATGCTATTATGACACAAGTGTCAAGTGAGGAGAATTAGGGAATAAGAGGGCACAATTATTTTTGTTAGAACATCAAATGTACTTTACATAATTGCTGCATTCCAACTAACAAAGGGATAGCCGGTTTGTGAGATAGTGACAAATGCATACGAAAGCTCCTGACACTCTGTACAGCAGAACGTTGCCGATGAGGTGTTATGCGCAAAAGGGCACTCTTTCACACAAAATGACATCCTGCAGTCAAACCTTGTGCCAACATTACAGTTTGAAAAACACCACAGTGGAAGGCAAAGAGTGCAAAATTTGTTAAAATTTACAAAACATTATTCGATTATTGATTATGCTTACTGTTCGTTAAAGACTCACAGACTGTTCTCTACGGGTGCTGCAAAAGGGCACCCAGCTTTAACAGTTGTAGCAACAATGATCTGTGGCACAGACAAGGAGAAATGCTTATGAAGTTTATGCAACAGTACTCCCTACAAATTACACCCCATTTCACATTCGAATCTTGTAGAGGAGGAAGAGGAAAAGAACTATTTTCAGCTGGAGACGCATACTCCAGAGTAGAAGAAACAAGTGTACCCTAACCACTGCTATTGCCGATGCCTGTGCACTAGCAGTTACATATAATATGGCAGTTACAATTGTCTTTCCACAAGCACTGCAAGCTGCTGCCACTTTACCAGAACAGAGCTGCAATACATTCAGGGCAAATTAAAGCTCTTTATTGAATTTATCTCATATGACACTATTGGAATGCCATAGTCTGCAAATAAGTGAAACGCGATGTGCCATCCCATACATTGAAACACCTTTAAAGAACCTGAGTAACCACCTGGGCCGTGACGAGGTAAAGAGTGTGTTCTGTGTAAAGTAGCGCACCTTTATAGCCTAAAGCTGTGGAGAATGCATTAGTATCAGTTGCGAAGGTTTGTAATTTAAATTGCACACGGCAAAAACCTCCATGCAGTTTTGCAAAACCCAAATTCCCGACCTTTTTGTTGTTTAAAGGTAATGACACGTACGGCCATAACATGTACACTATGGGCTTTATTCCCAAACAATCAAAACGAATGGCACCACCTCAAGTGCTATGTGTCTTCTGTCTCACATTTCCCATATGGGAATCAAAGTGCACACTTAGGTTGTTAATGCCAATGAGTTGGCCCATGGCTGCGCGAGGTCTTACACACCACGGCGGTTCAGGTGGACTCACGGGCGGCGACTTACGACTGTACAGGAATTCTCTTCTCACCGTCCATGAAATCTCGGCACATTATCAACTTGCTCGGATGGCCTTTGCGCTACCACATCCTAAACTTAATAGACCACAATCGTCGGCCTTTCGCATGCTCCAAACGTGTTCATTCCCCTCCCGGGGCCGATTCAGTCACTTCGCGCCTAATGTAGAACCCCACTGTCCAGAATGTGGGGAGGCGTACTGCTCCTTATCCCATATGCTCTGGTAATGCCTTGCGTTACGCAGCCCATCACTAACCACTCTAACTGACTGGGAGGCCGCCCTTAAGAGCGGCGACTTCTCAGGGCAACTACGGGCTGTCCAGAGGGCCTGCGACAGGGCGGAGGACCACGATCTTCAGACCCCGACGTGGGTGCGGCCCGCGACGGCTACGGGGACTCCCTGAAAAGGGGGGTACCCTAACGCGATTCCTCAGGACCATTAGTAAAGTTATTTGTCTGTCTGTCTCACATTTGCTGTGAAAAATTGTTAGTGTCAGATGCTGCAATCAGCAGAGAAAGTGATTTCTGGAGCAATATCAAGTATTAAGTACTGTGACCTCAGGTCTTTGAATGCTGTTTAAGCATTATCGCATCCTCAAGTACAAAAATGAGGAATAAATACAACATGCATATTTCACGTCGCAACCCTCATAAATAGACCCATAGTAGTCTCAATTATAAATGATTCCAGATTTACAACGCAAGACAGATTTTATTCCACTGAAAGAATGACATCATGCCGATGATACTTGCATTTGGTGCTATGTTTATTTGTATTTATTTCACTTGTGTGTGCATTGTCAGCGATATCGCTTGACATGTTTTCGATTGACTGTTTTCCCAATTTAGGCAAATTCGTATTTGCAATTAACCTTGTATAAGACGCCAAGAACTTGCTTAGCAGGAGTATTTCTGACATTTGCAAGATGCGAGGTTCCTGAATGCATGTCTAAGCCTGGGGTGCATGCCACTCTGTAATCTCATCAGCAAGTTTCTGGATGTGATATATAAGGTTTTTATGACGTATGTAAATTTGCTTGAACTGGACAAACAGCGAATTTAAACAGGTGAATTATGCAGCATAACAATAATGTCAGCAAGAAGCAAGCATCAAGAAGCACTGTCGCTCGATGCGCATAGACTATCAAACAGAAGAATTATTTGGGATGATTTGAAATTCTGGCAGTGGAATCAGATATGTCTTTTAATCTATATATAAACTCTGATTGTTCACTCTACTACCACTATCTTCACCAGAAACGTTCATAATCATTATCATATCTATGCAAATCATCCTGGCCAATATTCAACCCTTCATAAGCTGATATTTTACTCCTAATTCTCGGAGGGAAAGAGGTGTCCATATGAAGACCATATCATATACTTATTTCCCATTTTATATAACAGATAAGGAAAAAAATTCACACATAAAATGCATTGAGCTTGAGCAAGTTCTATGTTTGGAGCTGTTGATTTGTTTTCCCTTTGTCATCTTTGACCGACCTGGCTAGCTAAGTAGTAGAAAAGCTGCAGGAGAAAGGGAGGGGGGGGGGTGCCAAATTATACTTGTTCCCCAGGAGACATTTTTACGGTCACTGGAGGAACTGCCTGTGGACTTGGGTTCTGCAGGCAACTGCTGTGACCTCGGCATCTTCCTTGAGGGCCATGGCCATGTCTAAGAAACCTTGTCTCCACAGGCTGCATAAAGAAAGATAATTTTCTGAGCTAAGTCTTTTTTCTAAAAGAACCCACCTAAGCTGTATTCGTGGCTTTGCAAGAAAATGTTGCCACGTGACTGGCGACTCAAGGCCTTTTACTTTTTCTTGGAAAAACACTTTTGTGTAGCACGCAATGAGTAACAGAAAAGTGTATCGCGAGGCTTTCATTTTGCTCTACAATTTTTTCATTGACACTTTGCATTTAATTATTTTAGAAGTTTATTAACTAATTAAGAAATATTGCGTAATTAGGCAGAATGCAAAAAATAATCTGATTATCTCCAAGAAACGGCAAACTACGTTACGCTCATTCTGTCAAGTTACATCGCATTTACATATTTCTAAATCTTGGTGCATGATAGCTAGAACACCATGTAGATCAAAAAACAATATTATAATTTTCATAATCATGTCTTGCGTGTTATTGGTGGCTATGGCTACTTCAAGTGATACATTCAGTAAGGTACAAGAAGTTTGGATGTAAAGTTGTTTTGCAGCAAGGGCGTGTAATCTAGAAAATCAAGCAAAGGTCAAGTGGTGCTCACTATTCAGATGTTTAACAAAGAAGCTGTAGGAAAAGAAAACAGGACACAAGACCAAATAAACAATGCAAAACTTGAAAATCTCAACTGAACGAGAAGCCACTTTTTGAAAATGCAAAGAAAAAGCCACCAGCTTACGTCGAGTACACCATTGCTATGTACTCCAAGTGAACTTGTTACCGCAATACTTGGGCACCATATGAATGTAACAATCAATAACTTTCAGCAGAATATTAACACCACCAAATAAATTGGGCTTAGAAGATTATCGATCTGAAGTCCTCAACAACTTGTTCTCGCGTTTAATCTGTTGAGTTCGTTCTGTGTTCTCAAAAGCTGGCTCTCCACCATAATTTCTCTAAACGCAACATCAGCTTAAGTCACGAGATAGGGTTGACCTGTACATAAAGTGGATAATGCATGGCAAACATCATGAAAACTCTTACCTGTTAACCAGTGGGTTCGCTCATGCAGCCATGAAATGATGTGATGCAGACACGTGATATATTGAAGCTTGTTTCGTTTCTTGAAGCAGGCTTCTTCTCCAGTTGTAAAAGCTGTACCCACTAGCTAAATAAGCGATGAGAATAAAAAAAAGAACTTCAACATGTTAACAATACGTTGGCCATTTGCAAGTAACCAGCAGTCTTTTTGGCTCCTAGGGTCGCTGGTGCAAATCTACCATGCCGCAGTACTTGCTTTACCTAGCACCAGCTACTTTAAAATGCAGTGTGTTCAAAGCCCTTTCCCTCTGTTTTTCTGCTTTGAAAACAGTTTACCATGTGTTCAGTAGGCGTCGAGAAAGGGGACAGCAAACACTGTGCACCACTGATTTCTAATATGTTTTGCTGGATGCAGCACACCGCCCCAGATGCAGGTGAAGCCAGTTGAAATGCGGTGTCATGCAGTCGCTTCTCCGGAAAGCAGGGCATATGGTGGACTAACTAGTGCGTGCGATCAGATAATGTTGCTGCCGTAAAATTTTTTGTGGTGTTTCACATTTTAGGAGATCTCTCTACATGTCTGGTGAGTACTTCTATGACAATCTTAACCCGTATTCGATAGTGCTTTCTTACATCAAGTGTTTTGTCCTCCACCAGTGTTTCCACTGCGCGCCACTTATGTTAGCGACACTGTGGAGACTGGAATGGGAAAATTCTGGACACCTCGAAACACTGCTCTGGCCTGCTTGGGTAGTCTGTGACACATCAGGCGGGCATTTTAGGAGAAGAAATGCCACACACCCGTCCAGACGAAGTGCTGCTGCAAAGTTGTGAAGCACTAACTTCCGGGACAAGGTTGGCTTCAGTCGAGGGCGATTGATGTGCGGTCCATCCCCTGTAGTAGGGATCAGTGGTGTGGACCCTATAATACTGGCTTTCCTTTCTCGTTGGGACCTTGGCAACAGCTTATACCTTACATTTTTGAACCTGCAACATGTACGCAGAACGTCACATCACTGTACGTTGATTATATGGCTTTATTTTTCTACACATTCTATCAAATCTTAAAAAAAATACAGTTCGCGCATTTTTTGGACTGTAAAAGACAGGCTGGTTCCTAGTCATGTGAAACGTTACCATCCCTCTTACAGATTGCAACAATTGAAGCATACACTGGAAAGTGACACTACAATTAATGTACGTGACACCGTATGACAATACAGCATGCTTACTGTGTGCTCTCGCCCTGTGTCAAGTAAAAGGTAATTGTGAATCGCTTATGGTGTATTTCTACTCATTCTGAGTCGTGAAACTATACAATCAATGCTCCAAATAGACACATTGTTGGCTATTGATTGCCTATGTGATCCGTTTGCTACTTACGCATGCAGTAATCCCACTGCAATAAGGAAGAAGAGTTAGGAAAAGAAATGTCGAAAAAGAAAAAGAAAAAAAGAAAAGAAAAGGGCCGGAGCAATGGCCAATAGCATGTGGTTGAAGCTACACAAATACTCAATTTTACTACACAATGCACAAATACACTACACTACACAAATACTCAGCAAGTAATAAAGAGGTACGCGGTGCACCTCTGCACGACCAATAAAACCTGTCTACTTGAGACTGCACTAAGGCTGCTGCTCAGCACTGTTCGGCAGTTCGGCTTTGGTTTTCTGTTATGCAGAACTGTTCTGCTATGCAGAACTGGTCATTTGCCTATAAATAATGCGACAGCAAATATAACACAAGCATATGTATATGGGTCTCAGAAAAAGAACATACACTTTACAATTATAATGTGATGTGATGCCAGAATGAAATAGAAAGCAACGCATAAAACTGGACGGCACTTCCATGCCACCAAGGTTATTGGACAGACAGACAGTACTTCAGAAGTGCCCGCAACACAGTCAAACAAGGCAAAGCCACGTTTCCTTGTTTATGTTTGAAGACAGCTCCACACGCGGTAGTGATTCCAGTTTTGCTGCCCAGTGGTTTAGCTCGCCGCAGATTGAAGTGCGATAAAATATAAAGGAAGCAAACTGCATTATCTACTTGTTGCAAACAGAAATATAACGTGAAGGGCTTTCCGAGGCCAGAAGCTATCGTAAAAAATCTTGCATTATATTCATGCAAATTCGTAAGCTGCATGACATGTTTAACAGGATAAATTTTTATGATACACCGGTGTGCAGCGTCTTACAGACAAAGCCAAATATATTTAGTGCAAATATCACACTATGATTGTACACAATGGTCGTAATGTCCAATAATGTTAGAGGTGTTGCCTTAATGTTACAACAAATGTTGACATTACTTAATAATAGCCATGTAAATTTTAGTATGTAGTGGCACCACTTGGTTAAACAATGGTGATGTAATATCTACGTGTACAAGTATTACCCATGCATTACTGCCATTGTCCAAATGGCAGAAATGAATGGGTAATACTTGTATACATAGACATTACATCACTATTTAACCAAGTGGTTAAACTATGTCTGCCTTATACAAGATTAGAACTAAAACATAAATTATATATTGTCACCCTAACAGTAACACCTCATTTGAACTTCACAGTAAGTAAATGTCGGTTGATGCCAGCCTCCCACAATGCTTAACCGTGCTGCATGCTATACAGAGCAATTATAGTGCTATCACTTAACTCTGAAGCTATTCAGGACTGGAGCATTATAGAAGACATCTACAAATGTCCCATTTCATGTGTAACAGCTTGACTTGCTTGCACATCTTACCAAGTGAAAATTAAAATTACTTCTTGTTTAGCGATTTTACCTGCTAGACCACAATCGAATGACATCAATATATTAACATATTAACTCAGAGAACCTAATTTCGCTTATATATTAACAACTTCGCATGCTGCCACAACTGCACTCTGTCATATGTATTGCAATAATGAAGGAATACTTGTCCACCAGCACTCCGATGTCAATTACAGTGATAAACTATACAGCTATGTAGATGGTCATGATGCAGGTAGCAAATAACTAATAGAAAAAAATCCACTCACTTTGAGAGCTACAATACTGCGATCACTTGAGAGAGACGGATTCATTGCAGGCAGCAGACCTCTTCTCACCTCCAGCAGAAGAGCTACTTGCTTTTCAGTAAAAGAAAAGGATTAATTAGTAAGGATATGTTACCTTGTTCCTGCTGAGTATCAATACAATCTGTTTTCATGCATATCTACTCACCGCTTTAGTAATACAACTGAATCACTCGTAGAGTCTATGATGATACCATTCGCTTCTCTTGATTACGTTCCCATCGTTAAGCTATTGTTGTCGCTGTGTCGCCGTCAGATAGCCACTGAGGCACCTAGTCATTCCAATTATTGTCATTCCGGGGTCGTCACGTTTTCCTCGTAACATCATCATCATTTCAACACCGTCCGCCATCATCGTCATGCACCTTTTGCCAATCGGTCAACGTCCTCCCGGCCTCGGCTTTCCATCGTCAGGACTCCTTTGCCGTACAGACGTCGTTACGTGGTCTTGCTCGTTGGTGACTATACCTAAAACGAATGCCACAGCAACGTAGACTGACACGAAATACATTCCACATCGTATATACCGGAAGGAAGGAAAGTCTTACAATGATCACTGCTGACATTAAATAAACGTGACTTCAGCAATACGTCGGTTACTACGTGGCTTGAAGCGCTCATCGCATTACCGTCAGCAGTAATCGTTGGGGGATTTCTACAGTAATTGTTCTTTATCACTGTTTAGACAGCGGTGTAGTTTCAATATATGTAATGATATATTACTACTTAAACTTTATTTTTTGTAATATTATGGTGAAAATGACTTATAACACTTTTTTGTGCATGTGGTTTGGAGTGTAAAATTATTACATTCATTATATCGGTTTATGAAGTATCACTCCAGAAAATAACATATGCATTTGTTAATTCCTATATACGTTGGCTATATTTCATTATTTGTATTTTGTTATGCTATCTGTCCGGCTTTTTGTGTTTTTTCTTCTGTGTGCAATATTACGCCACAGTAGTATGTACACAAAATACAGCCGAATGCTTCTACAATGACCTGCTCTACATTGATATAGGCGGTACAACGAAGAGTTGAGAATGGTCCGGCCGCATTCCCATTTTTTGTGTGCATTGTGAAGCCTCTTCAAGGATGACAAATATAACGAATTTTCCAGCTCAACGAAGAATTTACCTCTCCCCGAAGGCTGATTTGTTTCTTTACAAAGAAATTCACGGAGCGGTGTCGCTACTGTCCTTTGCAGACACCACTGAAGTGCTCTGACGCACATTAAGAGCGTGCAGGTGTCAGTAGCCCTGGGTTACTACTATCGGAATCGGTCAATTCATACGCTACTTGCGGCAACACCTCAGCGGGTGTAAGGGCTGATGCGCACTGTAACCTTGACAATGGCACCATGATGTAATCGTAATTGACTACAGATGCCCACTTAAAAGCCACCTAGGGCAGAAAGGACACGAAAGTAAATGAAGGCAACCGTGCGGATCTGAAAATCAACCCTAAAGTTTTACTGCAAAAGAAGCGAAAGCCTTTTTGTACTGTACTCTGTGGATTTACTTTGCACAGCTACGGCGTCTCCCCCAACAACGTGCTGCAGGCCTAGCGTCAACAACGTCATGTGCAATCGCACATTCTGTCAGTCAACGTGTGGGTCCATTAACTCTTGAATCCATGATGTATAATTGTTTTTTTTTCTTTCTTGAATGTGCTTAGCCTGTTCTATTGTCAACAGTAGGCTGGGTGACATTTACAACGAAGTCAGCTGTATAACAAATGTATTCGGAGGTCCCGAGCACATTGTTTGACTGTAACAATTTGTATTGATGCAGTGAATCTGTATGCCTGTGTTTCGATGCCAAGAACACGGGCCAGAACATTAGTCAAGCTGCTACGTAGGAGCATATGGTCTTGTCCTCGCATTCGTTAGAATGATGTACTTGTAATGAAAGCCGAATAAAAGTGATTTGATTTGTCACACCTTCCCACTCGCATTAGGGAATGCTATCTAGTGTGTCACTCAGTAAAATTGTACTGTGCCGCTGTCCTCGCTATATTCGTTCATATTTCGTCGGCATTGTCATTGTTGCCGCGCCATAGTTTTTCGAGTGTACGCCGTCTTTGTGAGGTTTTATTTTGCCCACTGCAATTTTCTGGAATGTCCCAGGTAATGAAACTTGCCCAATTACACGATCTTGTTGTGGCTACATAGTATTATAGCTTGTGTATCACAACGAGTGGGGCTGCCACAGCCGCAGCAATGTATTCTTTTAGTGCAAAGTAGAGATAGCTGAAGATAGCGCCTGTCTCTTTACGTCAGGCTATTCGCGGTGGAGCGTGATCATACGGGAAAACACAGATCCTCTGGAGCATAAAACAATTACCTTGTTGATAAGAGGGAAATGCCAAGTCTGTCGTTTCCCCGATTGTGGCAGAATGCAGACCACCAAGGAAGCGGGCGTGCGCCGCGCGATTGTTACCTATAATACAAAACTGACCATCGAAATGAAAAAAGAAAAGAAACTTGATGTGATATGGGAATGTCGTTGTTAACTCTACCAGGGCATTAGTATTTGAACGCCAAGGGCTATTTTTATTCGTCCGCCCTGCAAATATCCAAATCATAAAGTATTTTACAGTTAATTGCACGACTATGTGTGAGAAGGCTGTTCTGTACGAGTTAAGGCACATCTATGAATGCGAGGTTGCAACATGCTATCGCATATTGATCCCATACGTCGATACGCTGAGTGAGGTTATACTTCTCTTATATTGTCGTGTGTTCTGGGTTTAAAGGGAAGTAGATATATTTCTCATCAGAATGGCTTTCTAAACAAGGAGCGCTTGTTTTCAATTCAGCAGTTATGTTTGTTATAAGGGATGTCAGCACAAATAAACATAAGGCTATTTAAGGAATAATAAACAATATTTATGTACAAACATGCTGAACAAATGAACACGGAACCGCAAGTGCTATCAAGACTAAATTGGTATGCTTAGCATGTTGCTGAGGGCAGACGACAGCGCTTTCATCGGTAGAAGATAACACTGTCTCGTGATGGCCTCTCTTGCAATTGTATTTCCCAGAGATAAGGAACATGAATCAAGAAATTAGCAAAACGGCTGTCCTTGTCCTGAAAATGAATATAAAAGGTAATCACTCCTGTGCTGTACCGATATTTGAGGGACAGTCCTATTCAAGAAGGATCTCAGTGCTAAATTTGTTTTGTAAGATATATAGTGTTCGGCGCTGAAACTGAACTACGATATCAAATTTTGGATCACGAAGCCCACTGAGTGAATTCGTAAGCGAAAATTGTTATATTAGTAAGTATGGTACCGCCTTTTATTTCGTTCATCCTGATCAGCACACGAAAATATTGGTGAAAGACAGATGGTTTATTTTTATCTTGCCATGGTGTTATGAGTAGATCTTCCCCATATGTAGTTTTCATTTTTGCTTTGTTTTTAATTTTCTTACTCTTTCTTATGTTAAATATATTAGAATTTTTGTATAATGCATGTAGTTACATAGAGCGTACTTATTACACAGCTCCTGCTATATTAAGGTCGACAAAACTAGTATCGAAATGTGGCAAAATAACTTCGCCCATGAATTAGAAGCTTTAGCTGGGCGCATTCCATGACCATTCTTAAAAATCAAGACGATAGATTTAGTATCTCTGCAACCAACAGGGTGCTGCAAGCTTTCATCTAATTTACAGCCAAGTGCCTATAGCTGGCGCATATAGAGGTGCATAATTTACCTTAAATACGCGGTGAAGTTCTCAATCTGGAGCGTAAGATATTACCAACAGCATGGTTTTTCCAAGTTTTCCGCATCCTGTGCATTGAATAGTTCGTGCAAGTGACCTTGCCACGACGATCCTCAGGACAAAGCAACTGTGCGGACAATGTGACGCACAAAAGATATGTTTAAAATTTTTTTCTGTTTTCCTAGAATCGAGTAATAATTATGCGCTGACATTCGCTTGTGTGGCGACTAAATAAAATGCATCTTCTGAGCCAATCTTATGGCTTTCCAGTGTTGCTCTATCGTTTCTTCTGCGGAAATTTTCTCTGTTTACATGTGAGTGTTTAATTGCATTCAATTGATGCCGCAAAAGTGGTCATGTCGACAACTCGAGCGTCAGTGCCACGCACAAAAATGACGGCAACTCGTCTGACGCCGCGCTAAAAGGCGGGTGCTCAGATGTGTGAAAAAATTTTGTTCGATTAGAGTACGCATCTGTAAGCGTTGATTCATTGTTTCTGCTATATATTGTTCTAATGAGTTGTTACCTTAAATTTGTGCCTGAAAATATGTCATGCACTCCGCCGCAACAATTGCTACACAATGAGCAAGGATGTGCAAGAAGGTGAATAATACGTGGAGTCCGGGAAGCGCTGGGAGGCACAGGAAGTCGTGTTCTTTATCACAGCCCTCTTCCGTCGCACCAGTGCCTCGCTGTTTATCAGTGGGGCAAAAGGCTGACGATGTATCTTGGTTTCGCTTTTTAGCATGTGACATGAAACACTCAAGTGTGCACGTGCAGACCAATGAGGAACAGCTTGTTGACACGGCGGTCGGAGTCCTTATAGACCGGCTTGCTTCTTGCTCAGGTGCCCAGAATCATGAACAAGTGGCTGACCTTCCTGTTTTTGTTTGGACTCTGCGTTGTTTTGGCCGGTTCCGAGACAAGTGAGTAGATGTGCTTTTAAAGTGCTTAAGTGAAACGCGCATATTTGCATATGAAGAGAGCATAGGTACGCTGAGAAGTAAATTCCTAATACCAATCGCGTTCGGCCAGCTAGCTTGAGTGTTGTTTAGCATTATTGGAAATATTATGGCCAGATAAATATCATGTGAACGTGAAGCCTCCAGCTACCATACATTATCACGGCAATGCAAGGCCATTGTGATCTCTTTGAACAAGAAATACATTTGCAGTTCATGGTGACGGCGAAAAAAGATTGCGATAGCCTTTCTTGGTTAAGTTAAACGGCCGAGATTTTGAGCAACCAAGCATGATTATTATCGCACTGAACAGCAATATTGCGCGAATAAATGTTTGAAATGGATTGATGAGATACAACAATGCCTTGAACCTACCCCCCCCCCCCCCGCGCCATTATCCAGCACCCATATCCGAGCAAAGCTATCGGGGTCCGAACACGAGCTGCCAGCATGGTGCATGTTCATCAAATTTAGATTCTGTATAAACAGTCACTACCACTTGCACCACCGCCTTTTACATTGTCCTTGTAAAACTTGATCCTTGCTAAAGTTTCCATTGCAGAAGGGATTTTGCTCTTGCTCTCCCGCAGACTTTCGTTTTACTGACACCAGAGCCCTGCACGCGACGGTGTTTCAGGCCCGGGCCCGATGACATTAAACCTGGTCCGTACCCAACTTGACGCGGCCGGGCTCGGTTCTGTTAGACCTGTTATTCATTGAGCTTATACGAAGCTAGGTGGAGCTCTCGATCACTGTGAAGATACGGTCATGTGACCAAAGGGTGTCGGGGGGATCTTCAAGCTGCATCAAAGCAGTCTTTTTGCCTTGCATCTCCTCTTGCTGGCTACTTTAACGTAAGAGAAAGAAAACATTTTAATTCATTTCATCGCCAGCCGAACATGCACGGATTATTATTCGGGTATTTGGTATGAGAACACACATATATAACGGAGAGTTGGGCGAATAGGGAGGGATGAGGCTGGCAACAGCCACCGGCAGTGTCAGAACACCTGCTTACATTCAGTGAGGATGATATAGAAAAGTAGATCCGGTGATCGCCATGCTCGTGCTTTAAGTTGTGATAAGAACGGCCGTACTATAATTTTTAACAGTTTTGCGGCAGTGTATTATAGCGAAGGCATAGCTGAATACTTCCGTGCACGCCAGCTGCCACATTATCTCATTTTTGAATCTCATATGAACAATGGAATGTACAGTGATGGAACTGGAGCCAATGAATCTGGCGCGAATGCAAATTTAGATGCACTGGTCTATTGCCTTTCAGGAATAACAAAACACACGGCCACTAGAAATCTTTGTATTAAATATAAATTGGTGATGCTCAAGAAATACTCTCACGTGCAATCGTATTTTCATATGGAACATGTAATATTTGTCAGTTTATTCGGCATCATTATAATGGTCTCAATGTTTCAGTCGACAATTTAGACATCCTTGTCTGGCAATATATGCAGGTTCGGCGTCTGTCGCCTTTTGATTCAGTACAGTGCATGCACAACGTAGGTAACGTAGTTTTCCTCCGGTCAGATCGGAATATGGTCTGCTTGCTTGTTCACGTAAAAATCGCAGATAATCCAAGTAGTGTAAGACAAAACATCTGCAAGGCGGCGAGCGCAAGTGCTCAGCCACACAACATGTGAAAATAGCACTCAAACGATAAAATTTTCAGGGTTATCTATTTTTTTTTCACATCCTTATAACCAATTGCGAGAAATTTCCCAGCATCCAATAGGCTAAAAGCATTTATCTAAGCACACTAGACGCTTGAAAGCCTAATGTGATTAGTTGATGCAATTCTGCGTTGAACTACGGTGAAAGATTCAACTTACCTTAACAAAGTATATAGAAAAATAATAAGACCCAGTAGCGAGTTTCACTGTGCCTTAACTGAAACAAAAATTGGGAATGAGCTTTCCGGGCTTTATGTGCCACCACTTTATTTAGGTACTCTAAGAAGTTCTTAAAATTTATTTCATTTTTGTTTTCTAGTAGATGTTCACCGACAGGCCGAGCCCTGCGGTAAATCAGTGACCTCTGTCAAAAATCTACATAATCTTATGGAGCAACAAAATGTTGCAGACGACTCTTCTGGGCACGTCTTCTGCTCTTAAAATATTTAGCCAGCTATGCCGAAATTCCTGTTATCGATGTCTCTTGCGGTCGATATTGGCAGAATAGCTTGGATACTTGGAGACAGTCTAGTGATATTTCTTGCAGCAGGTGTCGCACCAGGCACATAGTTTTCATCTTATTTAGCACTATTGTAATGCAAACATCTTCCTTACTCTTCGTCATTTTCATTCGACTCTGATTCAAGAGGAACTCTTGAAGCTTGCATTTCTCCGCCACTTGCAAGCACCCAATCGCGCTTGCCATTGTTGATAGGCGGAGCCGCTATCAAACTCGCAGCGCTTCCTCCATCAAACGTCATGTCGTCCGTCTTACGTATGACGACGATCACCTCTAGGAACTCGAGGTCCTAATAACCAGGGAATATTGTTGACCAAAGTTTGATGTGTCGCGAAGATGTAATAATTGCGCCAGAACCCATATTAACATAACTATCGAAGTTTATGCAATTAGCGTTCACGCAATGTAGCGACCACGTAGTGACACACCATACTAACACAGCTTTATTTACAATCTAGTGGTCCTTCTGAGATTTCAAGTGATTCGGCTATATGCGACATACGCTATCACCATGGTTGACCCATTTTGTTATGGCCATGTCTCGTCAAGGTTATATCCCAATGCCAGGACGAGGACGCCGACGGCGCTTGCAGTGACGTCGATGGAATTACGAAAAAGGAATGACGTCGATAGAACGACGAAGGCATCATGATCATGACGGCTTGACGACAATGTGATGATTCTGAAATTATGACGATAAATACCCACGACGCACTTGCAATGCCATGACGACGGTGGTATAATCACGATTGATTGACGATAGCACGATCATAACGGAATGAAGAAGAAATTATGTTGACGGATCGACGAAGGTCGACGACATATGACGACGACGGCATGAGAATTGAATGACATTTCTAAAATGATGGCCGCAGTGCGACAACCGCGTGACGACGGTGGCCTAATGACAACGGAATGACAACTGTACGATGGTGATGGCGGGACAACTACTGTATGACGAATATGGCGGGCCGACGACAGTGTGGCGAGAATCACATGACGAAGCTGCAAGGGCTCTAATGGAACGACCCCGACGGTATCACGACCATTGTATGACAACAAATGTACGACGATGACCGTGTGTCGACGACGCAATGACCACGATGGTATGAAAACCACGACATTCACGATTGAATGACGGCAGCATGACTAAGATGGAATGACATCGATGGATGTGCGAAGGCGGTATGACAACGAGGGTGTGACGACAATTTGAGGACGTTTCTGAAATGATGACGGTGGTGCGACAACGTTTTCACGACAACATGACTAGAATGGCGTGTTAATGGGTGTACGATGGCGATAGCACTGCCATGATTTTCAGGACATACGTTGTGGATCAATTTATCAGATAGATAGATAGATAGATAGATAGATAGATAGATAGATAGATAGATAGATAGATAGATAGATAGATAGATAGATAGATAGATAGATAGATAGATAGATAGATAGATAGATAGAAGTGGGCGAAAATGCTGATCGCAATAAAAAAACAACACGGGGGGTACACTGGGCGCGCTTTATCACTGGTACTGTTTTCTCTGTGACAGTAGAGCGCCGCTAGTGTAACTAATCTGTGCATCATACAGCTGCTGTGTTGTGGTCTACCTGCCTAAATTTTCCCATCGAGCGACAGACACCACTGACCTAAAATTTGCACATTGCTGCTGTTTTTACAGTCATCATTTTCGTGGAGCCACAAATAGCATGTCGGGGCCTAATCCGGGCCCAACCTGAACCCGAATCCCGCGGATTAGCTCAACACATTCAGACACATAGAATGAGTCGGCGCATAGCCATATGTATCCCGCCATGCTTGAGTATTCATTTTGGCGTTGAGTTACTAAGCATGACAGTTTGGGATGAAATTCTGGCCTCGGCAACCGCATTGCGATATAGATGAAATGCGAAAACTCTCCCGTACAGTGCACCGGCTGGAAATAAAAAACCCCAGATGGTTAAAATTGATCAGGAGTACCAGACTTCGGTGTGCCTCGTAATCATGTCGGGGTGTTGGCACTTAAAAGGACGGAACATCATTTCATTTTATTTTAGCCATATTTGCTAACCCTACAGAGGCGCCGGTCACTGGTTTTCTTTTTTGCAGGAATGCTCAACTCAAACAACAAATGATACGTAAATACCCTCACCACAACACACTTTGCGCCGTCAGGCTCATCATTTCTGCGACGAACCGACTTCATTTACTTAAATCTTCCTCTCGCTATACAACAAACACTTTTCTTTGGTTCATTTCCCCATAATGCAGCTACTTGCTCTAAACGAACCTGCTCTCACGTAACCGAGTTGCGGGGAGGTTGTCTCACCGAAAACTAAGTGGCTGTTTAGGACAAAGGTGTCGCGCAAGAGAATATAAGTGTTTTGAACTGTAATGCGCTGTGGTCGTTGCTCAGGGTGTGTGGCCTTCCCCCGCCGCCTAGGCTACTGGTGCCAGGCCTCCAAGAGTGCTAGTTTGACGAAAACACGGGCGCTGGCTATCGACTGCTGGCTATAGGTATTTGAGTCGCCCGTTTTGCCGGGCGTACTCCTCCCGTGGCCCTGCTGTCTATGTTGCTTGTTCAGAATGTCGAAATTCCAGCGCGCGTTTGTCGCCGCAGTTCACTGCCCGTTTATTGTGCAGACGATGAAAAACTTCTACGATAGCTACTAAAGTGGCAGCTGCTTAGTGCCCTAGAAACATGTTTCTAGGGCACCGAGCAGCTGCCTCTACTACGGTAACCGAGTTTAGCTTGAAATCAAATAGACATAAATGATTTCGGCGTCAGTGTCGCACATCTGGAAAAAAATTTACGCCAAATTGCAAAGCCCTGTCGGTCACATAGAGTAAAAGAAATAGAACGGAAACGCCACACATGACACGAGCTTCGCAGAATCTGGTGGAAGACATGTGTTTCTGACCGTGTGGCTCAATAGGATCCAAAAATGTCCATAAAAAAGCTGCACTTTTGACTCTACAGTAATGTTAAATTTCATATATCCACTATGAAACGGCGCTCCAGAATTACACATGCTTTTTTTACCCCGTCTGCAGCGTCCAAACCACCACGTACTAGAAGACCCCGGGACCCCAACTGTGAAAGGAGCCGGCCAGTGGCGTCGGTAAATAAGATTATTCATATGCTTTTTTTCTCTTCCGGAATGTGATGCAAAAAAAGAAAGCGTGACAACGTTATCATTTTTAGTCATCTTTATGCCCCTCATCTCTTGAGTCACG
Organism: Dermacentor andersoni; assembly: GCF_023375885.2. Lineage (NCBI taxonomy): Eukaryota > Metazoa > Arthropoda > Arachnida > Ixodida > Ixodidae > Dermacentor > Dermacentor andersoni. The sequence goes on along the minus strand of NC_092816.1, from coordinate 143,214,674 downwards.
AGGAACTGTAGCATTGCTTTGTCTGTTTCATAAAATAATTCATAGCACGCGCCCGTCCACCCTCTTCATCTCGTGCATCTCGGCCTCTGCCTCTTCATCTCAGCATTCAGTGTATCTTTGTCCGAGCCAATGCTTTGAATGCCGCCCTGCCGTGTGCCATTCAGCTATAAAATGGGCTGCTAGATGATATAGTCGACATCCTTGAACGTTTATGCTTCAAAGAATCCTTAAGCATATACTTTCCGTAACTCATGACAATTAGCCATACTGCTCGCCTAAGTTACCTCTTCCGAAGTTGTATACTGTTTTTTTTTTGGTTCATTTATGGCGCTATTCAAATTTGTTAGACTTGTATTTGTATTTTTTACGCGCTAACAAAGTTAAATTTTTTGTAGCCCATGTGTTTACTAAGTCCCGTGTATGCCGCCCTCTCGCAGTACTTCTTCGGGAGCCTGTGAAGTTACTGAATTAATAAATAAAATATGAATAAAAATTAAATATAGATAAATAAAGATTGCTGCAAGACAGTTTGAATAAATCTACAGAGTAATACAAGTCAGGAAAAGAAACAAACAAACCAGCTTATCATGTGATCGAACTGGAACGTGTGAATTGTCGACAACTATTGAGCTGTCAATAGCTGCATTGAAAAGAATGCAATTTCTTTTTAGGTAAAGAAACACGTGGCAAACTAACGCGCTCCTAATCGTCAGTCATCACTGCTACTGCCTCGACAATCTCGCGCGCGCAGTGATCTCTTTGCGGCAACAAAACCACATCATTGTGAAAATATGGGGCGCACCCACAATCACAGCAGTGAGATGTAAGATGAGCTTCTGTTCCTCTATTCATATTTAGGTTATGCTCTTTTCGGCATGCGCCAGCGAATTAAGCTTCTGAGGATTGACGCTGAATATCAGAGGGCATTCAATTCTTCGTGCAAGTCATGTTCGATTCCTGGGCGTCACCATCGACAACAAGCTACTATAGAATGGTGCGGTCGAAAGTGTTGCGGCTGCATCAGTGCAAATAATCAACGCACTTCGTCGATTGGCAGGTGTACGTTGGGGAAACAATCCTATATCCATGCTTAAACTGAACGCTGCACTGATAACAAGCCGCATTCTCTATCAGCTCCCTCTGATATCACCGTCATCGAGTCAATTCGAGCGCTTGGAGGCAGTGCACAGAAAGGGACTTCGCTTGGCGATGGGAGTTCCAACGGCGGCTTCAAACAAGAAAGTCACTAATGAGGCAGAGTCTCTTCCACTCCGCCTCTTGGCATCTCAGGCCTTGCTGACGCAGCTATTAAGGCTGGGCGAGTCACGCGCAGGCACGGCGCTTCTCCGGCGGCTAAGAGCAAGAACTCGCTCACATTTCCATGCGGCGCTGAACACCTTCCGATTGTTAGGATTGGAATGGCCTAAACGAAGTCGCCTTGACCCGCCATGGTCTTTTCCGGACGTTAACTGCAGCCTCAATGTACCCCACCTATCGACGAAACGCACCATTTCAACTGCCGAAGCCAAGTTCATTGTGCTGGACCACTTGAGCACTGTGTTTCAAAGCCATCTACAAGTGTACACAGACGGTTCGGTGTGCGTACAAACAGACAGCTGTGCAGCGGCATTCTGCATACCATCCCTTGATGTGTCATGGTCTGGCCGACTGGATCGCGTAGTTTCCTCTACAACAGTAGAAAGCGCCGCAATCACCGCGGCTTTGCGGAAACTACGGGCCTTTTCTGCACGAGATGTCGTGGTGCTGACGGATTCCAAGTCAGCATTACAGAGATTACATCGGGGCCTACCTCTAGAGAAATTTACAAGGCAGTCTCTGGCACTGATCGAAGACCTAACGAGCAAAGGATTTAACATAAGGTTTCAGTGGATTCCATCACACATAGGAATTGATGGAAATGAGGAAGCTGACGCCCTTGCACTCCTAACGCTGACATGTGTCCCAAAAGTGAAAGCTCCAAAAGCTTTTCGAAACCCTAAGGGTGCAATCCGCCTGCACTTTAGAGAGTTGCACAAGAATCCACACGAATCCTGTGTGACTCATGGATTTACACGCGAACAAGCGACGCTTTTATACCGAATCAGGACCGACTCCGCGTACACTCCAGCTTGGTTATTCAAGACTGGGCTTCGCGCTTCCCCACTCTGTGTTTTCTGTGGTGACATTGGCGACATTGAACATTTCATTTGGCTATGCCCGCAGTTTCACACAGAAAGAAAAGCGATAGTCGACAACCTACAAAAAAGCGGTCTCATGCACAGGACCTTTGAAGACGTTGTTTTCCCCGGAGGGCCCGCGGCATTCAGGAAGAGAGCGCAACGACTGCTGATAGCCTTCCTGTGAGACACGGGGCTCATCGACACCTGGTGACACACCCCTGATCTCAACTCGAAGGAGGATCAGGCGGAACAATTGCCGACTATGTATGCCAGGCTAACCCCGCCTGCTTCAACATCACCACCACCACCACCACCACCCTGAGGGTTGAGTATTACCAACAAGCTTGAGCCAACTCTATGCCGCTATAAAATATTTTGCCCCTCGGTTATTTCAGTGTGGTGGTAATTTCCATCACTAGATAGCATTTAGGTCCTTAAGTCCACTCCATGACTCACTCACTCACACACTCACACACTCACTCACTCACTCACTCACTCACTCACTCACTCACTCACTCACTCACTCACTCACTCACTCACTCACTCACTCACTCACTCACTCACTCACTCACTCACTCATTCACTCACTCACTCACTCACTCATTCACTCACTCACTCACTTACTCGCTCGCTCAATCACTCACTGAATGAATGAATGAATCAAGCAAGCAAGCAAGAAATCAAGCGGTCGATCAACGAACAATATCGCTGTTTCTGCAAAGTATACAAGAACACTTCATTCGACGCATTGGTAAACTTGTTGGCTATCGAGTGCTTCGAAAAATTCTTCTAGTCCCAAAATATTGGTTGCTAAAGAAATAATTAGGCTTTCCAGAAAGACACAAGGTGTAGGAATCATTACGTGAAGGAAGAATTGCAATCTGCCTAAGCTTAGACTGGGCCCCAAAATGCGGTGGTGCCCGATTGGACCCAGCAGTGGTGGTGTCTCGCGCTGCTGAGGAATAATTATTCTTCATTAATAAAATTGTTTTAGGAGTTCTTATGCGCTCCATGTAAAGCTCGTTTGTATATGTATAAACATTTTTCCTTTCATGAAGTCCTTTCGGAATTGGAGAATTGCTGAGTGTGCTCATAGCCTTCGCCAAAGTAAAATTTGGTGAAAGCTGCTAACTGCGCTAAGCAGCTCCCTCCATTGAAAATTGGGTCAAATATTTTGTTATTTATTGTATATATATATATATATATATATATATATATATATATATATATATATATATATATATATATATATATATATATTTAAAACATGGATATTAAACAGATAGATAGATAGATAGAGAGATAGACAAAACTCTATTAGGAAACCCGATATTACGAAGCTCCCGATCTAACGAAGAAATTTCCATTTCCTTGTAAGTACCCATATGATATATCTATCTATCTATCTATCTATCTATCTATCTATCTATCTATCTATCTATCTATCTATCTATCTATCTATCTATCTATCTATCTATCTATCTATCTATCTATCTATCTATCTATCTATCTATCTATCTATGTATTAAGAAGCAAACAATGACACTAAGGACTTGGGGGAAATTACTTGCCGTATGTTATTTTTGGTGCCATTGTTTGCTGGCTTCTTATGACATTTATATCATAAAAAGACAATAAACAATGGAACCAAGGATAACATGGTGGAAATTACTTGTACTTCGTAATTGAATTGAAGAGACGATAATTTAACGGCAATCAAAGTGGATGAAAAAACTACTTGGCGGCGGGTGTGGAACATCCTTTCTCCCACAGGCATCACGAGTACGTGACCTTTTTTTTTTTGCGTGGGCAGTGAAAAGGCTCAAATGCTTTCCCGATATTGCAGGCTACCTTTATACTACCTGTATCTGGCCTGGCTTGTTTAAGTATCATTTTTTTACTCTTTTCTTAAATTCTTTACCGGACAGCTTGTTTACGAATTTCTGGACTAGAGATAGTCAGTCATACCAACCAGACTAGGCTAGCGCATAATTACAACTTTTTACTGCCTAAAGTTAACACCAACTGCGGAAAAATGGCATCCTCGTTTTCAGCGTTAAGAAAACAGAATGATCTACTACATTCAGTTGAAGTAACGTCATGTTTGAGTGTGTTAAATATGAGTTGAAATGCTTCATTTTTTTGTAAGTAATTTCATGCCCTATAACATGTTGTTCTGAATGATTATGTTATTGAATATATGTACTTCTTTATTTTCTCGTAACAATGTATTGCATTTCCCACGTTCATTTGTTTTCCTTGTACTTTTTGAATTTTGCTCCTTTAGCACACATTTTCTATACATTTTTTTTTTCATTTTTTAGAACCAAGGGTCCCGTTGCAGCCATTCACTTAGGACCGTCGTCTGCATACGATCTGTTACATATTTGTTGCTATTGAATGGAGAATAAACTGAAACTGAACTGAAGCGTTTGCGTGCTGATGACGCTTGCCATGCAAATTACCGCATGTGCCAGAGCCTTCCGACAAAACAGAAGACAAGACTTTCGCAACATTTCGATACCTTTTGACATCTCAGGCAAAACATTAAGGGTAAAGAGCACAGACGAGCTGCATCTTTTGTACGTGTCTTCCAAAGCCCTGCGTGGAGACCTTTCGAACCACTAACCTGTATAACCACAGGTGCAGTGATTGCCTTCCGAATATTTTATTTGTTGCAGCGAATGCCGGGTGCGAGAGTCAAGTGCACATATGTCTGCAAAGGATCCCCTGTGCGGGTAGGTTACGAACCGGAAGGAACGTTTTGCACGGTATGTGGCATATTCTACAGTATACGCGATTTCCACTAATGAAAGCAGCAGAACTTTCCCCAGTCATATAATTGAACAGGATTTTTATTATAGGCACACAAACAAAAGTAAGAAACTTTCATTTTTCAATATACCTGCAGCTGAATCGTTTCATAGATATGCCTGGCCTGTTTTCTAATCGGTATCTTGAGAATAATACCAAACATTTGTCTTGGTACGCTAAAGGACGATCTCCTCCGGCGATCAGTGAATTAGGCTTTTACCCATAAAATAGCATCCATGCCCGGAAAAATTTGTCAGTCTTCTCATGCTTTCATCGTTCCATCTTATTGTGTCGTTACTCCAGCCGCGCCTCCCGACAAGGCATTATTCTTCATTAATACACCAGGCTGATGCGATCTGTGCATTATGCGAGCTGCTAGTATTTATATTGTTTTCTGTACGCAAACTATAATAACAGCTACCGCTTGCAGCCTACGCTGAGTTTGTTAACTATAAGTCCTTAGAAGTGGCAACACAGTTCCTCATCAAGGAACGCTGAAAGAAATTGCTGATGTTTCTTTTATCAAGGAAAATACGGTGGTAGAAAAAGAACAATCAAATGCTTTTTTTTTTCAGGTATAAATTATTTACTGTGCTCAATACCTATTTTTATAATTTGTTGGCAATCTACAACTGAAACTTTCTCCCACATGTTTTTACCAGTGTAGCCTTTGTATCAAGTTTCCTGCGATTCAGTCAGCATTTTGAGGCATCGCCCTCAGCGTAGCATATGTGATACATTGGGCGTTACAGCGTACCATCTCTAGTCACACGGATGGTTGAACAGCTGTTTTGGACTCCTTTGTTTGATATTTTTGTGCCTGCTAGGTTCTGGTCTCATAGATTAGTAGAGGCAACACGCATGAATGACAACTGTTGTTGTATGCCAAACACAATGCGACCGAGTTTTCCCATTCGATGGGTTTTGACCGCAATATCCAAAAATGCCGCTCCAAAAATATAGTACGTTGCAAAATCTGAAATGCGCCCAATAGAATCTGTTAAAAACCTGGAATTTATATGTCTGGTATTATTATAGACATTAAATTCGTTGAATGGTCATGTGCAGATTACTGGAGGAAAATACAAACTGCACTGCGCACTTGTCAGGATTTGTTGAACTTGCTTCAATATATTTTATACGAATAAAGTGGCTCGTTGCTTGTTGAAGCATTGTACAAAATAGCTGCGTAAGCTTCTTTATCAATCAGGTGAGCAACAGAAGAAAAATTTCCTGCCCTCGTACTACTTCGTTTACTTCTTCCTCCTCTTTTCCATTTGTCGGTGTTCCTTCCCCAGCTCACTCCTTCAGCATAAGAGGTAACACTCGGCCACACTGCAAAGTAAACAGCTGTGAATCGCAGCACGTAGCACTGTTTTCCCATCTTTAGTGACTAATTCTCTAAAGATTTTATTCGTGCACCGCGAAGCGGGTGTTACGTCGTCCATCGTGGTCGCCTTCGTCGTCAGGTTTGCCTCCTATATCTTCTACAAAAAGCCTAAGAAAGGTATCGGGCCCGACAGGAAAAGGGCCACAGATGGCTCCAAAGAGCAGATTGAACAGTGACAGAAGATATCAACTACCCCCGAAAATTCAGTGCAGCTATGCCTGTTTTCAGCGCCGACATGGGTGGTGTTTACGCGTGACTGCGTGCAATTAATGCGACGAACCTAGTTTCCAGACTCTCCGTTGTGTGATGTGGCTGAGACTATAGGAAATGTGCTATGTGATTGCCCTCAGTACGAGGAAGAGCGACAGAAGCTGAGCGATAACCTCGCTCGTCTCCTTAGCGAACAGTTGTGATAGGACGTTATATTGGGGTAAATATAGTTATCAGGCTATACAAGTATTACTTACCTTATTAAAAAACACGGAATCCGGACACTAGGATTTGAGTAGAATTGGTTGCTATGTGGTTTGCGTCCTTTTTTTGGTCGTCATCATACCGCACAACATTCCTCATTCTTCCCCTCTTTTATTTTCCTGTTTCTCTTCCCGTAGCCCAAAGTAGCTTGCTGGACGAATGTATATGAGGCTGACCCATCTGCGTTTGGTATCATTGACTTTTGGCTCTCTCTCTACACGACATGTGTTGTCAAGCGATGCGTTATATGTATAGGTTGTCCCACATCACTTCAGGTAAAGTTTTAAAAATGGAAGGCAGTCCGGACGCGAGTTGAACCGAATGCGTAAAGTTGGCACTGGCCTATAGTTATTTTTCATTTTCCCTTTAACTAACAGATTAGTTATGTTTAAGGTAAATTAAATTACGGGGCTTTACATGCCAAAACCACTTTCTGGTTATGAGGCACGCCGTAGTGGCGGACTCCGGAAATTTGCACCACCTGGAGTTCTTTAACGTGCACCTAAATCTAAGTACACGGGTGTTTTCGTATTTCGGCCCAAGCGAAATGCGGCCGCCGTGGCTGGAATTCGATTCCGCGAACTCGTACTCAGTGGCCCAACACCATAGCCACGGAACAACCACGGCGGGTGATTAGTTATGTTTAATTATTCAACTTTTTGATTATTAGCTGGAGACCCGAAGTGTGACACACAATGTTGTAGAGCAGCTTGAGAAACCTCACAATAAATTGTTTCCTACACGATATATGGAGCGGGGACCTTTCTACCGCGTTCCAAATAAAGCCCGCTAAATATTAAAAAAAATTCTACGTGACGGCGGAAGTGCGCACTGTTATTGTGCTTCTCTCAAGCGTGCGATGTATGAACAAGGTCGACAGCAGCGAGACTGGCCCACGAGAGGGCGTTATGCCTGGCGTAGGTATCTGGGCATGCGGCTTTTATTGCATGACCGCGCAGCATGACGGCGCATGGCGGCGGAGCGTTGCTGAAGCGATACGGCTTCTAAGGAGACGAAAAATATCGAACGACAACTTAGGTTTATTTTCTGATGCTGGAAATGGGCAAACGCTGGTAGCCTTCCGACGGAAATTAGTGGGGTTGGGTGGCGAGGTGGCTTCAGGGTCGAAATGATTTTCCACTGACCTTCAATTGACAAAGCGCCCTTTTATTATAATGCATGTTGGAAGAGGTCGCCATCTGTGGCAATGCAAATTTGGCATCTCATAGGCACATCTTTCGAGGCGTTCTTGAACATGGTATCAGAATTGCATGGTATCAGAGTTACATGGTATCAGAGTTGCAGACTTGTCTGATTGTTTTCTTTTAGGTTCTCTGACGTTGTGGTCGGTGTCCGGTATACTTGATCCTTGACGTAGCCGCAGAGAAATAAATCCAGGGAAGTTAAATCTAGCGACCGTGTCAGCCAAGCAATGGACCCATTCTGTCCAATCCACTGCTGCAGGAATACTTCATGCAGCAGTGATGATGCTGCTGCCGTGCACGGGAGCACCATCATGCTGATACCAAGCATCCTTGATCCTAGCCAATGGAACTTCGCCAAAAAATCCTGAAGCGCCCCATCAAGGATGTCGTTCACGTATCTTTCGCCTGTAAGTGTGTTATGAAAAACAACGGGGCCAATGACAGTTTCATACCACACGTTAACCGACCACTGATATTGGGGATGTGTCTTCGAAGCCCAGTGAGGGTTTTCGTCGCTCTAATAGTGAGCGTTGTCGGTGTTCACATGGGCATTACGTGAGAAGGTAGCTTCATTGGTCCACAGTATTTTGTTGACAAAGTCTGGGTCCTCTTCCATCTTGAATATAATCCAATTTGGAAAGTCCTTTCGTTTTTGAAAATCGCGGGGCTCCAACATATGGCGCAGCTGCACGTGATACGGATGAAGTCGCTTCTTCTTAAGTACTCTCCACACTGAAGACTTCACACTCTACGCTATGAACACTCGCATGTGGGTCTGAGGAAAACGTCCGGGGGTCCAGATTCATGTCGTTTTTTTTGTGAACGTCCAGGGTTGGCTCGCACGAACATTTAATACCGAAAATACTAACGAATTTAATAGCGCGTTCTTATATGTTCCATAGACAATGCCTAGTCCGCACAAAAACGCGTTCTTAAATTCGTTATTATTTTCGATAATAGATGTTCGTGCAAGTCGCGCCAGGTCTGTCTCAGCGTTTTATATGCACGCACAATCGTCATTGAGCTGGGACGCGTACCTGTATGCGAGCGTTGAAAATAGCTCAACTGCGTGCCTTCGATGTCCACTTGACGCACCTAGAGCCAAAACCATACCCCGGTCTTTGCTCATTCGACTAAGCCATATTTGCTACTCAACGTTGGTAACAGCGAAATTGCTTTACCGTGCAGAACACGCAGGCGTACGGGCGCCTGATGAGCACTGCATATATTGCAGTTCGCTGGGATTGCTTCAAACGAGGTGCATAAGGTATGATCTACATCCAGAAAATTGCGCGCACTCAGGGACTAACGCGTCGGTCACGGTGCACAAGCCCTAAGGTTTAAACTCATCATCATTCAATTTGAAAACTACTGCATGGTCATTTGTGTACAAAGGCGAAATTGTAGCAGCCAGCATCGCCCTCCATCGCTCCGAGGAGCTTCGCCCTTTCCTTCTTTCAAGCACAATCGAAATGCTATTTTCGTCTTTTCTTTTTAGTGGCCTTAGACGCTTTATCGCTTCGGTAACGCTCGGCCAGCAGCATGCATCCGCACCGTCATGCGATAAGAGTCGAGCGCCCACATAGCTACACCTGCATAACGCCCTGTCACGGGCCAGTCATTCATCCATCGCACGCAGCACAGTAACAGTGCGCAAGGGCCCCGTCACGTGGTATTTTTTCATATTTCGCAGGCTTTTTTTGGAACGCGGAGAAAGGACCACGTGAGATATATCGTATTGGAAGCAATTTATTGAGAGGTTTCTGAAGGTGTTCTACAATTTCGCCTATCACACTTGGGGTCTGCAGCCAATACATCCAAAGCTTATTAATTAAACATAACTAATCCGTTAATTAAGGGGAAAATAAGAAAATTGCCTGGGTAACTCTAGGCGAGTGCCTACGTTATTCATTCAGTTCAGCCCGCCTCCGCAATGCCTTTCATTTTTAAAACTGTGGCTCAAGTTATGTGGGGCAACTTGTATATGTATGCGCCTGTGTGTGCCTGTGTGTTTGTTTGTGTGTAGTTATATAGGTTTGTGTTTGTGCGCGGTGGGCATTGTGTATGCTTACACCTTTACGCTTTTTTGCAGCGCCGTGGTAAGAAACGAGCTCCGGGTGTATGCAAGGACGGCAAGTGCGTAAAACCTAATAACTCAAGCATATAACCTCTTCTCCATGCGTCAAGTCGGACTACAGCAATTCCTACGTCCTTAAAGTTAACCCACGTAGCAAGACCTTGCTGTAATAAAATAAAACAGGCGAACTGTTAACAAGCCTATTTTATGTGATTCATTTCCTCGTTTCTTACCTGTGTACATGGAAGGAGGGGCTGATAAGCACTGATTTTTACCTAGAAAAATGTTTAGCTACCGATTCGTAATGCAACCCCATTATAGATATTCCCACAAGAAGTGAATTTACATTTACCCGGTATCTGCCCTGCAAGAACATTCTTCCGTGCGTTGGTGCAACCACTCCTTGGCAGCAACAGTTGCCTCGAGAACACTGTGCTTTCTTTTTTTTTCAGATTGGCGAAATGTTGATAGCGAAAACGAGCAATGTCAGACGAATAGGGCATGTGATACATCGCGTAAAAGCCGAAAGTTGTCAGCTTTGACATTTTTTCACATCCTATCTCTCATAAAGCATTCACGTGTAACATTATCACACCTTTAGAATGTTTTCCACTACGTTTTTCCTCCATGTTTTACCTTAACTTTGTGCATAAAGCGTAGTAGTAGTTTGAACTGATTGTTGCATCATGTTACAGGTAGCCCACCAACGAAAATTATTTAATAGAACCTGTTGCAATTCGCTTCATCCCCGAACTTTGCGAATAGAAGTTCTCTGGCAAGGATGAACCACTGTGCCTCCAATCCTTTGGCTTATACTTCGTAATTGGATCATAACACTAGATCTTTCTCTCATCTCCTACCAGTTTGTAGTTTGTCTAGTAAAAGGGACCAATATCCTTGCAAAATATTACAAAGTAGCCACAATGCCACCACACGCTTCCGCTTCGTTTTGAATTGACTTGCTGCAACATTTCCTATTGCTAAGTCATCGTGGATTATGGCAGCAACTCTATCACGTGATATTCCCAGATACGCACGTCTCAATACATCTGCCTGCTTTTTCGTGGTCCTACTCTATGAACATATCAAACAGCAGTTTCACATTTGTAGGCACGCACACAGAGACATGTGTTTTACTGGGTTTCTCACTTTTAATAGTGAATTGGCCTGTTTGAAAATTGCCAACACAGCCCCAATTAGTCTTATGTGAAGGGCCGCTATCACTGCGAATTTGCACAGCTTCAATATCAATCCGCCTAGCAATTTTGCCTTTGAGAAATAGGAAGCTAATTACGGCACCGTGCGTTTCTAGGATAAACTTTACTGGATGTGCTGCTATTTTTACTTTACACTTTTTAAAAACAAGCTCAAAACATAGCTATTTGATTTTTGCCTCCTGGATTATAGATAAATTGGATAACAAGCTCGACACGGGGCACTATACCGAACCTAATTTCCTATGAGTAAGGCTCAACAGATGTCACCAGACTATCGTATCATGCTTGGATTCACATGCACTTCTCGCGAATTGGGGCTTACAAAAATATATTACGTATTTCGTTCATGTTTGAGGTCGTGCGTTATCATAAAATCTGTGTAGAACGAAGCAGGAATTATTCAGTGCCTGATAATTATCGTGCCAGTTAAGTGGACTGGCTCGAGTAGTCTATGAATATGTTCATAGCGTCGCACCGATAATTGTAATACCTGTAAAAAAATACGAGCAGGGAGAAAAAATCTATTCACAGAGTCTAATACACAATCTATGGTGTTTTATGATGCGCGAAACGAGGTCCTGAAGACGGCAAATGGATGAACGTAGGTTCTAGCCTAGAAATGCAGTTGCGAGACATTATTGCTAGTTGGTTGGCTGGGCTAGTTGGCAACAAACAATGAGGACGAACCGAGCAGAAGCCCGCATGAGAAAGGAAAAGCCACCGCATTTTGCGCCTCATGTAACCTTTGCGCTGTTTACGCTCACATATTTGCCGTTATAACAACGCGCGTGAAAAAAAAATCACACGCGAAAGAAAACAATCATGAGGGCTGCACTGTTGCTACGGGCGGTGGGTTCCGTCGTCGTGATACTTAGCATTCGAATCTCTGCTTTCCAGTGCTTCATTTTAGCAGGAATTGTGTCTCAGAGACGGTACCAACTATTCGAAGAACAAACAAGTTCCTCTCATGTTTTGTGCATGCGTTTTATCGTGTGTGATATGTTTCTCGCACGTCACCGTATGTTTTCATACGTTAAACAAGTGCACATTTCGAGGAGCATTAGGAATAATAGTTAACGACTTATTGTACGTACCGCAGCTGACTCATAATTGTGCGAAACTGCATAACCTTGGTTACGCCTGTACAAAGTGCATCGTTCAAATGGCTCAGACTTTGAATGTTGAGCCTGTCAAGCAAAGAGTCATAAACCGCTTTATAAGAAGCAGGCTTACTATAACTCGCTTATGTTGAATATTTTAATATGGATAATTTATTTAGGCATTGCTTTGTTGCTTGTTTTACTTTACTGTAAGTCCCATATGCGAATCTAGCGAGAGCAGCCCTAGGTGAAAAATATGATCTAACGCAGGTGGACTCTGAGCCCATACGAAAACTTATGATGTACAAAAATCGCGCTTTACAATGACAATAAAGCTTACTTAGCAAAATCCATGGAACTATTCGAAGCTTGAATTGCAAACATCGGCAAAATACAGTGAATTTATGCTCAAATAATTGAAGGAAGCAGACACTTTGCGAGCTGTCAGAAACAGTGATTTCACCAGCGACAACAAATGGTCAGCCATTCACTTTTCTCAAGGTACTTATGCGATACCAGGTGAGAGAGTGTGTGTTCTGACTTCTGACATTCTCGCCAAGCCGAGGTAAACGAGTCAGACAGGTCTCGTTAGTCATTTCCCCATGGAAAATTGAATCTAGCATGCCGACTGGAGCAGGCCGAACGTGGTGAGAGCGTCGAAAGAAAGATGTAGTTAAGGCACAGACCAAAAAAAAAGAGAATGGTGTGGTAAGTGGACTTCATCTAAAATGAAAGGCGAAGGAAGCAGGATATGAAAAGAAGCATATGCTCTAACATAGGCCTGGTTCCTTGCATATGGTATTGTGTCCGTAACAAGTGGTGTCTCGTCTCTGGTTGGTTTGGCACCTTGAGGCAGCATACGAGAATTTATTCATGGGCTGCCTGCTCCTATATTTTACCTACTGCGTCATGCCGTCGCTCAAAAGGAAGTAAAATATCCACCAGCATGACAATGACTGGCGCTGGCTAACACACCCCGGGGATTGCCTTGTGCACAAATATAAATACACAAAAATGCGGATGTGGGCACAACCACCACCCCTCTAGCTCGGTTGTTAAAACAAGGTAAACATATTGCAATAGGGGGGTGGGGGGAGGTAGAGATATGGTTCGCACTGACGGCAAGTTGCTTTTTAATTGACTTTCACGTCCGCTGACGTTTCAGTCCTTCTGATAAAAAACTATTGACAATTTTCGCCTGTACCTTTCTTGACTTTATTGTAACAAACAAAATTCAGTTCAACTGAAATTTCGATTGACTTCTTATCTTTGCGACTAACAAAAGTCAGGGCTTTCGAGTTCACCTGTTCTCGTTCATTGCTAGGATGACACACGCAAAACGGGACACACATAGACCGCGGCAAGGGCGCCAATGCGTCAGTTTTTTTATGCGAAAGGATCACATAGCCCATTGAGCGAAACAGCCGGCGCCTGTCGCCTGGACAAGCGGAAAGCGTCACCTAAATTCCCATTGACAGCGATGCCACATCACGAGCGCGCCTCGGTGCAGCAGGACGGGCGAAAGGAATCGCCCGATGCCGGAGGGGTATTCTTGGTTTGTGGGAGGGGAAACGTTGGGTGCAATTTGCAGCTCGGAAAATGTCTCTCTGAGGAGGACACCACAACCTCATCCTGCTACCCTGCTAGCGCACTATGCCTCATTTCACAAGCTGTTTGCAGCGGTGTGGAATCATCATCAGCCTGGCTACGCCCAATGCAGGGCAAAGGCCTCTCTCATACTTCTCCGACTGCCCCGATCATTTGCTAATTGTGGCCATGTTGTCCCTGCAAACTTCTTAATCTCATCCGCCCACGTAACTTTCTGCCGCCCCCAGCTGCGCTTCCCTTCTCTTGGAATTCAGTCCATAACCCTTAATGACTATTCGCTATCTTCCCTTCTCATTACATGCCCTGCCCATGCTCATTTCCTTTTCTTGATTTCAACTAAAATGTAATTAACTTGCGTTTGTTCCCTCCCCCAATCTGCTGTCTTCTTATCCCTTAACGTTACACCCATCATTTTTCTTTCCATAGCTCGTTGCGTCGTCCTCAATTTAAGTAGAACCCTTTTCGTAAGCCTCCAGGTTCCTGCCCCGTAGGTGAGTACTGGTAAGACAGCTGCCGCTGCCGGTACCTGCGCCAGATAGCGGAGCTGCGGCGCCAGGGTAGACCCTTCTAATGGGATAACTTGAATCATTTCTTGTGTGTACACAAGTCGAGATCATTCAGTGCTGTCGCAGTGAGAGCAGCGGAAATGAGAAGGAGAACGTCTCCAACGAACTATGGCAGACGCTGAAGTGGAGGGCTTCGGATTAATTTTGGCTGCCTGTGTGCAGGAAAAGAAATGGGGCAGTACCTTAGGAACGGGCGTCGCCCGTCCAAAAATAAAACAAGAAAAAAAGATCAGAAAGACACCAGCATCACCTGCTGCAAAATTAAGCGAGCTAAATATTACCACACTTCCTTTAACATAGAAGGAGCCACCTGTGATTATTATCGCGGAGCGACGGGCGCGTGCTCATGTGCTCCATCCTGTTTGGCTAAGCGGCCCTTTCTTCCAAAGCGCTGCAAACAGCTCGCGAAACGAAGTATAGGCGTTGGGGGTGGTGAGAGGGCGTCGCCGCGTGACCACGTCACCCTTACTCTCGGAAGCCTGTGTTTTTCTGCGCGTACTTTGACTGTGCAAGCTCTCACCTGCGTTCTAACTGCGAATCGGCAAGGCCAAATGAAAACGCGCCAAACCTGGCCAAGCGCGCTAACGCGCTCGCTTGCCCACGAGCAGGTCGTAACTGGAAGGACCTTTCAGAGGCGTTCAATTGGAAATTAACGCTTTCGCATTCACAACTCCTAAGTGATTACATGTCTAGGAATTCTGGACATTCCCATTTAAAGCTTTACAGCAATGCACAAGTGTAACTCAATGGGATTTTTTTTTTTTTCAAAGGTATATTTCAACATATCGGCCGAGGGTCAAAAAGTTTCAACTGACTACAACAAGAGGGTAGTCCCTTCTAACAACATATGCATTTTGGCACTTAGTTTGAACACTGGTGGTGCGTTAGAGCATTTAAAGCAGGTCAGACAGGGGCGGTGAAGTCCCACGACAGGAGCAAATCGTTTCGCACCCTCCCGCCAGAGGGCACATTGACTTAAAGAAGCGCCAAATTTCAACCACAAAGCGATTTATTACAGTTGTCATTGAGACGGTAATGGCAGAGGGTGTATTATGAAGTCTGTTAGCACGCGCAGGTTGTTTAGAGGGAGCCGAGATGGTATAGAGTGGCTATGCGTGTGCATGTCTTGAGCGTGCCTGGGTATGGTTGTATGCGCGTGGGCGCTCTGTGTATGTGTTTGCGGGCGTGTGCCTCGGTATTTGCGTTTGTATGCGCGGCAGTGCGTGTATGCGTGTGTGAACGCTCGCGGCGTGTGTGCGTGCCTCCGTGTGCGCGCTCGCTTGCAGTGCATGCGTGGGCGCGTGTGAACGTGTGCGCGTGGCAAAGTGCGTTTTCCAGTTTCAGCATGCACGAATGCGAACAAATGTGTGACTGTTTTGTGCTCATTATGTGTGTGTGTGTTCGCACGTGCGTGTACGACGGATAGAGAGAGAGTACATGCGTGTGAGGGAGAGTGCGTTTGTGTGCGAGGGAGAGAGAACGTGCGAAAGCGCGAGGCAGAGATAATGCGTGTGTGTGTGTGTGTGTGTGTGTGTGTGTGTGTGTGTGTGCGTGCTAGTGCCTCCGTATTTGCATATACTTGCGCGCGAGTGCGTGTACGCGTGTGTGAGCGTTCGCGGCGTGTCTGCATGCCTGTATCTGGGCGTGCGTGAGCGTGTGCGCGCGGGTTAATGCATGTGTGTGCGTGTTTGCGTGCTTGCGGTACATACAATGCGGTGTGTGAATGTGCACGCGTGCGACCGTGCGTGCTCGTATTTAAAGGGGCCCTGAACCACTTTTTATTGAAGTGGAGAAAGGCATTTGAAGTGAAGATAGGCTATTTCAGAACCACTTTATTGCAAAAAGTACTTCAATGCGTTCAGCAGAAGCGGAGTTATCGGCAATCAAACACGGCCTCAGCTGTGTTCCCCTTCCTCCTCCAATGCCTTCCACTGCGAAGGCTACGGTGGAGACGTCACCGTGGCGCGCTGTTGAAATTTCCGATTTGGGGCCTATGCCGCGCTAAACGTAAGCAAAACGCGGCTGTCGTAAGAGAGACGCAGTGCGCTTAGCCACTAGACTCGTGGCGGCACCTCGCGGCGGCTGCGGTGTAGCCGAGCGCAGCGACCAATAGCATCCGCGTATTGGAGTGTGCTTTATGACGAAATAAAGCACACAGAAAAGAGCGAGGACCATAGAGTTTTTCAAACGAGAGCGTTTGAGAAAAGGGTAACTTCGCGCTGCGCTTGCGAGCTCCACGGATCGCGTAGGATAGCAGAACTTGGCGGAGATGTTCACAACAGCGTATGCTACCCGCGGACTATGCTATTTCACCAAGCCCGAGGGGTGGATCAGGGCCCCTTTAAGCATGCATGCCTGCGGACAAAAGTGTGCGTGTCTGTGTGCGCATGGATATCTGTGCGTGCGATGGAGAGAGTGTGTGTGCGTGCGTGTGAGGAAGAGAGTGTGCGTTGGTTCGATGGAGAGTGCGCGTGTGTGCGCGAGAGTGTTTGTGTTTGCGGGTGTGAGCGAACATTTTCCGGCTTACACCTACTCTTGGAAACAAACGCAATGTGGAGATCACTAAATCCTGTATTTAAATCCAGGAGACAAGAACAAATGACACTGCATTTGTAGCATTATCTCTTTCTTAAAGTGAAACCGACAAAAAAATAAAAGAATACGCCTGTGACGCCAGAATAGCCGCTCTTGGGTGGCGCGGCCCCGTAAGAAGCTGCCAAGCGGTTCTCCTTCGTTATCTTGCTTCCGTCGGCGGCAGTGCAATGTCTCGAGGGCAATGACGCGCTAAATCTGCGCTATCATTCATTCGTGTATCGTTTCTGTGACAAAGCAAGCTTTCGGCAGCGCACGTTCGTTGCTACACTGACGTTTGAACTTTAAAGTGCTTGCCCTCAGAAAAACAATGTGAATAAAAATCGACAGTCGTCTGGCCGCAAGGAACATGCTCACGGAGCCGCACCATTCATGAAAATATCTCAAAAGGCTGGAAGCGGTCAGGTCGGTGTCACCCAGGATCTTCTTCCGCGTCAGTTGCGCTCTCAGACAGCACTTAATTGTAAAATATTTGTCCTTAGCTCTTACAGGAGCTTGTTTAATAAACATATTTATTTCAACTACACACTCTCGAAGACAGGCTCCAAACTCGTCATTGGCTTTAGCCGCACAAGATCAATTATTTAAAAGATAACATACATTCGTGAATTACGCACACAACTGCTCAGCTTGCTCCGTATTCGGATGCTACCATCTGAACAGTCGGATAATAACAATAATATCGGAAAGATATAGACTGATCTATTTCTTAAAATTTGGTGCCGTTAAAAAGGACCGCTTGTATATTTATAGTGCAGAGGGTATCTGATAAAGCAGGTGCGAATTCTTGGAGAGGTATTCTTGACGCAATTCAAGTTTATTAACTTAGAACGCATGCGCCAAACCGTGCACCACAGTCTTTACAATGTCTTCTCGTACATTGTACAAGTAACGCCTCAGCGCCACGGTACATCACAAAAGGCGTGCGAGAGCATTATTTGCTCTGCCTAATAGGTTTCTGAGCTTTCGTGGCATCAGGCTTGGTTTCCTGGAGTCATCAGGAATGAAAGGAGCCCATACCTAGAGGTCCAAGCAGGTAGACTACTTTCGCCACTGGGTTGGCGTAAGATTACAGACAGACAGACAGACAGACAGACAGACAGACAGACAGACAGACAGACAGACAGACAGACAGACAGACAGACAGACAGACAGACAGACAGACAGACAGACAGACAGACGGACGGACGGACGGACGGACGGACGGACGGATGGACATTGTATATAAAAGTATTTTTGCGAGCGTAAAAGAAACCCACAAATGCACGCAAAATTGCCGCGAGACTGGTCGCTCGAGGCACTTTAGGCGTGTTCGTGGGCTTCTTTCACTTGCGGAAAAACACTTTTATCTAGCGGAGCAACAGAAAGCTGTATCGGGAGTTTTCCATTTTGCTCTATAATTTTCTCATTGACACTTTCAATATTATTTTAATATTTGAGAAGTTCAATAATTAAGACTAATTATCTAAATGGTGGAATGAAAAAAAAATATCTGAGGATCTCCAAGCGACAACAAACAACACTACCTTCGTTATGTCCAGCTCTGTTGCATATACATATACTTAATGTTTGGCTCAACTTCCGTGGGACGCCCTGTATATAGGCATAGGTACTTACATTGTTTGACTATGGGTACGACATGCTGTTGAATTGACACCATGTAATTGTTCGTATTTTCATTAAAGGTCGTAATTCCCAATTTCTCTGTGCAAAACTAACGCTTAGGTTAGTCGCTGCGTTGCCACAAATATACACTGAGTCCACGCGAGAGAGACCGTGATTATGGAAATAAAGAGGCGCTATTTTCGGCATCAGTTATTTATTACTTATTTAATAATTAGTAATTATTATTCAATAATTTATTTAATAAATTATAAAGAAGATGCCGTACCGAGTACCGGAAGAAGCAAGTCTTAGCATGTTGTGAAAGGGTCGAGTGGCATCAAGAGAAAAAAAGAGAAGGGTCCTGGCCGGCGAAGTCCCACTTAAGGGTCTAGAGGATACAAGAGGGCGTTGGTGAAAACAGTTGAATTCCAGCGTAGATGTGTCACGTGGCCAGCAAACAATTGCAGTCACCACCCAACATATCCGTCCTTTGCAGTGGTATAGGCACACGCAGTTCATGATAATAAACGCCTCCTGAATACCGTGGTTGGCAATTATTTAGTCATCGGCCATACTCGATTGCGTATTTCTTAGAGGCAGGCGCTCTGAATTGCAACTCTGTTGTCGTGACAACTTACAACTAAAGGAAAAGGTCACACTTTTGACTCTTGTCATCGTGGGGAAACTAACAATATGGGTTCAGTGAAACGCTATTCTCAACAGGCAGTTTGGAATAGCGTATCTCTGCTTACATACGTAGGAGAGATACGTTACATATGTTAAACGTAAGCAACTCTACCGCATGTTACGATGCGCGTCTCTACAGAACTGAGTTTACTGTGCGGGAACACCAGCATAATAAGACGTTATAATGAGACAAACACATAATAAGACGCCAGCATAATAAGACAAACATGTCTAAGTCATCAAAATGCATTTTCAACCATCCTGTCGTTTCTAGGCCTACGCGTGTCGTTAGGTCTACGGAGGCTGGACACTCAACACCTGACGCTCAACTCTCGGCTTCAGGAGCTCAGTATTAACCGCATGCATGGCAGGCTGCGCTCGGAGGAAAATGTCTCGGGAACTGGTCCTTAGCAATAATAGATGCTCAAGGCCACAATGACCAACTCTACTTCTCGAAAACGACTTATAACTATATGCGAACTCTTGTGACTGTTAGCGGTCATTGCTCTTGGAGTTTGCCCACTCTGGCTATCCCTTCACTATTCTTATCTTTTCTTTTGCTTATCTTTCCCTCGCTTTTTCTCTAATCTGTATCAGCGCGCAAAGCAGGAAGTCAAATAAATCGTTTCGAAGTGGACAGACTGAAGTATGCTAAGGATATTTTTGTTGAATTTACTTTTTCTGTCGTCCAGTGAAACCTGAATAATAAGCAATAAAACGTTCTTTTCACTTGAGACATATCCATGTTCCTCTATTTTGCAATCTGTTAGAGAAAAAATTTGGTTGTGATCTATAATATATTGTTTTAGACGAGTAAACGGAAGCGCAGCAAAACTACATGGTCTTTTTACGCGTATTCACTCCATGAAAATGTAGCATGTCTTTACTGTCATGTAGAAGTGATAGTGAAGATCAAAGACAATTGCAAAATTGTGAGTCGTGAATCAACTCCATATTTCGCGCACTTATCCTCTGAAAAAGAAGTAACGTTCAAAGTCCAACCCACTGTTTCGCTTTTACAGCGAAACACTATATGGCTAAAGTTCCGTGTATTTTTGTTCTCCGTTAAAAAGACTATCATCATACTCGATGGATCATACCGCCGTAAGCAATAATGCTCCCGTAAGCAAGCAACAAATGCAATGCCTCATAGCCCCATAAGGCAAAGCTGACAACCACCCAGGAAAGCGAAGCGAACAGTGCTTAAAGTGTTTCTAATAACGCATATAACATACAGAACAGCATGTCAAAATATGTCATCATCAATGGCTCATACTCCTGTGAGCAAGGCTCATAGAACCGTGAGCAAGCAAAAAATGCAATGACTCATCGTCGCGTAAAATCCATGGCTACTCACTTTGCCTAAATTAGCTGCGATAACACTACCCCTGTTGCCGTAGTGAGTCATTTCAATGTGGATGAGTCGGTAGCGAAAAAGGAGCGGTTTACGCGTTCCGTGTTGCAGACATATCCCTTGCGATGCCACACCAATCGTGCCCATCCGACCACCTAGCGACGTACGAGTATCAAATTGACATTATCAAGGAACATGATTCTAATTGCGAGTGAAATTCTCACTTTGCGGGAATTAGCTGCGATAGCACTAGCTCTGTTGTCGTTGTCGGTGATTTCAATGTGCATGTGTCTTAATTATGCGTTTAACATGTATTTCAGCAGACGGCATCGTAGAAAGGCCCAAACTAAAGCTTATCTCTTATTGGATCACATCGGTTCTACAGGAAACCCACGAAACCTAACACTGACTATACGGAAGCCCACGGCCGAAGTGGTTCACAAGAAATAAGAAAAAAGAAACATTGAAGAAAGGAAACCCAACAAAAGCTTTGCGGAACCGTTATCTTGACCAGACCTCTCCCGGAATGCCGACGAGCTGTCGGGCAAGGAGTCCAGCAAGGAGAGCTAAAGCTTCCTCTTATCGCATGACACCGGTTCTACAGAAAACCCACGAAACATAACGCTCACTATAAGGAAACTCGCGACCGCAGTGGTTCAAAGATAATAAGGAAAAATAAACTGCGAGGAAAGGAAAGTGAACGGAAGGTTTGCGGGAGCCTTTATCTCGGCCAGACATCTCACCCCGAATGCCCATGAGCTTTCTGCAAAGAGCCTAGCAAAATCATCGATTCATTGCCAGTCGAGCAAGTAGCAGGTTGTCTTGAAGATGAGGCTGATACGTAAGCGCGCTCGTACCGACGTGAAGCACCACCGTGAAGCAACAGCCTCAGGGTCTGCTTCTTTTCATTTGGTTTTCCTTAGTTTTGCGTCATGGCATACGTCACGGCGCGAATTTCAAGTCTTTTAGGTCGATACGCTACGTGATGGCCAAAAAATGACACTAAACGTATGTCCAGAATTCCTGGGCATGGGTGTGATCGGATTCTTTTCCTTTGTGTTGAAGTTTATCTTCCTGTTTTTATGTGTAATTTTATAGCCAAGTTAGTTTTTCAGCAAGCACCTCTAGGCCAAGAAACAGTTCTCACGATGCCCATGGTGTGCATTCGCTGCGAGAATCCGCTTGAGCCTGTCTGCGTAGCGATCTTCGGAGTCTTGATTATCACCTTTTCGAAGAACAAGAGTGGTTATGAGTGCGTCGTCGGCACGTCTATATTTATCCCGGCAACGTGTACAGCTAGGCTAGTTCGCAAATATCCATGAAATTCAAACTGAAATGAAAACGCCACGGCAACTGAGAGCGAACAAGTGCGTAGCCTATTGAAGTTCAGTTGTCCGCTTCGCATGATTACTTCACTGCACTCTGCCTTAAGGCTTGTGGTGGCTGAGTCTTTCTGTGTACGCACGGTTTATTGCCATGGCTATGGGTCCTGGTATACCAAGCAGGAAGATTACCTGTGTGCACCCCGCAAACTTCGACCTGCTTGCGGCGCGCTAATTTTGTTTGATATATTTGGTGGACCGCATCGTTTCTCCGACAAAGTCGGCGCACAACTGTCGGATGCACATATCTTGACCTTATTTAATCCCAATCCAGAACTCTTCAGAACACTCAATTTATTATTGGTACGTGCCTAGAGTCTTTTATGAAATTTTACAATTTGTATGGCTTAAAACAGGATAGAGTGGCTCGATTCCTAGATACGTGCTGGGGCTTTTTTCCTGTTGAGCCTGTTTGAAGGCGACGACGTAACAATAACTACCGCGGGATATTGCATTCAGGAGTACGGGATGCAAGAATTCAGTTAGGTATGTTTGAAGCACAATGTGGTTTCAAGCACACGTAAATGGAAGTTGAAGTTTTCTCACTGAGAAAAGCTTGGATAGAGATGAAGTACGAGAGTGGTCCCAGGATGTCTGTAAGCTGTGAATTGACTGTAAAATTGCGGTGGACTAGCGCGTGGCAGCGCCTACTCCCCCGTAACAGGTTGCGCATAAATTCCAGCGCATGAACAGATCATTCTTAAGCAGTTGCTATTGGCGCTTAGTGTTCTCTGTGTTCGTGTCGGCTATATGAAGTATTTTAGATACTGGGCGTAGTCATATCACCAATGAAAGGGCTTATTAGGCTGTCGCAGTAAATCCTTGAGCTGCATTGCTTCACAAATTCTTAGTTCATAACATAGAATCTCGGGCCTATCGCATGTTTTCTCAGCTGTACATAACGCATGACTGCCTCCTTTATAATTATTCAGCGTTTTCTTTTAATATGGTCATTTCGTGAAAGACTTTCTAAATGAACTCTAATTAATCGAACGTGTAACCTTTCTTAGAGCACCACAAAGCCAAAATTAATAATTCATGACCTCCATTTTGGAGTTTTATGAGCCAGTAGGATATATAGTGTGCTTTAAGTTGGCTAAATACGTAAAATTGAAAATTATACTGCCCAAATGAAGAGGGGAGTCAAGTGCCGCAATTTAATATTATTTCGAATCAATCGTACATTGCTCTAAATTATTCAAACAACGTGTTATATACCAATGCAAACATAAAGCTGAGAAACGTGCGATTGAACCATACTGACGTAAAGCAAACCCATGATGCTAATTTGCAATCGTTGCCAAGCACTGCGTGCCACTTCTACGTTTCCAGTGCTTCAAGCAGTGCGCAAGTTTAAAACTGTGTCAGTGAACTTCAAGAGGGAACTAATCTGTTAATGTTGCTTTCGCCATCTCTTAAAACAGAGGACGAACTTTATAACCGAAAACATGCTAAAACTTTGTCACTGCCAAGTTGAAAGAGTCAAGAACTTATGTAGCTGATTCGTCACAGAAATACTAGAGGAAAGAGAACCCTGCTATATCAGCCCCACTCGGCTTGTGATTATCGCCAAGCTTTCCTAGCCCCATTGCTTATAATCGAACCTGAGGACTGCCAAGACGATAGCATAACTGGTGCTTACAATAATTCCGTTAACAGAATCTAACAGTCAATCATATTTGTCAGTCATGTTTTTCCTAAACATTTTTTGGTGATTCAATGCAACAGCTTGCTGTTTCTCAATGTGGAGCTCCTACACCATGCTTAAACGTGTTGTTCACTCGACACCCCTGCTAGAGATTAACATGCATTGGCATGCTTTACGATACTTATTTATTTTGTGGTGTTCTTATGTCTCTCTAACACATGACCCTCGCTATTGTTAGAGGAGCGAGGATAAATATGCCCGTACCTTAAAAATGCTAATAAATGCTGTCGATGAAAAATTTAGCTCCCCGAAAAATCTTTCATTTCCATAACCAAGAAAAGCCTACAAACAAAGAAGTAATTACCACTTTTCAATTCTTCAGGGAGTTTTATCAAGCTTAGAGAACGCGTACTCTATGGGAGAGCTATCTATGCAGGAACATCCGACATAAAACAACCTCTTTCTTGTCTAGAATATATGAAAAACATCCATCTCGACGCCCAGAATTATGCCTGGAGCAAAAGAACGTGAAAAACGATAAAAGCGGTGAACCCGCTGCATGAGATATTGACACATTGAGTAATAACATAGCCATCCTCCTTTCAACCCGTTTTATTGAAACAATCCAAATATAATATCTAAACTTGCTGCACAGTTTTAAATGCAAGTGTTCCGAAATTTATGTCATATGCTATAAATGTCCCTTTTTATTGGCGCTTTTTATGTGGTTGTACAGTCTTGGAGTGCACAATTTTACACACAGCGCTTCAAGGGAATTGGACAAAGGAATCATGTTTGCGGAACACACCAGCATTACTTGCTCAAAAAAGTAATAGAAGGAAACACACATACACTCAACATGGCAAGAAGACTCTGCGCGGATGTATTGTAGTGATGTGCCGGTAATAGGGCGTCTTGGTAATTTTCATATAGTGAAATTGTTCACCATTAATCACAAAAAAAGCAGTTTCGTTATTCGTAAAGCAGAAATGTAAGAAAAGAACACCAAACATTAATGAAAGCCACTTGTTCATTACCCACAACTGCGGCGAACGATCCACCGCATATTATCTATGTAACCAACTATGCTTTTCTTTCGTACCAGACTGGTTTTAATAAATATGAGAGACGGAAGTTGGGTAAGTGTTTTCAGCAACGAATTATCACTTCGTAAGTTGCCCACTGCCTTCATGAAGGAAGAACATTACAACATTTATTCCCGTGTTTACTCTATAGCAATAGGCTACGTAACAGTTACTATGTTACAAGACAAAGTTGCTTAAGCCGCCTCATGAGCACAGTTTAACTGCTACATGTGCCAAAATATCAAACGTGCATTTGCTGCTCCTGTTTGTTGGTCTGCCCGTCGTATTCACCGCGGCGATGACGAGCCTGGACGATAACTATGGTCATAATCTTCATCATGAATGCATAATGGCCGCAAATGAAATTATGACATTTTGCAGACGGTATGTTCTGAAATTAGCTTGATGAATACCTGGTAAGTGTGAAAAATTCAGCACATACGGACGAATATTTTATATTTCTTTTGCAAAATAGTATTTCTTGCTTATCATGCACTTTAATCATATGGTTCAACGTCGTAACAACTCCTTCTCTTCAGCTTTGGGCCACTTGCAGAGAGTGCTTAATTAACGAACTCTGATATCTATTGGATTTCTTTTCTTCGTGAACTGTTTTATGTTTAAAGACTTTAAAATGGGTGAGAGAACTTTTACAGTCCATTTAATTATAGCAAAGCGATATCTTAAAGTACTTACAACCTCTGTAGCAAAGTCAGTTTCAAGGGAATTCATTCGAAAATGTGGCGCTTCATATTTTGAGAGTCCTCTTCACTGTGAAAATGACTAATTGCATAGGGTAACCGAAATAATCACGTCCTTTTTACATAAAAATTGCGAAACATCCTTTATGAATTGTTATAGGGGGCTTCTTTTCTATCGTAGACGGCATCTATGCTTTTGAGTTCAGATAGCACCTAGCCTTTTACAATAAAATATCAGTGACTTGGAAGTCAGCTCTCTATTCAAACTTATTTTGTGTCAAGATACTGGTCACAACTGTCACGAAACAACAACCGGTGACTGATTCTCAGAGATTGTTTTAAGCACCGAGGAAATAATTTGACCTTTTGTTTCATTTGCGCACATACGCTTTAAGAGTAATCTTCCACCTCGAAATATTTAGCACACTATTATACGGTTCTGCTGCTTTGTGAATGTATCAGTAGCTAATGCTTTTTCGATAGCAGACCACCTAACGAGCTGGTTGGCTTCTGTTTTGTAGAAGCCGAGCTTTCGGAAGCCTGCTTATCGGAGGCTCCCAGCAGATTTCCAGTCCCGGACTCTTGTTTAGGGGCCGAAACTTGGGTTGGGATGAGTCGCTTTTGCTGTGGTTGGGCACTGACAGATTCTTCTTTTACGCAGTTGCCTCGCTTGCAGACTCTTTTGGTGTTGTTGACGGTGATCAGCTGCCAGCGAAAAGAAAATACACTGTTACAGGCAATAAGAACCTATTTGAGAGTTAAGATTGAAATACGTATATAGGAAAGCGCTCAGCTGCAATGTTTAAAGCATACCCTAGCTCTGCGTCAGAACTAGCCTCCGTATGATTAAACGTTCCTCCCCTGAACGCTTCACCTCGATTAAAGAAAGTGGATTGCAGCGCCGCCTACCGATAGAAGTGGTTTCTAGGCTTTGTTGACACTACAGGGCAAATATTTGGGATCGTAGGGTCTGCTTCAGTCGAGTGGTAGTGCTGAATTCAACTAGGTGGAGTGGAGAAAGAGCTTGGAGTGGTAAATCGTTTGAGAATACCGGGCTAGGTGGAGTGGAGAAGGAAGTTTCACTCCGGCGCGATATTTCCGATAGGCGGGTGTCTTGAAGTGGCGCTGTAAATGCCGAGTTACATCTTCAATTGCGCCAGTTATGACAACGACAAGTAAACGAACACAAGATATGTGCTGAATGAGTGTTCATTACCTACTTCTCAGAATTGCAATACAGAGAATTGAGTTAACAGAGCAGGTACGCATTGCGACAATATTCGCTTCAGCGCGCCACCGTACCACACAATGGTGGCCTTACCGCTGAGAGGTAAACTTATGAAAATTCGATAACTGCCTCTTTAACTTGGCGAGTAAATACGGAGCGTTTCTACGAAGTGTTTAAGTAATATTTAAAAAAAAAAAGCTGTTTTGAAGTAAAAGGACTAGTGCTTCGAAGACACCTCGTCAGTGGTGCCGACCGCGGGCTGGTTGGGGATACTGGATAATCACTCAATAATTAACAGAAATTAATATACTAAGTTTAAACATTTGTCTTCTGTGAGCTTATTGAAGCTGGTAGACTGAAGCTTGCTTGATCTCCCCATACGAGCGATGCCAACTTTTCGATCTTGAGAAATTACAATTATCCGCAGAGCTTGGGCACGACAAATTTAGGCTGTCAGAGCGCGCGAAACCGAAACTGCTTTTAAAGTTATCCGATTCGTCGTCAATCGCAAAGGTTCAGTGGTGCCCTTGCGACCATCACACAATTTCCTGTGTTTTGTCACACAAAAATAAAAAAAGAAAGAAAACGCAACAAGCTTCCCAGCAACATCCGACGAGTACGAGGATAACAAGTGGACGATTTACATACACACACGCACACACGACCTCAAACTGCAATGCCGGCACGCCTAGGGACAAACGCATACAAAGGGAGCAAGGAAACTTCTCATCAGTAGTACCAAGACAAAGTAACACATTCGTGATGCAATAGCCCCTAGATTTTCTCTCTCCGGCCTTGTACTCGGCCTGCGCACGAGCGGTTGGCGATTCCTGAAACGCAGCGCGCTGGCTGCCCGCTTCAGGGGGACGTCACCTCGAGGGGCGCGGCTTTGCGCTTGCTGTTCCCTTCGGGTTTCGCGGGCTCTGATAGCCGAAATTTGTCATGCCACAGTTCTGAATATAACCGCATTTTTCTACGTATAAAAGTTGACAAAGCTTTTACAAAGAAGTCTCTTCAATTTACCAATTGCAATTAGTCCACTGAAATTAAAGGCAAAAAATAATTAACAATTTTTTTAATTGGTGACAGATCACCACGTATCTCCTGTCACCACGTGGACGCCACTATTGATAGTATGCCTCCGAAGGAACTTTTTTTTTCATTTAAATATTACTTAACGTTTTCGTAAAACTACCACCATATTTCTCGCGTCAAACATGCTGCGAACGTCGTAATCACGTGTCGTAGTTTTACGTGGCGCGTTGAGCTCCCAAGCAGCGCCAAAAGAAAGCTCGACCTATGCTCGTCTTCTCGCATTTGTGCAGGAAGTGCTACGACTACACGTTGTAGACAAAGCGAGCGCTGCATCTGGAATCGATTGCGAGATGCGAAACTGCACATTGGCAAGAAAAACTGCATCGTAAAAGACGGCTGAGTGCAATATGTTCAAATCTACCGGAAAGCCGCAACATTAGTGTACCTGGAAGACGTTATGCCCATAAAGGTCAGACAGAGCCATGAAATGTATTTCGATAGAATAGCAGCTTGGGAGCTTCTTGATTTCCCGTCCTGGGGTTAACAGCGCAAAACTTAGACGGGACACGAGTCGAGAAGGCGACACTACAAGCGCGAACTTTCAACAACGCTTATTTGAAAGAAACACGGCTTCTTATACCTTTGCCCACATGTGTCACAGACACGTGTTGCACATCATGGGAAAGACGCACTTGTTTTTCACTCAAGATAATTGTACGTGGAAAAGCTCAAGTTCTTTTTTTGTTAGTAACAAGGACGGCGTGTGAACGCGTTGGCGATGAAGTCTGGCAATCTCGGCTGCCTCAATTACCTCCCAAATCAGCTGGTCGTTCTGTTTTTATCGGCACTTTACAGCGTCTGAATTCTGCAGCACAAGCTTTGAAGGGGCAATCGTTCACGTGGATACTTAGATTCCTGTTCGCCTGCTCGACGCTAAGTTTATGTTCCTTTAGTCTTTCGTTTGTGCATCTTGAAGTTTGCCCCATATACTTTTTTTGACATTTCAAAGGTATAGAATACACCATGGCTTCTGTGCAATCCAGTGTATTTCCTTCAAACAAACATGTTGAAAGTCAGCGCATGTGGGGTCGTCTTCTCGCCTCGTGTCCCGTCTACGTTTTGCGCTGTTAACACCAAGAGCCATGAAGGCGAGGAACACAGGTTGAGGAACAGCGCTGTTTAAAAGAAGGTTAATGTTGAACTACTTGGAACTTTCTGAAATAGCCCACTAACATAAGCTTTTTGTGAGAACGCATTCCATGATAAAGTTTCTCTATGCGTAAGTAATTATCACAGCACTTTAGTCTATTTTCTTAGGTTGCAGAAAAAATGTTTGAGGGACCCATAAGGAATTCAAGACTGGTTTCGGGAAATCCATCTAGCATCTTTTATTTTCAAATTCTTTACTTTATCCTTTTTTAGTTGCAGATAGATGTATGGTATAAAAGAGTCAATTCAATTTTAAGTATAATTTGACGCCAAACGTTCACGGAAGGGCAATGTCGCATCTAAGAGACGCGAAGTGGGACTTCACAGATAAACCCTAACATAGTCACGAAAATCGCGTTCAAGCACTTCAGCAAAAAATCAACTTACCCCGCAAGAAATACCTTCAGGTTCAAATTCAATGCGCGTGGGCCATCCTTTGCAGATGTACCAACACCTTCCACGGTATGATTTCGCCCACTGACAAAGATGACATGAAAAAAAAAAAAAACTGAATATTCCCATGCCAATGCAGAAAGCAGACATGCAAGTTTATTCATCACAACATATGACTAAATTATCATCCAATAATACATGGAGCGGCAAGTAGACAATTGCATTTCCTAACACGGATTAGTCTATGAAAGCGCTAAACGGTTTATTAGTTTATATATATATATATATATATTTATATATATATATATATATATATACAGCCAGCAAACAGGCCTCAAAGATTCTTGACATCTTTGTATAACGTTCAATATATTCTACGCCATTTATATGCCTATATAATCAGAACTAAATAAGATCATAAGTTGAGCGATCGGCCGATTGCGGTATACCGCATACTGTACAGAACTCGGAGAACAGAGTGGCGATCTTCCTTTGAGCTGCTGAATTTAAAGATAAACTCTCCTTAATGTATATATACAGGTTTTCTGTACATATGTACATGATATAGTTGGTGTTATGATTGCGATGTGTTTTATTAATTTATTGTTCTAATATTTTCTTCTAAATAACGACTAGCAAATCAAACCTCCCCATAGCATCTATAAGCCAAGAGAGCTAATCATCAAGAGTAGGTGGGGGGCTGTAGCGTTTGGGGCGCACCGTTCTTGCGTGGAAGGTTATGGTGCATGGTTTACCACTGTGCCTTACTTAAGGCTCTCTGTACGAATGGTAGCACACCGTACTGTCTCGTGTTGCTTTATGTTCTATGTGTTCTTTATGCTCGGAATTCCAAAATTCTGATCAGTCCTGTTGCGGCTTCTTTCTATACATATATATAGCACCGCTTCGCATGTCCCTCTGCCACTCCGTTTCTCTTATACAGGAAAATTATGCGTTGCGTGTAAGTGGGTGCTTTTTTCTACGAATGTGTACAATATAATATTTATGGTACGAATATGGCCTCCTTAACTGCTTTAGAAGAAGGAAACGACACAATATATGCAACTGATTAGCATGAATGTCTCCAGTGAGTAAAGCACCTGAGCCAAACATGTGTGTAATGTCGTTGATGTGTGATGTCCGCTCAACATTGAGGATGCAATATTAGAGCGTGCATCTCCATAGAAACGGAACTGGAATTGTCAGAGTTATCAAGAAGATTCCAAGTATGCTTCGAGTCTCATACTTACCGGAGGTAAAGGGATGACCCTCTCGCAGTTGCCGGGTTGCTCAGGTTGCTGTTCTGTTGAATTAGTCGATTGCTCTGAAAATGAAAAAGAAGGGTGCTTAAGGAACTTCTATTGTCTCGTATTTCTCAAATAATAATTTGAGGCCGCTATTCACTACACTTCAAATTAGGTAGATCCTATTGCGTTTACCCACGGTATATCGCACACAGAAAAGAAATTGAGGATTGTTATGGAAAAGAATTTCTGCACTAAACGAGGTGCAATATACGTGCAGAGTTAGTGTTATTGCCTTGTTACAACTTTTTACCATTCTGAAAAGCCCTGGATATGCAAGTCAGTGGTAGCTATAAAGCCATATGATGTCACATTTACATAAAAGTACAATTTGCCAAATAGCACATCGGTTTGGAGTAAGAAATTTGCCAAAGTAAGGCCCACACTATGCTTGAAGAAGGAAAAGCAGTACTACCTAGAATGATTTTTTCGTGCTGCCATTTGCAAAGTTAATCTTAGCCTTAACTCGCCACTTGGATGTCCAGCTTTCATGAAATGCGAAAGTATTAATACATCTGTTACACCATCTTAATTCAGTAGTTTTGAAAAGTATGAGGTCGCCATGACTACAAGAGCGGGTAATTACACGCAGTAACTGTTGACACACAATGACTGGCAGATTAAACGGCAGTGTTGTGCAGCAGCGGGGACCAGTCCATTGTGGCCTGTCTGACACTATTGAGCTTCCCGTGTTCTCAAAACTACGTACAGTGACCCACACAAGCTAACTCTAACCACGTTCAAGAAGTAACACAATTGTGGTTGGGCGAGCCTCCGCGAGTCGCTCGAAGCTTCGCTCGTATGACGCGGACTGGCAGTACGGGCCACATAGTCGTTTCCTTCCTGACTGTAACTTTCATATACCAGGCGATCTCAATAGGCATGATCGGAAGTACCTACGTCTCGGTCACGTAGCTAGCTCCTACAAAAAGAACTATTTACTTAAAATTTATTTTTCTAGCACGCTACTATGTGCTACCTGCGATGTGGACCAGAACCCAACCCACCTAATGTTTATTTGCACGCGCTTCACAAAGCGAAGTTATTTCTCGACAAATGTTCTAAATACACCACATTAGCTGCGGGTCGTTACTAGGCCAAGTCAGTGCACTGGCTCTCAATTGCCTCCCCCCCCCCCCCCTAAGGCGCTTATTGCATTCCTACAGTATGCGGGCTTGAAATGCACTGTTCAATAGCTAGTGCATTATTGCATATCGCGCATATGGGCAGTGTTATTGTGGGCGTGTAAGCGCGCAAGATGTGTACGTTTTTTTCTAACTTCCTTTTTGAAACGCTTACCATTTCTAGTGGAGTACAAGAACCAGGCTGGTTGAAAATTGAAGCATACGCGTCCACCAGCCACTGACAGCAACGGCATGACCACAGTCGAAGGAGCTCATCTTCCCCAAGGAAGGACAACTCCTCTGACAGAAACGACAGTATTTCAAAGTAGAGCCTGTCCAAAAGTGCAAACAGAGCGCAGCGACGATGTCCCGCAGCAATCCGTGCACCAGTTACGCCGTAGACCAAGAGCACCCGCCGTAATCGAAAGTCGCCCGAAGCGGCCACGTGAGGAGCGACCAGATGTAATAAAGTGGTTAACTCCAAGGGCACGGAAACCAGCATGCACAGTTCTCCAAAAAGTCCTGGCAACGACGCATTGCAACAGCACATGTTTGTGGGAATATTGAAAGGGGCAATTGAGACACAGCGATCATAGGATTATGCCCCACCAATCTAGCCTGTCACGCGTTGGGAGCACTTGCCATCCTAGACGCCACATGAAATCGCGTAGCTGCGCAAGCAAAAGTGATGTCGTTGTCGCACTTCACCACACATTAGTGGAACGTGTGCGGCGCGCTGCGGAAACTAGTGGAAGAAGTAAGGCGGAAATTGTATCTACGACACGATTTTCGAGAACGTCTACAAAAGGACATACCTGTTGTGTGGGGAAATGAAATGCCATGGCCGTAGAGTAAACTACAGGTGCGTTTAACACTTGTGGTCCGATATTTAGGTGAACGCCCGTTTACATGTAAGGAATTTTTGTGACAAGCGAAGAGCAGGAGAGTTCACGCGCAGGACACTGGTCACGCTATAACAGGCGGAGGAGAAATCGCAGAGCAAGTAACCGGCAGCGGACAGAAATGGATGGGAATGCCAACTCCCTGCGAGAGCATGGTTGCCCAAGCGTCGCATGACAGACCAGTTCCGTACTACCCGACATGAAGAACAAACTAAGAAGGGACTGCAAGGACTTAGTAAACAGTAATGGTGGTTGTACATCGTGAAAAACGTACCACACTCAGCCGCAAAATACAGACTACGATAAGTACCTTCTTTGTGATAGGGGTAAATCATTCCCTCGAACATCCTGAATACTTCGCCTTACATCTTCAAGAAATGAGAGCCACACAGAGTCTCATATGCCATCATAGGTGTAATCAATGCCTAAAATACAAAGAGAATTGCTCTTTTCAAGACGGAAAAGGTGACTTAACCGCGTCTGTGATGAACCAATGAACGAATAACGACATTGTACAAAATTTAGCGCAGCACCTGGAATATTTCCGTACTCAGTGAAAATTCGAAAGCTACGGGATAAGATATTTTCATTCCTGAGATACAATGTGATGTCATCAGCGAAGGCTGTCAGCTTCACAACACCACTCGCAGGCAGTGGGAGACCGCGCGCGTGTATCTCAGTACCGAGCGCAGAAAACGGTTCAAGGCTGAGCACAAAGAGTACTGGGGATAGAGGGCGACGAACACCACCGAGTAACGCGAAATGGTGTACTTTCACGAGTATCCAAAAGGAATGTACTTCGCATATTTGAATACGCAGTCCTAATACGCAGTCCTAATACTCAGATATTTGAATACGCAGTCCTACATTCAACAAAATTTGACGAAAAGCCAAACAAGATCAGCACATTAAGTATACAGCTATGTTCAAGACGATCAAATGCTTTTTGTTGATCCAGCAAAACTGAGAGACCACGTGCTAACCTGGCCAACGTGAATATCATTGTGTCACGGGTAACGAACGCCAGACCATGTATCTCTTGCCAGGGAGTGGCTATGCCTAATGATGTCCTATTAAGGAAGGCATCAGGCTTCCCCAGCGCCGAGTGATAACAGCTCTAAAGGTTTTGGTGGTCAATGTAGAGAAGCGTAATTGGGCTCCCTTCCTCCTGAGGAACTGATGATGGATTGTGCTTAGGTATCAGCCCAACATGACCACCTCGAAAACTAGACGGGAATTCAAAGTTCTCAATGCCGCGGCTGAGAGCAAACACGAAAGTGGCATCAATATTTTCCCAGAATGTTAGACAAAACTCGATGGGTAACCCTCACCGCGCTCAGTTTCCACTTCTGGAGAGGCTCTACTTTTAGCTACTGTCGTTTCTGTCAGAGGAGTTGTCCTTCCTTGGGGAAGATGAGCTTGCCGTCGGTGGATGACGACTGCGTATGGTTCAATTTTCGACCAGCCTGGTTCTTGTAGCCAAGCCATCAGAAGCATTCATGGAATGTCCATAGAATGTATGTGCCCATGACTTCTGTGCGCGTGCTCTCGTATACACCATCATTTTAGTATATACACATCGCAACATCACTACAAAATTATGTAAAGAATCTCTGTCACGTCATCAATTTACATAACCATTGTGTACACTGTTTATATTGAACATCATGTCATATATGTGACGATTTGTTTATGTGTAACTGTGCGCTTCCGTGAGTCTGTGTGGTTATATGTAAGTGAGGGAAGACTCGGACACTACTTTCAAAACGTGCCGTGTATACAGTGCTTCGTACATTGTATATCTTATCGTCCTGGTGGAATTGTGCCGTGATTGTGACTCCGTGTTATTATCGTCTCTTGTTGAAATAAACTTTTTCTAAACACGATGGGTGCGGATTGCGCCGAAAATGTACAGGAACAACACTGAAATATGCTGGCAACCGTAATGAGTCTCAAATTTCGAAGGGCACAAAGACGTTTGCGGGTTCCAAAGCGAAGAGGTGTTGCCCATGTTCTAGTTCAAAATACAAAACAAACTAGAAATGATGAACGATTGGCTGTGTAGTGTGTAGGATAGGTAACCGGTGGTCTCTTGGAGTTGCAGAATGGATCCCGCAAATAGGGAAGCGAAGTCTACGAAACCAGAGACATAGAATTTGCGGTGGAATAAGGAAACTTGGAAGCTAGAAATGAGGTCAACAGGCGCAGCACATGAGCAAGTGAAGAACGCCGGGAGTGGCCTTCATCCTGCCGTAGACATAAATAAGTTGAGGATATAAACAGAAAATGTGAACACAGTCGGCAACATTCTCATAAACTGCACACCAAGCCACCACGAGCACAAAGCGTGTCATGTTTTATGAGCTCCGATAATTCAGAAGAGCACGTGTGATAATTACCAATGCACACTCGTGATAGTGACGTACATACGAAAGATCAAATCTGACTGCAGTACAGACGACGCTATCAAGTTTCGCAAGTTTTATTGAGGACAGTTTTGCTAATAGCATAATAATTTAGGTTAGACACCTTACTTTGGCATATTGAAGTTCAGACGTTGTCATTGGGCTAAACATTTTAGGTACAAGTAGGATGAATCTCTTATGCTGTGATGCTTTCAGTAACATGGGGCAAGCAGCCTGACCTTGGTGGAAAGCTTATGCAAATGAAGCCCTTCAAATTGCTGACTTCGATGTCGGTTAGATGTTGTTGTCAGAGCACTGTGGGAATAGATGGTCAATGACTTTATCATGGTGGCCACAAAATGACACCACGGATCACCTACGTTGCAGAAATGGATTGAAGTTTAATTGTGTAACGAGACGTTGGAGTACCTTTAAGATCTACATGCTACTCCACTAAAAATGGTAAGCGTTAAAAAAAGGATGTTACGAGAAAACGTACACTTCTTGCGCGCTTATACGCCCACAATAACAGTGCCCATATGCGCGATATGCAATAATGCACTACCTATTTAAAAGTGAACTTGAAGCCCGTGTCCTGTAGGAATGCAATAGGCGCCTTAGGGGGCGCAATCCGCCTTTTCGTTTTTCTGCGCTGCCCTCTGCCGCACGCCACTGGAAACGTTTTGGAAGGGCGCCGGGGCATTCGCCTGTTGAGTTGCGTACCTGCGTCCACGTCAACTGCGCGTCAGTTGTACGTTTAATTATTAATGCCTTTTCAGGGGCAGCATGTCGTTCCTGGGAGCCACGTAACTTTCGCCCACTACTGGGTGAGTAGGCCTAAGTGCGCTGCTGCGCAAACAGTACGGCCGATAAAAGCACGCGGAGTTCTGTTTGCCGACACGGCTTGCCTTGGAGTTTGTTATAGGAGATTTCTGAACTTAGAGCTTGCTTTTTATATTTTTGTTACACATCATTCAGGCTTTTCGCATATTCAAGAAGTCTTCGAGCGCAGCCTTTCGCGTCGGATATATCAAAGCGGTGCACTTGTTTACATCGACATTCACAGCCACAGATAGTCGTTAGCGTCAAATAATGTGGAAAAGATGCATCGTTCATATGAAATAATGTCAAAACGTAGCAAAGCATACGTATCTGCGCATATGTGCCATGTTGTTCCACCCTGAGACGAGTCAATATGGACGGCGGAACCACTTAAACAACGGCAACTGTGATCCAGATACATACATTACAGGTTGTTAACTTATTACTGATGCTCGCTTTTCCTTAACTCCTTCATACTTGCAGTTTGCGGTTGCCATAAAGCATTATTAGATCGAACTGTGCTTGGCATAAGCGCTCTTTTGCAGGCTATGTTTTTCTGTTGTGGAAACGCGGATGCCATCACTAGCACCGCTTCTATAAGTGAGCGCAACGGTTGTTTATGCTGCTGTATACCGAATGCACCATCAGTTATTTCCCGTTTGACGCAGAAATAAACAGTGAATCTCCGGAATTAGGAAATGTTGCAGCATAACAACACGCACAGACCCACCCATCTTCGTAGCAAATGCTAGCGGCAGCAGGGTACGGTGACGTAATATATATATATTTATATATATATATATATATATATATATATATATATATATATATATATATAGATATATATATATATATACATTTATGTAAATGTACGCGTTGGCACAGCGCTATGTCACTGCTTGTCCCTGATTGTGTACGCGCCGTGCGAAGTTTGGTTTATTTCAAATAGCAAAGGCCAGAACTGAACTATTCAACGAGTTTCCTTCTTCCTAACTGCTTACATTTCAGTACAGGACCGCCGGTAGCGGGCGCACGAACACCGCGCCAGGCTTAATCGCTGAACCCTAACATTGGCTCAAACTTCACATGCGCGGCTTGAAAGGGTTCAAGCTTGTGCAGTACAACTGGGTAGGCATTTTTGACTCACGTTGTCGCTATGGTGTTTTCGGTTCTATGGCCGATCGCGCGGGGTTCGGTCGAACGATGGTCGGCATGCTGATTGCTCGGTGCCGTCGACAAGAAAGCCCGTCGCAGTACGACAACTCACGCTCGTCGGCTACGTTGTACATGGCTGCGCCGTTGTCAGCCTGGTATGACGGTTTCAGTGATGCAGTGTGCTAAACAGTCGGTCAATCGTTGGCGTGAGCGTCTTGTCGGACTCGTACCGACCCAGAGTTACCACACCCAAAACGAGTACGTGAAGTCAGGCACGCGCTGCCACCACGACCAAGTGAGGGCCCACGCTGCGAGAAGACTTCGTCAGCAACGTGATCGTTTTAGGTGTTGCCCAAGCGTAACGCACGGGTTTTTCTTTAAATTTGCTAGCCTTCAATGAAAGGCGGCAACTACATGCTCACGCTGTCGTCCGGACAACCCGGACGAAGCCCTGGCCACTTTCTGTTTTAAAGTGAAGTTGAAGTTTTACGCTACGCAAGCATTAGGGACCACACCGACGTCGAGTTTCAGCGCGTACACGGCACCAGTGTATGCTGCAACGCGCGGCCAAGCGCTCTTTTTTTTTTCGGAGGACATTCCAGCGCGCGCCCGCGCGCGCCCCTTCCAAAATGTTTTGCGACTAATCCGCTAGGGCAGGGTGCATGCGCCGTCGCGCCATGAAAAAGGCGGATTGAGAGCCAGTGCACTGACCTGGCCCAGTAACGCTCCGCACCTCATGTGGCGCAGTTAGAACATTTGTCGAGAAATAACTTGGCTTTGTGAAGCGCGTGCAAACAGAAATTAGGGGTTTTGAGTACTGGTCCACGTCGCAGGGAGTACAAGGTAGCGCGCTAGAAAAATAAATTGTAAGCAAAGAGTTTTTTTGTGTAGCAACTAGAGTGCAGGCCGACCTCTCTTTTTTTCTGTAGATAAATCTCTCTCTCTCTCGATTGGCTGAGGAAAGTTTTCTGCCAAGCGCATTTGTTTCGTTCAGTACTAACAGAAGGCGCCATGCCAAAACGACTGCTTTATGCAGATGCTTCTTGGGCGTCCACTGTGAATTACGCCATCTTCATTGTCCTCTGAACACTTTATCGTGCTTGCATTACTACAACTATATGTTTTTCCTCATTAAGTACCACCATGGTGTTCAAGACAGGATCTGCAATTATACGACAGCTTAAGAGTCAAGAAGACAATTTCGACTGATATACCCATAAAAAATTAAGTGCCCTTTCCCCCTGTGAAGGATGACCAATGAAGCGGTGAGTGTGGGCCCCTTAATGGCGAAGTGCAGCTCCACCATGGGTCAGCCCGGCATTGCAGATCATCGGGATTGGCCCACGTATGAAAAATTATCGATTTATGTCCACGGACAGGACTTCTGCCGCAACCTGGCCACAAAAAGCTTAGTTATCAAAGAGTACATGGTTAGATTGAGAAAAAGAAACAATCCCCTATTAAGGGGACGCAAGGACCTAATAAAAAGGCAAGAAATAATAATAAAAGGCTTAAAAAAAGAAACGATGTGATCGTGCGCAAAGTACAAGCATCGTTCCCAAGATGCGAGAACTTCAAGCAGTTTGTAACAAACATAACTTTCGAGTTTCCCTTGCATCACTATTACGAGATAAAGGTTAATGTTGAAAAAAAGAAAGCTCGGCGGTTATCTACTGCTTAATCTGGAGGGCTTCAGTTTATGTCGAGTTGCAGAAATTGTTGCACATATTTGAAACGTCTGTCAGACCAAGAATGCCAAGGAAAAGCTGTGTGCGAAAACAAAAGATTTTACAGGTAAGCAGCTGGGCACCTGTAGGCTTCAGCGCCGTTCATAATCTGGCAGCCATAATTTCTTGTACCAGGCACCTATGTGCCTGGTACAAAAAATTATGGACGGAAAACGGTTAGACAGCTTTTCGCAGTTCTGGGTTGCACAACAACCTACAGCAAACAAGCGCAGTAATTGGCTACACACCCTCAAACTGGAAAAATATTACTGCAGATTGCAGCTGAAACCTGTGAGACTGTTTATTTAATTCTCGGGAATGTCAAACAGTCCATCCTCCGTGAAGCCATAATCTAGAAGCCTTGGAACAATTCGACGTCGCAAAATCTTCAAACACCTTTAAAATAAAATGGGTCTTTACCATCGTTTTAACACCATAGAAAAATAAAGCTGCGAAGGCTGAAAGAAGAAAGTTGTCAGTTGCTGCCCTAATCCAAAGTGTCTCTAATATATGTATTCAGAGTCTCCTTGAGAATAATATCTGGCACTACGGCTAGTGAAGTTATAGCGTACTGACCCATATGGATATTTCCACCTTTGCATAACTAACTACTGTTTTTATTTATGGGCACACTTTTTCCGTGCTCGATCTCACGGTGTATGAGATTGTTAGCTTGCATACAAAAATAGGCAAGCCTTTTACAGGCGGCGGCTTTTCAGGCATCTTTCTACACTTTAACATTCTATCAAGACATGGGCTACGTGAGTGTCTTTCAGAACTGTTGAGCGTAAGTGCGAATAAATCTATAACACGGGCACAGAGGACCAATAGTTATGCTGCAACATCTGCTCTATAATATAACCTTTGATTGTGGAAGAAAGGTTTCAGGCAACATAGGTATCATAAACATATTTGCTGCCGGGGTTGATAGTACCGTCTCAATGTCCCTAGAGCTGTTTATGGACACTTCATCTTACATTATCATCGCTGTGAAGACTCTTATATGACCTAATTACTGAATACACAAATATTTTCATGAGGATTTCAAACTTCACACTCAGCTGACACTCTTACTGATGAATCTGGACGGGCAACTTTGATAGACCTGCTTTTTTGTTTCGTGTAGTTTGCATTTCGAGCGTACCTGCAGTAAAAGAAGCAATTGTCGACGATACCTAAAAAGTGCAATAATACTAACAAGTGTAAGGTCAATATTAGGGGCTCGTAATGTAACCTTGTGGGTAAGAGAAGGTATTTGGCGGA
Source organism: Dermacentor andersoni (assembly GCF_023375885.2). NCBI lineage: Eukaryota > Metazoa > Arthropoda > Arachnida > Ixodida > Ixodidae > Dermacentor > Dermacentor andersoni. Next base: position 143,174,422 of record NC_092816.1, on the reverse strand, counting down.
CGATTCAACTTTTATTCGAGACAAGAACATGACGGGAATTTGTAACTAGCTACATGGCAAATACGATGACGGGATTGTCATTTGCTCTCTCATATAGCAATGCGGTAAGTGATCTCCAAGCATCAGAACACAATTACTGCTCGACTAATCAAGAAGGGTTTATAAACAGACTGGACAATTACATCTCAAAGACAGTGTAGTTATAAAACTCACAGAAACAAGCTTTTTAATCGTACAATCAAGGCAGCATGAACCACCACTTCACTGGTGTGGGTTATTGAGAGGTATCAGTGAGATCTCAGTTTAGCGTTAGTAGAGCTGAGTGCAATACAGCGCCACGTGAAAGACTTACACTTCTGGTTCCTCTCTTCCAAGGGAGTAAAGTGGCTACAGAATATGAGCCGTGCTAAATTATAAGCCAGAAAAACAGGGTAATAAAACATGCCTTCGGATTTGGACCATCACTCCACTTGGCCGCCGCAATATAGAGGCACCTTTCCTTCAACTACATTGGTGTAACCATGAAATATAAAAGTCATCAGAACGACATATGCACATGCTTCAGCTCAGTGAACCAACGTCTGCCAACAAAATGTGTTCTCGTTCGATCTCATTATTTTAAATGTTCAAGTTGTACACCTAAAGGAACACATTTCGCCACACTTTGCCTTGAGGCAGGCTTCATGATAAGAAAACTTCCTGTTACATTCTCATACCTTCAAATCCGACCATATAGATACCGCAGCCAGTAAGTAATGGTTTGCACAAACGAGTGCAAAACCCAAAGTTCTCGATTCTTCACATATAGCTTGTTGGTTGTGCAACAGAGAAGGTGTCGGGCGGACACTGCTGCATCGACGAACGAAATGTTTCAAAGGTCGTACCTGAATCGGCGATTACAAAGTTCATCAAACTTCCAGCGAGAAGGACCAATACCAGAGAGGACTTCATTTCCGACGCCTGACGCTTCAAGCGAGCCGAGCGAAAATGAGAGGAAAATGCTCCGAGAGCCGGTAAACATGCTATATCGTGACCTAGTTCACCTGGCTTGTCAGCTTGTCATGCTTCTGCGTCAGTCATCGTCAGCCGTGTATCATTCTCTGTCAAACGGAATCGTTAGATGGATATCAATGTAGCTTGTCATAAGTGTTTTTCTCGCAATGGTCACCAAGGTGAATGAATATATGGAGGTGAAAAACGCGCGAACAGCTTAGGTTTGAGCGCTTACAGGAGTACAGTTGCCGCATTTCACGCAAACAAGTTAAATCGCGAGCGGTGTGCACTACACTTTTAAATAATGGTAGTGCTTCACTCGAGCGATGCGAAACGGGTATCTCTGGTTCCTTTGATCAGAGCACGTGATTTTGTGAAAGATAACGAAAAATCCGGTAAGAGATGTATAAATTTCAACTTAAGCGTCACTAATGTGCAAATATACCATGCATCTGAACAACGAAGTGTGCCACTTTCTGGCGAAAATTGCGAAATCTTTATACAACAAGAAAATGCAGAAAGATTTGGTGCACTTTGTCTTTTTGTTCTAATACTAGTTTTGATACATAGTCTCACAGAAAGCTTAAGAACGTCGTAGAGATAACTTCTTTATCTGCTCCTCAAAGCTGCAACGTGCAATTACGTTGGAAACGCGGCCAAGATCTCCATTTTCCGTTTTTAATATCACACGTGTGCCAAAGCCGATGGCATACGTGAATGCGTGGTAGAGCAGATATAGAGTTTGATCCGTAATAAAAGGGATCGAATCTTATGATCTTATTCTATGAGCTGGTCGCGATCACTATCACCTGCAAACTTTTGTTAATCAAGGCAAATACCATAAAAACCTAATATTGGTCAAACTTTTTTTCAAATAACCACGGCAGAAGTCAATCCCCCGTCTTATATAGCGTTTTTTTTTTTCTTTCTTTTCTCTGAATTAAAGATTGGGGTCGACCTACATGCCGGTCTGGCCTATATTGTGGATTTTAAGGCAGTTTCAACGAATTTCGGGTAATGTGTCGATAGAGAGCTGATAGGTTCAAAAGAGTAGATACTGTAAAACAATGTATTTCTTCGAATATCAACATACCATTCAGATAGGCTGCGAAAAACCTACAGAGCAAGTGACAGTGCCTCTAAATGTTCTTCTTTTATGTACTTGATGATGCGCGCTGTTTTGTGGGGCGAGGGTCAAATATGTCCAAAGAGCGCGATGCATGTGGTTATCATATTATTTTAATGTCGTTTCCCTTCTGGTCATCTTATGTTCTCACCTAAGCACCGAAGAATATGTTATCCCCTATTGAAGTGCGCAGTAATTGATTAATACCTTCCTCCCTATACCGCTACGACACTACCAATCGAAAATTTCTGTGTTCTTTATTCCGCGATGTAGTGCTAATGACTTCAAAAGAAATGTTCAAAACCATGTCACCGATGCTACGTTGGTAAAAGCTTGCTTTCATTTAGGAGGCGTTTGGTAACTCTACTTTGAACGACGCCTAGAATGTCTACGCTCATGATTTCTCCTGGATAGGAGTGTTTGTTTTTCACATCAAAATGCCGACGGTAGGAAGATAAAAAAAATTCCAGGGGCAATTATTTGCTCATACGTGGATAAAATGGAAAAGCATTGCGGCCACATGACTCGAGCGGCCATGTCAGCAGAAGCGCCGCGACGTAACGTGACCAAACGTATTCTTCAGAATGTGCGCACCGCGCAAAGTCGTAGGTCTGACTCCCAAAAATGCCGTGGGTTCGAGTCCCTTAATAAGCTGTTTCCTAATTACATGTGCTTCATTACCTTGGCCTTAATTAAACATAAAGGTCGTGAATTCGAGTGCCTCAATAAACTATATCTCAATTTACTATGTCCCAATTAGGTTCGCCTCAATAAACACCAAAGTCGTGGGTTCCACTCCCACCAATGGTCCTGAGTGCGACCCCCACCAAATGTCGAGGTTTCGATGACTCTGGTCATGCTAACGCCAACGCCTGATTTTCTGCTTTACGAGCGATATAATGATTTCGCATTCAAAATGCATTTACAGATTACTTGTAGAATGTTACGAAAAAGCAAGGTAAACCCGGTGTCGTGTTCGATACACTGATGATCGTCGTAGTTGCATCTCTGCTCATAGAAAATGTGTCGCCTTGCACAACGTGGGGGACTTTAGTGTAACTGTCGTGTCTGTCGGTGGTAATTGACGTGTCGTTTTTCGGGGTAGTGGGTTGTTATTGGTTTGACACTCGCGCTGGACGTGCTGGCTAGGTATAGATAGATAAAACTATTTGGAGCGACCGAAGTAGCGTCCTATTTAGTTCGCTATCTGATAATCTATGTCTACATGAAACCTGCCATTGTTGTTTTCTTTGTGTGCCCGAAGTGCCCCAATTCGCCCATGTACGCTGTAGGGACATACTGAACAATTGTCGTCATGGCAGCTACACTAGATACATCAAAGTGTCTTCGCTGCCAGCAATACTGACATTCAATATATTTATGCGACCAAAATAACCTTGTGTTGGCAGAGCATTGCAATGTTTGGTGCGGTAGCGCTTTAACAAATACAATGAATTTACTCATTCATTCATTCATTCATTCATTCATTCATTCATTCATTCATTCATTCGTTCATGTGTTTTAACAGCCAAAAGCAACACGGGGGTAGGGGTCGGCGAGCGATAAAATTTGCAAGATAAAGCGACTCATATTTAATGATCAGATGTGGGCTCGCTCTTACTGTACTATAAAGAAAATCAATGGATTGAGCATACGCCTGTCATCACCGGATGTGCAGTAGGCGGAGAAAAATTTTGAAAACAAGGCTGAATACTTCATGTTCAACATTACGATGCTCAAAGTTACCGTTTCATCAGTGTGATAAACACAAAACAAGCGGAAAGTTTACTCAATATATGTACTGCACTCTTTGCTTCGAGCTCTTATGTTTTCGCTTTGCAATGGAACATAACCGCAGCCTTTTTGTTGGCGTTAACAGATAATACCGTTCGTGGAAGGTGTTCTGCGTTGCGCATATCTGCATGTACTGAAGAGACGACCTTTCACGTGTCGATAAGAAGCGCGTAAGTTTTGCTCCCGGCTTTCGACACTCGCGCCGAACGTGCTGGCTAGGTGTAGATAGATAAAAATGTTTGGAGCGACCGAAGTATGCGTCCTATTTAGTTCGCTATCTGATAAACTATATCTACATGATACCTGCCATTGTTGTGTCTTTGTGTGCCCGAAGTGCACCGAAGTCCACTATGTACGCTGCAGGGACATACTGAACAATTGTCGTCATGGCAGCTATACTAGATAGTAGTCCACTTTGCAGCATACCTGCAAAACAAGTCTACCGAACACGCTGACAGGCTATGTTCTGGTGTTTTCTAAACAACCTCTCACATTGACAAACCATGTGGAATAATCCGAGAGTTGTAAACTTAGGGGAAGGAATTAGAGACGCTTGCGTGCTTATTATCTGTTTACAAAAAGCAAGGAAGGGTGCGAAATGAAACAGACGAAAAACATTACAAACGTTCGCACTTCTTGTCTATCTGCACTCCCCCAAGAATTTCCCCGTCACTCCGTGAAACTTTGCGCCAAACTACTATCCTTATAAATTCTCAGCAAATCTTTAAACGTCATTATGTCACAGATGTTTCTTCATTGGATTGAACTTATTATGGCATAACACACGTATTATTTTTATGCAGTATTGATGAATACATGCGGTGTTTTCATATGCCAGATAAGCGCATTCAATCACTGGAGAGAAATCTTGAAATAAATGTTGTGTTTTTGTGAAATGCATGTTAGAACACGGAAGGGACTTCAAATGGGCAAGCGGGCGACGATAATTTTTGCACACACTTTGCAAACACACCAGTGAGGAGAATTCTTTTCTTTTGTTGTTTTGTAGATTTCGATGCGTTACCCCTAGAAAAGTTCAGGATAGGCCACATGGCTCACCCTCTTTCATCCATCACCCTCCTACATGAAGTAGAAGGCCAGGCCTGTTGCTAGTATTTGCTCTCCAAATACCTTTAACCACTCTATCTCTCTTTATCTCTCTCTCTCTCCATCTAGCGCTTCGGCAGCATGAACAAAATAAAAACTAACGTCATTTAGTTAACTTGTGCAAAGAAGGAGTAAAACTTCGACTCATACAAGTCGGTGTTTGTTCCTGAGTTAGGTCGGCAAGTATGTATTGTTCAGCGAAGCTATCGTTGGGAAATTTTGGTGCTTAGAGTGAGTGAGTGGGTCAGTGAAACAGCTTTCTTTGGTCCACAATAGACGCGAGCAAACTCAACGCCACCTGGCTACGCCCACTCGGGGACCATCAGGTGAAGCCTGACGGCCCTCTCGCGAGCCCTCTGGGCTTCCAGGATTTGAGAGCTTCATCAGCTCATCGTTTCCTCTTGGGTGAAACGGGGACCGGCCGAGGCGCAGCCCCGTAGGACATGCTCGACGTCCGCCGGCTTGGGAACCGTTCGGGGTACATGGTGTGCAGGGCCGCGGGGCTCGGGTAAGTGCTTGTTTGCAGATGTCTGAGAATGACTGCCTGCGCCCTGCACAGCGAGGAGTGCGGCCAAGGCAGGAGTCTTCTTGAGAGATAATTTTGTTTGCAAACCGCGTTGTACAAGCAGAGAGGATCGGGTGGCCAAGTAGAGGTCGCATTACCCAGCGAGCGGTCAGTCAAACCTCGTGCAGCCGAGTGCGCCTCCTCGTTGGCGTTGATCGAGGCACCCTCAACGTTTCCAAGGTGCGAAGGAAACCAGGCCAAAGAGTGATGTTTGGTGTCTCGAGCACTTTGGATGATACGTATGGCCTGGGGAGCCACCATTCCCATCTGAAAGGCCTGACGGTGGCCTTGGAATCTGAATAAATCATGTCATGTGCACTGTCCGTCAATGCAAGAGCAATAGCAACCTGCTCTGCAACGCTAGAACTGGAAGTGCGAATGGTAGCGCAGCTAAGGGCCTTAGAATTACAGTCGATGACCACTGAGGGGGCTTCTTCCTGAACGTACTACGCAGCGTCTACGAAGCATGTTCGGTCCTTCAAGCGGGCACTGGCGAGCAGAGCTTTACTCCTGGCTCGTCTTCGTCCTTCATTGTAGGCGGGATGCATATTGCGTGGCATCCAGCGTATGTAAATCTTGGATCTTACGTAGAAAGAATAAAATGCGCAACGCAGACATGCACGAGAGCTGAAGATGCGTGGACTAGGACCAAACTATCGACCAAATTTATTTTCTTCTTACTCCTCAATGTAAGCACATGTTAGCACATGCGAAATAAGGTTGCACACTGTCGCAAACAAAACAGCCATAAATAAAATACGCAGTTTCTCCCTAAAGGTGACGGATCGTGATAGCAAATTAGTAGACAGCTTGAAGTAATAAAACGATGGACACCGACCAGCAGAAGTTCTAAAAATGAAAAAAAAAATCTAAAAGACGGTCTGGCTTCGCTACGGAAGCCTTGTTCGCAAGGGTATGACCGAAGGTTCATGGAAGCTTATGTATACTTCAGAACGTGACGTAAGCAGCGCATGTATGACGGGGGAGCGTTCCTTCACTTCGACTGAGCGTGTGACGTGTTTTTTGTATCTCCAGCGATTCCAGATACAGCCGCGATTTCAAGCTTCTTTCTTGGCCGATAACTCTTGGGCGATACCAGTTAATCTTGTGGCCCGTTGCAGTAGACAGCTATACGAAGTAAGGATAATAATTTTATCGGCCTTAATAATTTCCAACATTCGCTTACTAACTGAATTATCAATCATGGTGTGAGCGCACACAAGAAAACGTGAACAAATCACACTGGATAAGCGCGGACACTCACTGTAAAACCGTGGCGAGGAAACGCGGCAGCCGCAGCGAGCGAAGTGACCTTTGGGTCATCTTTCACTTCAACGCAAGAGCGGCTAGGACACAGGGCGCACAAAGATTTGAGCTGTCTGCAGACCCCTTTGAAGATACGGCGAGCGCTACCATGTGCGGCCGCGCAAAGTACGCACTTGCTGGCGGAGTCGAAGCCGCACTCCTCCCTCCCGCGCTGCCTTCCCACTTTCCTTCATGTGTGGTCAGTTCCCCTAGCGCATGGTCGCCAAATGCGCAGTTGCAGCTGGAGCACAGCGCCTCCCACCTCCCCGCCACGGACTTTGGCGCCACGAGACAGCTCGTTTGCCATGCGCTTTCCTCCTTCGCGCCCGCCAAATTGAACCGCATTTTCGGCTTCCCTCCCGTGCTTTCACTCACCCATGCAGCATACGACCAGCGCCGAGGTGTCATCGCCCTTGGAGTTTCTACAGAGCATCACGGCGACGGCGACGGCAATATGCGGCTGGCGGGTCCATATGATCGGTATCGCAATAAAGACACTTTACTGCAACAGGCCACTAAAGAACATTTTCTCGCATTCATGGAGATCAATCGACGTGTCGCTGACGCATGCGCTGCCTCTGGATGTTATACAAGGCATCCGTAAGTTAACGCGCAGCGAGGTCTGTTCTGCTGCCTAGCGTGTTAATCTTTCGAAGGTTCGGAGCGCACGTAAGAATGCGCTGGAAAATGTGCGTTACCCTTGTGCCCAACCCTTTGCCCGGTCAATGATGGCTGCGAAATCTCATATACAACACCCATCACCCAGTTTACGAAAGCATTAGCGGGCTTCTCGTGGCAGCCGCCAGTATTTCTCTTCTGAGAGGAAATCACTTGGGCGCAACTCATGAAATCCGCATGGCGCCGACAAAATTAAAAAAAAAAATACTGGAACATTGCACGTGCTCGCTATCTTCTTCAGACTGGGGAAATTCGGTGCAAGTACAGCCCCACTTCTGGTCCACTTCTCCTTTGTAGCCATGTGGGTTACTTAACACGGGCACTTCTTGCTTCGCGCAGAAGCACTTCTCTTACTGCCGCTAATACCGTGCAAGGGAATTACGATTGTATTGGCATTCCATTCTATAATTAACTGCTTGAAGTTGTGAAATATTCGTTTTTATTTGAATAACAAATATACCATTTACTGATTTAATAAGGAATGATGCAAAACGCTCGTATTGATTTTTTGAAATGACCCTGCTTGAGGAGAGCCAAAGATGCTACGCAGACCCATCTGTTGCCGCGCAAACGAATGGCGCAGCTAAGTTATATTCAATAATATTCAATGCCACAAGGTTGGCAGCTGAAGAATTAGTTTTTTATGCTTATGAATGCAAAGTAACAATCTTAAAATAGAGCAATGTTTGAGTACCTTCAATAAATTCCGCGCTACTGTAGTATTTCAAAGACTTTGCTCGTCCGATGACCGCAACTCCCTAAGTGGGGTTTGTGGCTTCATGATCATATTGTCCGGTTGTAGTGACGGTGAAGAGCAACTCAGTCTCAAAACAGTGAGTCACAAATTGAACTATTTATTGGGCGACCTTGTGTCCAGGAAAACAACTAACATTCGAGCGCAACGATAGCGGCGAGCAAAGTCGCTGATCATCCGAAATTTGATCTGCGGATCCGAATTGTCGCCGTTTTATACATGGCTCAGTGAACTTTCCAGCGCAATCGATGGAACTCGCGTCTGTTCTAGAATGCACATCACACGAGGCTCAGTGACGACATAGACAACAGATAGAAGCATCGATAATGTTAGAGAAACTTCCGATAGAGAAATGCGCGTTTTGCGCTGAGTGACAACCTTTAAAATTTGTTAAATGGTGAAATGCAGTCACCGGTTACATATAAGGAAGTACGCGCGCCAGTATGTTTCTTGAACCTATGTTTCATTCTCAGTAGACCGTACGCCCGCTTATGAACGATATTGCATCTGTCAAACAATGTAACGAAGCCTTTTACTATTTTCTTATACTGAACACATACATTATATTTGATGTTTCGGAGTCAGAAGACAGGGGAAATGGGATTCGGTACTTGAACGCACTTTATTCGGATGTTCAAATCGAATTCTAGTCGGAATTTCTATTTGAATGAGCTTAATAAAATGTATAATGAGAAATGAACAAAAATTGATGAGTACACCAAGGAGTTCTGCGTTCGTCTATGAGGCGATGTGACTGTGCACACAAAACGTTCCAGCGCAAGAAAATATATATATAATCTCCAGCAATAGCGCTGAGAGAGAAAGCTCTTTATTGGAAAAGCGGATTGTTTAGACAGGTTATTTTCGCCTACATGCTGATGACAAATTGAGGATGCTGTCGTTTCCAATGACACGGGTCGCCGCGTAACTTACCTACGACTGAAAAGGCTGGAGCGGCCTCGTTTCTGAGCATGAGCTTTCAGGCAGACGCCTGCAATTGTTTACTTAGCAGCTGTGCCAGTTTCATGTCCCAGTTTACTGCAGATATTGAAGGCCAGAAAGTAGATTGAGCTTATTTTTCCACTGCAGCCCTTCGCAAAAAAGACTGCGCACAGAGCTGTTGACAAAATCTTGCTCCAGCCAGCATATTCTCGTAGGTTTAATTCGACACAAATTGCTAAAACAAGCGAGCTTTTAAAACATTAAAATCCGCATGAACGACAGTAACACAGTGATCCGGTGAGATAGCTTGGCGGCCACTAACAAGAACTTGTTGAGAGCGACTCACACCCCAAAGCTGAGTCAATGTAATAGAGGAGCACAAATCGGCGTGAAGTGCAGTACCAAGCTGCACGAGTCAGAGCAGTTCATTTGATAAAAGTTGCAAGAATTTGTTTGAAATAAGCATTACCTGGTGGCTGAGTCAAATTTTTATAATTGAAATGCATGTGAACTGTAATAACACTTTTAATAGACAACTGCTGGACCACTTGTAATTACATTTATCATCTTGTAATGTCAAACAACGGTAGAAACACCGACTGAGGAACACACAACATAAGTGCTGTTTAAAAAGAAAATATGCCACATTTCTGTAACCTGCAGCGGTTATAGCAGCTAAAGCGAACAAATTTGAAATAGTAGCTTATGGTTTAGAGAAAATTGTTGCATTGTTTACGACGGCTTTACAAAAGCCCTACTCACGAATTAATTACATATTTCGGAGATGTGTTTAATGCAGTCCGTTTGACCACTTTTGATGTACTATTAGGTTGAGTTCACGGAATATAGTTATCATCTTTATTTGCTGAGGTGCAGACTTAAAAAGATGATGGATCTACGTTTTATTTAAATTTGCTAATGTTCAACAATTTTCTCCAGAAGAATTAACGCCTAAATCCAAAATTCCCATCATACAGTCAATGGATTAACTTTTCATGTTGACTGCAACAAAGCTGAACAAGTTTGGTGGAGTGATTGACGAAAACTAAAGTTTTTTTTTGTTCCCACACGCATCCAGGAGCCCCCCAAAGTTAAATGTTCCGCTTAGGAACCAAAAATATTCAGTTGTAGGAATGGGCTATATGAAGAGATTCGAGTTTTACTAAATGTCATCGCTTCCTCTTCATTTCTGTGGCTACATTCACATGAACTCGACGTGAGACGGTGCAGTGAGAAAGCGGGCTTACTGAGCCCAGCATAACCGCTCTTACATGAAGTAGCTTCTGTTGGGTTCGCACAACGACGGCCCGCAGCGTCGAGTCGAGAGTGCCGAGACATCAACGCGTTCAATCAAGACTTCTGGTTCCTGCAGCCGTCTGCAACGCCCTATCCCATGGCCCTTATCGTTAAGATTACTTTGTAATGAACAGTGCTTGTCAGTGCCATGTCTTCGTACTATTCCTGCTATCGGCGCACAGAACGCTGACGCCTGTGATGTGGAAATCTTAGCCATGGCTCGCCTGACCTGTCCGCGTTTACGTGTGGGCTGCAAGCGGGTCGGGCTGGATAAGCCTACTCGATGAAATCGGGCTGCGCAGAGTCAATTAACCGTGTTTCTTCTCCCTGACAGTGCTTGTCCTTGCTATGCGTTTCATAGGCTTTGGACCGAGGTTACCTCGCGTCTCAAAAAATGAAAGAACGGACACCATAATTTCCCACATTTCTTTCTTGATATGACATTTTGTACTTATAGTTTATTACGGAAAACAAATTCCGGAACACCACGTGATTAAAAAATGGTTACAAGTCTCAGGGAGCTCTAAATGATTTATTGTAAAGACTTTTGTCCAAACACTTTTAATTTTGTTGCCCAGGTGTTGTTGGGGAGGTAACGTAATGATGCAGAAGGTAGTCAGGTGGGAGCAGGACGTCACGACGTTTTCTCAACGGGATTGCTCTCTCAGCTGCTATCAGCTTCTTGAAACTAAACCCCGTCAAACCAATTACAATTCTTTTTTATGCTGAACAAAGTGGCAGCCGTGTAGCATATTAGTTTCAGGCTGTCCATAGGTATTCTAGCTCGAAGCCTGCAAGTTTCAGGAGCCTTCTATGGGGACGGCATAACCTTTCCCATTCAATTTAGCGTTCAATCCTTTACTACCGAGTGCGTAATGATCTTAAGCGTTTTGCTTATGGAAAGCTCGAGATGTTTCAAGAGCGTCCAATCCGTAAGGCACATTTTATTGAATTTTAGGTTTCAATAATGAAAAAATTATATTGCGTTCGGATTGTCAGACCTTATCATTTTTATGTTACAACGCACATCGCCATACGACAAAAGAGCATAAGGTTCTTAATAAATGCCGTGTTCGATAAAATGTGAGTAGGTGGATGAGTATGGTCCAGCAATTGGACATCGGAACAGGCACGTACCCAGGGGGCGAGGCGCCGGGGGGCACGCCCCGCCCCCAAATTAAGCGGCATAACCCCCCCCCCGCCTCCACTCCTTACACACATTCCTAAACCACCACCAAATCAATCTTCCGACTCGACAGCTATTCAGCGGTTAAGATTTTGTTGCCTTTTGTCACCTTTTGGACGGCGGTAGTTATCGGCATCTCCTGTGGTTTGAAGGCTAGTCTTATCATCGATTCGCTGCCTGTGCGAATAACTCGAGGTGCCTTAAGTTGTCACCATCTCTTGCAACGGTCACGCGAATCACTATTGCCGGGCTAGTTCAACCTTCTTTGCTTAGACTGATCCAGGTACCAGGATTGGGATCTAGTTCATAGTAAGCTGGTCTGTAGTCGGCCGGAGAAAATGCCAGTTGTGTTTAACTTTTCCGTTTGCTTCATTATTTCTTCGAGTGACGGCTCGCCGTGACGCTGGCAGATCCTCAGAACCATATACCCATGATGTGGGTTACACGAGGTGGAAAATAAAATCATGCCCAACAACGTTCATCATCAAGCTCTGCATTAAACGGTAAACCGATAAACAATATGAATGTCACCCGCCACCTAGTCTGGTTTTTCCGTACTTGTACAGTACTTTTCGTGCAGAATGGGCAAATGGAAACAAGAGTAGCAAGGATTGACAAATTAAGCGATCTACAAGGGAGAAAGCTGAGGCAACCGCTAAACAGGAAGGAAAAGGGAAAATGAACAAATTTACCGTTGTTTGAGAAAATATTCATGAAACAACACATTTTTATTTAAAAGGGAAACAGTGATAACGCCGCCAGAAGTGGAGAATGATTGCATGTGTTTGGAATGACGCTTCTAGAGTTATAAGATGAGCCGCGTGACGTAGCCACTTCTCTGCTGTGCTTATGGGGGTGTTTTCCGTGGAGTGCGCAGTCCGCCTAGAACTGCAGCGTCCTGCGCTCCGCTTGGTTGTAGGGGACTGCCGGTCACGCATCGTTACGCAACTTCAGAATAAGAATACGGGTCGGTTTTGGCACCTAACTTGGTAGAGCAGTAAATGAGGGATCCAATAGAACTGTGACTGTTCCGCAAATATATATTTCTCTATCATTTTTACAGGGCTAATTCAAGAAGACGCTACTAGAAATCTTTATTTTAACCTTTCGCTTGACCACTTGTTCTTGGCAGTAGTCCTCCTGCGCTTCTTTCATGCGTAAGTCCATTTTATGTTGTTCCTTGCGTGGGAAGTAAAGAAGAAGTGTAGCTCACAGGCGTACCTGTGAGATAAACCTTATTTCATTTCACTTTCGCGGGTTTACGCGTACTTATGGTGAGCGGTGGGCATTATACACATTTATACTAGAAAACATAATCCCCTCCGCTCATTTGGATAGAAAATTTACCTTGGGTTGCCCCCTCCCCCCGAATATATATTCTGGGTACGTGCGTGCATTGGAAGCTTACGTACAAGAGCTTTCTGGACCAAAGTTAACTTGTTAGTTTGTTTTTGTTTATTACCTTGCAATGCTCTATACTGAGTGTGCTGAATTACATATTGCTTCCCGCACGGCACTGCAGCAGTAATTAAAATGGAGATGGAGTGTCGCGACTGGCTCTCCGGAAATTTATGAAAATTTTGTACTTTGGCACATATTTTTTGAGGGAGTTTCAATAGTATCAACGCATCCATAAATATCTTTTACCGTTGCCTTCTTTCAGATATCACGGCGCAGTATCAACAAGGGCACAAAAGAAAGGTACACGCAGACACAAGCGTTAACCCGAAACTCATTCTTCATTTAAAGGAAACCACAATTAAATCCGTTCCACTAAACATATGCGAGAACATGCAGAAATTGTATTTTATTTCCTGAGTGTCTGTGTAGGCAGAGGTCTGACGTCAAACATAATAGGTATTACCTCGCAGAGTGCTCACTTCCCAAAATGCTGAAAAAACCCCATTTCCTAACGTTGTCGTACTCATTGCCGTATAAATGAGATGTTTCTAAAAAAAATTTACTCGTCCTCCCGGCCGTGTCAAAGTGGATATCGAGGGAAGCTGTTAAAAACCAGCACTACAACTGGTAATGGTGGCGTGCAATGTTTTGTAGGTTTACAGCAATGGTAATAATGGTAATTTAGTGTAATGATAGTAATGGGAGTAATGGAAATTTCGGCAGCGCGCCAGAGCCGATAGCGGTGGTGCAACAACATTGAAACCGGTTCCTAGGCTGGCTCTTTTACATACGAAAGGCTAGTGGCTTCACTCTCCACGTCGCAAGGTGCCGTCAGCGCGGCACCTTGTGCAACAGTAATCTTTACAGGGAAATGTATGCCCGGAGCGGTACGTGCTTTGCATTGTTATCAGGAGCGTGCTGCAACTAGTTATGTGGCTCGGCTTATTGTTTTGTACACGTTCTTTATTCAAACAAGTGCTGCTCTGCATGTTGTATTCGCGATTCCAAGGAATGCATCCACTGTTCGCTTCACATTGCTGACCATTTGAAGCCCCTCTGCCTTGCGGAGGTATGAGCCACTGCTCCTATGCCTGCACTACCGCCGCAATTGGCCCACATTTTTGCTCACGGACGCGGGTGAGAAGAATGCCACACCACCAGAGCCTAACAGCTTCGCTCTAAAGTACAAAACGGTCCGAAAGCAGAAAAACGAGAAACTCCTCAATGTACATCTGCATGGCAATTAGCCCAGCAGTTCTGGCACATAGAGCATTCAATAAAGGAACGTACCAAATCCCCAGATTTATTGCGCAAGGGCACTAATTGAACAGTGGTAAATCTTAAATAATTGAAGCGCTCATTTCAAAATTCCTTCAAGCCTTCAGTCTTGAGTCACGTAGAAAAATAGCTGGGCTGTCCCTCTACCACAAGTTTTCTCTTGCTCACTCGGTAATCATACCTGCTCATCGCCTTTCGCTCCGCAACAGTCTGTCTAAAGCTGTATATGCACCTCCAGCGCGCACCTCAGCGCATCTCAACTCATTTTTCTTTCGAATAGCGAGCGACTGGAATAACCTGCCCACCGACGCTGCGCCCCACTCCAATCCTAGCCACTTCAAGTCATTCATCGATGACCTGGCCCAAATGTAATACCCATCCCTCATGTAAAACCCCGCACCAGGGGCATTTGAGGTGTAAATAAATAAATAAATAAATAAATAAATAAATAAAAAAATAAATAAATAAATAAAGAACTAACGGCTAAAGCATACCTAATTACGAACCATTCACTGCTCTCGCAGGGAAAATAGCACATGTCGAAATTCAATAAAGCCAGGTCTTTGCAATATACATAGAAAATTTCCTATAACAACAATCACGACAAGCGGGTACGCTATTGAGAAGTCATTTATTGGCGTTGCGCTTTCGACCATTTTTGAAGCACTAATTGAAAGTCAAGAGGACAAATGAACAGAGATTTATTTATACAATAATTATTAGAGGGAGTTGTGGCGCTACTGTCTACCGGTGCTGCAAGCAGGAATGTTGAGCTAGGAAGGAAATGATGGTCAGTACATGGATGTCCTCAACTTTCTATTTCTGGCTTTAAACGGCTTCTTTACTTTACAAACTCATAATTTTCTAAAAGTATGGATTTTAAATAAATAAATAAATAAACAATAATAAGATAGTTCTATGGCAGTATTCCAACACACAGCCTCTGGCCGAAAAGTCATTGCTGAAACTAATACACGACGGATGCTTTTTATTGTTATAACAATTATATGGGCACTCCAAGTGCATTTTCGCCGTCGGCCTTGCCCTGAGGCTCCGCATGTATTTAGGTATATGCATGTTATGAGCCATGCCATGCTATCTGACATGCTGCATTTGCGAATTTACCACACTTACTGTTCTATCCATGAAGTAGCTCCTAGCAGGTTTTACATAACTAACAACTTTATTCCTCAAAATTTTGTAGTGGTATGCCAATGCTCGTAGTTATTGAGGTCGAATACGACTTGAATAGTTCCAGAATGGAAGTGAATCGTATGGAATCTAATAACGTATACTTTTCTAACCGGTTTCAAATATGAAACACTCATTATCACTAATGTTCACATCCCGGTATTCTTAAAATTATCAGGTTTTTGTTATCACATACTATGCTATGAATTGTTGTTTGTTAAAAACACATATGGATCATTAGAAGGGAACGAGTAGTCTCTTGGCATGCACCGGACTTCCCAGAGACTGCGAGTGACGGCTGTGCAGCCTGTAAATTCTGGCTACCTAAGTGACGTCGCCAGCTCCACTACGCAAGTTCTCATGTTTTATCTCTTTATCAGGCTCATATGGGTGAAAATTTACCTGACTTTTGCTCCAATTTTATGTTTTCTTGGACGCAGTGGACGTTTTGAAGTATTCGAAAAGTATAAAAAAAATATTCGCATTAAGAATAGTGAATATTTAATTCGAAGATCCTATCGAATAAGACACGGCTCGGTAAGTTATTTTAAACTTTTTAGTATTCACACGCCCCAAGAATTGTGAGGATGGCAGAAATGAAACCTAAAACTGGCAACATATGCCTTCCTTTTACCTTAAAGCTTCTCATTCTACTAAGTAATTATAGCGCGAAACAATACCAGAGGTCAAACGTGGAAGCCATGTAATCTTACTGGCGCGCGTCTTCTTATCTGTGGGACTGGCCAATGAAAGATGTATGAAACATACCCGATACGGATAAGCTGTGGTTAGTACCTAAGTAACACTTTTTCTTTAATAAATACACATATATGAGCCGACGGCAGGATTCGAACAGAAGACCCCCAGAAAAGCAGCTCGTACACTTGAATATTAGGCCACGGGCGCACGCCTCAGTAAACAAAGTAAACATCTTTCATAATTTTCCGCTTGCAGACCAGCGCGTTGAGATGCTCGGCACGTTTTATCGATACTCCGCGCGATCTTTCGCCGCCATTAATAGCTGCACGAAAAACGGCTCATTCCTTTAATTTTAACCTCTTTTCTGAAGAACATTGCTCACATTAACTGTACGATTTCCCATTGTGCCAGAATGTGAATTTCAGTTAGCGAAAGATGTGTAGGCGTGCTTGGGTTCCAATAGCAGAGACTGGTGCACAAACAAAAAAAAATCTGTATTATAACACCTCACTTGAAAGAAATTCGCTTGCTGAAACAAATTCTAAACCAGGCTACGCAGACCATGCAAACCATGCAGACACTGTTGGCATCTGCCATCGTATTCCCAGACGTAGTAGCATAAGTATACGGTGGATAGAAAGGTACCTGTCAACGCTTGGATTCCGCAGCGAAGCACCGCCTGCCTGACATCACGCACACGTGCCCTCGCATGGTTGCTCTCGGCCGCAGCACACTGGCCGAGACGCTCAAGCGAAAGGCTAATCGCAATGAAGCTGGATAGGCTCGAATACGCGCAAACACCTCTTCGTTAGTTCATACGCAGGAACAATGTACAACAGAATCTGTCTTGCACACTGCAGCTCAATGTCTGAGGTGACTAGAGGTGGCTAGGCCGGAACAGAAGGCTGAGGTAAGCGACAACGTCGACAAAAACGTTGAGTTCAACACCGCGAAGCGAACGCGCACATCGTGCCCGCCGTGACCATGCCTTAGTACGGGAATGCGAGGTCAACACATGGCGGAAACGCCGACAAGCCCTGCCATTCTAACCGACGTTGCTCGTCGTCATCGAGTTTTCTCTTTTCATGTGTCCACACGTTCCCCACCACTCATTTATACTTAGTCAGCTTATGTTGAATGGAATTCTTAGTACCACCACAACTACGAGTCTTGCAATTCGTATAATATTCTAATGTGTTGCTATATTCATTGTTTCGCCCTTACGGCGCAATTGATTTTTTTTTCTTCATAGCCCTTGTTGGACTTCTTACATTTCCAAACGCTCCACAGAGGTCAGCCACAAACAACTATGTTGAATCATTGACATAATGTACATTACGTGTATGTGCCTCACAGATGTAGCATTGTCATTTAAAATTAATTTAGTGCAGCTGAACGTTGAACCCTGTGTAGGCACTCAGGAACTTGTTCTAGCTGTGGCTGTATCTCGGTAAACCATGCCATACGTTCCCGAAAGCAAATACACACCAATTTTGTACCTGGATCGAAATGGTAGCCCTCAAGACTGCTTTGGCATAAACAATGGAGACCCGTAAGTGTAATTATCATAAAAAACCTATAATCACTGTATATTGTAATTAGATGCTATGTGGATCTATTGTAAGTTCCGTTTTTTGATGCCTTCTGAAGAGATGTCCCAAAAATAGCCGCCCTCGCAAGAGTGAATGAAAGCGTGGTCAATATCTTCCAGTTTTTTTTTTTTTCAATTGAGACTCAGTTCCCCAACAGAAGCACTATCCTCGCCGCTGCATGAACGCTTTGATTGATAATATGCCTGTGTGGTGCAATTTAAAAAAGAAAGATTTTTGTTGCTTGTTGAACAGACATCTTTAGACGCTTCAAAACATCCAGGCCAGAGCTTTCACTGTACATGACCCTGTGAAATAAAGGAGGCCTAAAGTGCAAGATGCATCAATACATATTTTTAGATAAAATTTTTTGTCCTAGAAATGTACCCTCAAAAAGTGAGCACTGCCAAGAATTTCTTCAAAGAAGCCTCGAGCCGAGCCCAGCATGATTTCGGTTCCAAGAACGAATTGAGCAAGGGCTCGTATGATCCTCATCCGGACACCATGAGTAAGAACGAGTCTTCCACGTTGCAAGAAAAGTTAGTTAAATGAGGTTTAGTGGGGCATAAGCGGCTAAGCCTATGCTGCGCCAAACGCTAGGTGTTTTATAATACCATTTAAGAGGAGAACAGCTGTGTTAATCTATATTTTGTGTAAAAAACCAGTGTCGTCTAGGAATTTACGCACGTCAGGTAATGAGACTATCGAATCATTTCCTAAAATTAAAGCAGGATGTAAGGGTATGTGTAGTTGATATAGGTTGGGCGAAAGGTTTCGTCCTTGTACTTCAATATGTGTGCATGTGAGTAATATATGCATAACTGCTAGGGGTTCTTCGCATTTCTCGCACGTTGGTAGGTCTTCTTTTGTTAGTAAACAATTGCGTGTGGGGTGTGTGTGCCCAGTGCGTAGTCGGCATAGAACTACTTCAAAGAACCGTTCCTGGTGGTTACACGACTTCCACTCACCACTTATGCATTCAGTGAGAAGTAGCTTGTTGTCTGTGTAATGGTGCCATTCTTGTTGCCACTTTTACGTTAAGGTCTTCCTAATCGCACGGATACTATCTTTATATGAAAGTGTTGTGCTTATTATGTCTCGGTACACTGCCATCGATGCACATCACCTGCTTCTTTACCCGGTATCCCAACATGGCTTGGTATCCCAACACAGCAGAAACGAATTGATCTCCTGTATTTGTTAAGCGCGACCATGTTTAGTATAACCCCTAGGAAGGGGTTCATACTCAGATTTCAGATGTAGAGCCTTCAGTGTACTTAAGGAATCCGTGTATGTGACTGTGTCTTTGTGTTTGTCAGTGATCATCTTTTTAACTACAACCCATATCGCATAAACTACAGCAGTGAAAACAGAGGCAAGATTTGGTAGACAAATACTTCTTTCCCAATTTTCCGTTACGGCCCCTACACCCACGTGTTTTTTTGTTTTTTTGTTTTAGAGCCATCAGTGAAGAAAGCCAGGTTATTTTGATATTTGTCCTGAAGAGCACGGAATTCTTGTCTGATGCGTTCGTGTGAGGTGTCTCTTTTCATTTGATATGCTAGTGTCCAGTCACGTATCTGTGGGAAATCGTACTGCGGGGCCAATCGTTCTGGTTTTTTGGCAACCTGGAGGACTTCGCGAGGGACGTCATACTCCCAACAATATTCCTCATATCGCAGGACAAGCGGCCTGCGATATGTGGTATCATATGTGTTGTGGGGAGGACTGAACTTTGAGCACATAGAAAAAAGTGAGTAATGCTCTGCGCTGCTGTTAGGGAGGTTCATTACACTCAACGTATAAACTTCGCACATTTGATGTTCGGTAAATACCACTGCCAGTCGCAGCGCCAAGTTATGCGCTGGATCAAGTCATCGAATGTGAGACTGTCTAGCTGAGCCATAAACCATTCAATCGTAATCTAGAATGCTTCGCACAAGAGACAGGTATATACGTAAAACACACGTTCGGTCCGAGCTCCAATGCTTATGAGATAAAACTTTAAGGATATTTAACGCTTTATTCGCTTCGATCTTTCATGCTTTTATGTGAGCTAGGAAGTTTAATTTTGTGTCAAAAGTTATTCCTAAAAACTTACGGGCTTGTTTCACCGGCAGTATGGCGTCATTCAATTTTAGGACTGGATCGCTGTGTAGCCCTCGTTTCTGAGAGAAGAAAACAGTAACTGTTTTCTATGTGGAGAAATGGAAACCATTTTTGTTAGCGCATTGTGTAAGGCTATTTATTGTAATTTGAAGTTCCCTTTCACAGGTTGGCAAATTTTAGGCGCTTCAGGCCACTTGGAGATCCTCTACGTATACAGAACGCATAGGAGACGACTGTATAATCTTATTAACTGACTTCATTTTTACTATAAAGAGTGTCGTGCTGAGAACACAGCCTTGTGGAACGTCATTTTTCTGTGTAAATGTGTGAGAATGTACTGAGCCATGATCTACCTGAAATGTTCTATTAACATAAAATCAGCTAGGCAGTTCAGCATTTTACCACAATTGCCGAGGTTATACTGGTCTTTTAAGATTCCATATCTCCACGAGGCTTTTTTTAAATCAAAGAAAACTGCAAGACAGTGTTGTTTGTGTGAAAATGCATATCGAATTTCATGCTCTAGACGGACAAGATTGTCAGTAGTTGAACAACCTTTTTTATATCCACACTGCTGGGGGTCTATAACGTTTCTTGATTCTAAAATAAACGAGTCTTATATGGACGATGCTTTCATAAGATTTTTCCAAACAGCATGTGAGGGCAATAGGTCTGTAGCTGCTTGCGGATGTTGGGGATTAAGCGGCTTTTAGAAATGGAACTACTATTGCCTTTTCCCACTCTTCCGGCATTATACCAGATCCCCAGATTATGTTCAAAAATTTTAGGTGAGCATCTACAGATGTTTGAGATAGATGAACCAGTATGGCGTAGCGAATACGGTCGTGACCTGGCGCTGTTTTTTTTTTCTGCAGAAAGGACTCTGTTTATTTCTTATTGCGTGAGGGTGGAATTGTACGGTTCATTTGACGCGCCAGTAGTTGGCAGCTTCTGTTTTTCAGCAGGCTGTTTGTACTTTAAAAATTCCTTTGTATAATTCACTGAACTGGATACATATACAAGCCCTTGATGTTATACATATACAAACCCTTGATGTTATGAACAAACGTTTCTGCACCTAGATGTCAAAGTGGAACCAAGTAGAAAGATAGAAGTTCAAGAAAAGCTGCTGCTAAAATATCGCCACCATGTCTTAAAGCTTGTTTATTATTCTAGTAGCACATACACTCCGTTATGGAAACTTCTTTCGCGTTTGAAGCACGTTCGTTTCCGGCTTTATTACACGTTCAAGAGGCACAACATACTCACCTAGCCATTTTAATTATAACGTTTGCGTAATGAGCATGAGTTCACCCATCGTCAGATAGTTTTACCTGCTAATGAGTTACCGTGTTGATTGAGAAATTGCAAGGTCTTAGCAAACTTTAAACAGTTTCCTGACGACTAATTGGAATTGGCCTCAGTGCGAATACCATTCTACATCAGGGTCAAATGCAACCGATATAAGTTCAGCTAAACAAATCGTAAACCGACAAGCTCGTTCTGGCCACGCTGTATTTGCTTAACAGACCCGAGTTCAAGCTTTGCCTGTGCGCACCCCTTGAATTTTAACGTGTGAATTTGCCAGCACGACGCTCAATGCGTTTGCTTGTCAGCCCTCAGAACGCCATTGGGAGTTCCCCGATGAGTCTATAACAGGAAGCTTTCATTGTTGACCACAACATTTTATCGCGTGGTTCAGTCGGTCAGTCGGTCCCTGGTCGTGTTTTCGTTGAAGTAGATTAGCATTAACTTAATTTAAAAAGAAGTCACAGCTTCGCTCGAAAGGCGAAGCGTCGTTTGCGATAGCAAATTAGTGGACAGCTACGTGAAGTAAGGATGCTATAGTTTTTCTCGGTCTTAAGCACTTGCATACATAGGCGCACTACCTAAATTAACAAGTATGCTGTCATGCGCGCACAAGCAAACTTGAACACATCTTACTCCATGACCGCCGAAACTCTCTGTCAAAACGCTGGCGTGAGGAAACGCGGCAGCAGCAGCAAATAAAGTTACATTCTTGCTTTCTGTCGCTTCTATGGAACCTGAGTGCCGAGAAAACAGTACGCACAAAGCTACGAGCCGCCGACGCACGTAGACTCCGTCCCCAACGCAAATCGCTCTCAAGATACGGCGGGGAAACCGCGCGGCCGCCACATAGGCATTTGCAGCCGGAGTCGACCACCGCCCCCTCCTCTCATCCCTCCCCCCGTTGCCTCGAAAGGTTGAACGATTCGTGCAGTGCGGAAGGCGGCGCGCGCCCTGCGGGCATTCGTTTCTCTCGCGTCGGCGAGATTGAGCCGCGATCGTCGGTTCCCCGCGAACGCCTTCACTCACGCTTACAACGTAGGGTGCGCGGCCACGGTGTTCTCGTCCTTGGACTTCACGGCGATGGAGGAAAAGCGCTTGGAGGGTGTAGATAATTGCCATTGCAGTATAAGTTAACCAGGGTCCACAGGCGGGGTGCGAACTTTCGACCGACAAGCGCAGGAACCCGATGCTCTAAGCATTATTCCTCAGTATATTTTTTATTCAATTATATCAGCGCTCCAGGCGCATGTTTGCCATCGCCGTTGCCGTGATGATCCGTAGAAAGTCCGATGGCGATAACACCGTCACCGCGCGTCATATGCTGCATGTGCGAGTGAAAGCACGCGAGGGAAGCCGACAATCGCGGCAAGGGGAGAGCAAAGCCTCGCGGTCAGGCAAAAGGGAGGGGAGGGCGAGCAGAAGGGAGGCAGGAACTAAGGAAGAACGAAGCGCGTTGAGCTCCGCCAGCAACCGCGCATTTCGCCACTGTTCGCAAGGGCAACCGATGATGGCGGTTAAATCTCGCGCGCGATATATGGAGAAAAGCGGAGAGGGATGTGTCGAGTGGGATGTGTTCACGCTTTGCTTGTGCTTGCTGACACCATGCTTTTTAATTCAGATAGTAACCGAATGTTCCAAAGTTTACACGGCCGATAAAACTAGTATCCTTGCTTCGTATGGGTGTCTACTAATTTGCTATCGCAATCGATGCTTCGCCTTTCGGGCGAAACTGTGACTTTTTGTTACATGGGAGCAGAATTTTCATAACAAGAAAGCGCTACGGAAATTTAAGGGTGCTGAGACATTCGAAAGTGAGGAAATCAGGTACAAGCGTCGAATAGGGACATTCAGTCCGGTCGTGTTTCTTGTGCAGCGTACGCACTAAGAACGTAAGCAGCAGATTCCCTGTAACATGCCCGATTGCTTCGCGATGATTCAGCGTGCTGTCGCACATTACGATACGTCAAATGCTATGTAGACGAAGTACCATGGCCATGTCATATTGTGGGTCACAGGTATTTTGAAAAGGTAAGAAGCCAATTGTGTAAGGCATTATTTATAAATTTGGTATAGGATATTTTCTTTACATTACATTCGGGAACCCTTCTTTTCAAAATATGGTGCGAGAAAAGTGCGAGAATATGGTGCCTGTTCGTCCCGTATTCGACAAACGGCATTTGAGTCCACATGCTGAAGCAATTGATCACTGTTTTGTAGACAGTAGGGCTTCCGTATTGTTCTAGGACATTCACCAAAGGACACTTTTAAGATAGGCCACAACCGCGCCTATACATCATCATCATCATCATTATCATCAGCCAGGTTACGCCCACTGCAGGGCAAAGGCCTCTCCCATACTCCTCCAACTGCCCCGGTCATGTACTAATTGTGGCCATGTTGACCCTCCAAACTTCCTGATCTCATCTGCCCACCTAACTTTCTGTCGCCCCCTGCTACGCTTCCCTTCCCTCGGAATCCAGTCCGTAACCCTTAATGACCATCGGTTATCTTCCCTCCTCATTACATGTCCTGCCCATGCCCATTTCTTTTTCTTGATTTCAACTAAGATGACATTAACGCGAGTTTGTTCCCTCACCCAATCTGCTCTTTTCTCATCCCTTAACGTTATACCTGTCATTCTTCTTTCCATAGCTCGTTGCGTCGTCCTCAATTTAAGTAGAACCCTTTTCGTAAGCCTCCAGGTTTCTGCCCCGTACGTGAGTACTGGTAAGACACAGCTGTTATACACTTTTCTCTTGAGGAATAATGGCAACCTGCTGTTCATGATCTGCGAATGCCTGCCAAACGCACCCCAGCCCATTCTTATTCTTCTGATTATTTCACTCTCATGATCCGGATCAGCAGTCACTACCTGTCCTAAGTAGACGTATTCCCTTACCACTTCCAGTGCCTCGCTACCTATCGTAAACTGCTGTTCCCTTCCGAGACTGTTAAACATTACTTTAGTTTTCTGCAGATTAATTTTTATTCCCAACCTTCTGCTCTGCCTCTCCAGGTAAGTGAGCATGCATTGCAGTTGGTCCCCTGAGTTACTAAGCAAGGCAATATCATCAGCGTAGCGCAAGTTACTAAGGTATTCTCCATTTACTCTTATTCCCAATTCTTCCCAATCCAGGTCTCTGAATACCTGCTGTAAACATGCTGTGAATAGCATTGGAGAGATCGTATCTCCCTGCCTATACACCTATACATATATCATGCTAATACACGCTAACACTTTGAAATTATTGCTGCGTGTTGATTGATTATAGTTGCCGTACAATGGCACATACCCACAAAGAAGGAGTGGTCGAGAAAAACGTCCAGAAGTTGACTATGATGATGATTTGATGCTATGGCACATACCAACAATGGGGGTTGGCCAAGTAACGCGTTTTCACGCCATGCTAACGCCAGCTAGATATTTCAGATGATCGCCGTGTGTACATAATGGTTTTTGCCTCCATGCTACGGCACATAACCGCAACCGAGGGCTGCCCCAAAAGCGGCCAGTACACTTAAATAAGAAGACGCAAAGGAAAACATACCAGTATGAGATTTGTAAGATAGCGTAGCACGGGTACGTGAGTGAACACGAACGCGGCAGTTTCCTTTACGCAGAGGATGCAGGAGTGAAATGAGCAATGTGGTAGCAGTTCAAGAATTGTTTCACGATAGCATCACTTCAGATACACTTTCCAACATGTTCGTAGAATATGCGCAATTTCTTTCAATAAGATGTCTTAAGATGCCGACATATTAATGCATCTTTTACACGCACACGTTACATTGACGCGGTGAGTTTTCGCGCTCTTGTGACGTCACGTGACAGGGAGGTGAAGTGGGCGCAGCACGAAAACCTTTGACCAACAGCCAAGGGTTAATGGCCAAGAGGCATCGAATCAGAAATAACTTTTTTTTTTGTTCCGTCCAAAGATGCTTAATCAGTGTGTACACGTCTTATCAGATGGGGACCTATCGCGGTATTCGGGACGTCGCATGACAGGCGAAGTGGCAGTGCTCCAAAAAAGTTTTTCCTAAATAGCTGAAGGCTGATTCCAGAATTGAAATAGAAGAGTTTGGAATAGTTTTACGTTATAGGCGGCGAAGGGCTGTTTCGTGCTGTCGTCTACGAACAGCCATTAGTGCCCACATGCTGTAACCATTGATCACTGTTTTGTACACTGTAGAGCTTCCGTATTCCTCAAAGATATTCGCAAAGGACGCTTTTAAAATATGTCACAGCCGCACCTATATATACATAATGCCAATGCACGCTTGTACTTTGGAATGATTGCAGCGTGTTGATGATTGTCTTTCGCGTACCATGGCACACACCCACAAAGAAGGAGCTGCCAAGAAGCATGTTCATAAGTTGACTATGATGATGATTTCATACTATGGCAAATACGCACAACGCTGGGTGGCCAAGAAGCGGGCTTTCACGTCATGCCAATGGCGCTAGATATTTCAGATGATTGCCGCGTGTACATTGATTTTTATCTCCATGCTACGGCACATATCCGCAACCGAGAACTTGCCAAGAAGTGGCCAGTACACTTAAATAAAAAGAAGCAATGGAACATATGTCTACCCGCCGTGGTTGTTCAGTGGCTATGGTGTTAGGCTGCTGAGCACGAGGTCGCGGGATCGAATCCCGGCCACGGCGGCCGCATTCCGATGGGGGCGAAATGCGAAAACACCCGTGTACTTAGATTTAGGTGCACGTTAAAGAACCCCAGGTGGTTGAAATTTCCGGAGTCCTCCACTACGGCGTGCCTCATAATCAGAAAGTGGTTTTGGCACGTAAAACCCCATAAAAAAAACACATGCCTGTAGGAGATTTGTAACGGCACGGGTACGCGAGAAAACATGCGCGCGGCAGTTTACGCAGAGGATGCAACAATGAAATGCGCAAATTTGTAGCATTTAAACAAGCGCTTTACGAAAGCTTCGCTTCAGATACAGTTTCCGACATGTTCGTTGAATATGCGCAATTTATTCTAATAAAATGCCTTCGCGATATTTTTAACGTGACACGTTGTTCAGTTACGTCACCGGATGTGCTTACGCCGTGGTCGTCGGGGTAGCTTATGCACCACAGCTGGTTGTGTTCTGAGCGCATGTTTTCACCCGCTGCGCTGGCTTAACGGCTGTGATGTTGCACTGCTGTGCACAAAGTCGCGCGATCAAATCCCGGCCACGGTGGCCGCATTTCGACTGGGGCGAGATGCAGGAACGCCCGAGTCCTGTGCATTCGGAGCACGTTAAGGATCCGCTGCTCGTAAAGTAAATGCGCAGTCCCCACTACGGCGGGCCTCATAATAAAATCGTGGTTTTTGCACGTGACACTACACAATGCCTTCAGCGCATGTTTCAACGTGACGTCATGCGCTCTCACCTCTCGCATATGTGATTTATTCGTCTGGCTTAGCGTTATGCGTTCTGCACAAGATGGTATTATTTACAGCAAAGGATGTTTTACCTCTGACCCCGCATATTGCGGTGGATTGGGTAGATAGGTAAACTGCTCTATCCGCATGCTTGGGGCCTCATCGATAAAAGAGATCCGTTACTGGTGGCGGTGGGAAAACTGAGCTAAAGTGTAATGTTAAAGTACAACGAAATGGCCGCTATACAAAGCCTTCGCAAAACTAAACTTAATTTCAATAAAAGCGATATCCGCACGGTTAATTGAGGCATGTATCGCGAGCAAAAATATCATGACAATGGGCAAATATTTTATCCACCAATTCTTGTCTGACCAAACCATATTTTTTACTGCTTTATCTATGAAGACAGTTTTATTTGTAGCTTTCGGTGATTTTTATCACAGCGGCGTTGCCGCGAAGTTTCTTACGTCCAACCCTGTGCAGATAAAGTTACCCTGCATGGTTCAGGCATTGCATGGAGATGGAGAGCCTCCTGCGGACATATAAGGTTAATCTTCCTCTACTGTCGTAGCATAATGAGAAATAGTGGTGTCCTCCTCAGAGGAGTTTGGGTCCTCGGTTACCGCTTGCGCTTCGGTAACTGTTGGCGGCAAAGTTGTGACGTAATCTTCCCCACTTGTCGTGCTTTCGACGGATGGAGCGCTCACACATTTTCCACCACTGCAGACGTGTGTTTTGACAAATGCTGCAAGCGCCTGCATGAAATAGAAAAATATAATCCGCAAAGGAAGTTTCCGCTAGCGTAGTGATGAACACAGTGATGTGCACAAGACTCTTAAGTATATAAATATCGTCTCAACATGGGGGGGTACAAGAAAAACCAGAAACACAGAAGCCCACTGAGAATTCAAGTGCGAGAGGGCGTCGTCACACAAAGTACAAAGGGATCAATGACGAAGAAATACACAATAACGCGAGTGAAATCAGCGACGCCCAACTAACTCATTTAGCAAAAGCTTCGTGCCATCTTCGGTACACACACTGGCACATAGATTGATTAGTCTCGGAAAGGAATCTTAATGAGACTGACGAGCGAGAATGGTCGGTGTGCAAAGCTTTTGGAAAACATCGTATCTTTTGCGCTGTCGGTCTGCAAGAGGGTGGGCTGATTCTCCTTTTATGACGAGTCGTAATTCTTCTAGATTGGGGCGCCAAAGAGCCTGTTGTATACAAAACGTGAAAGCAGACCATTGGTGATAGTGCGCATGCAAGTTATACTTGGCTTTGTTATAAAGCGAACATTTTTCTTTGTTTCTTTCGGCCGTTTTCGTGGTAGGTCCGTGGTTCGATGGTGGTTGAACTTGTACCAGGGAAGGGGAGCCCAGGCGCTGACGGAAATGACGTGCGTGCTTGTCTAGCCGAATTGTGATGCGTGGCGGGTGGAAGGAGTGTTTGTCCGCGTATGCGTGTGGGGAGGGGATGCAGGCTCTGCTTGTCGCACGTGAGTTCTCGCGTAACCGAGTGCCGAGTAGGGGTGGGAAGGTGACTTGGGTCACTAGGTATGTGCGACTCTTCAATAACGAAAACACTTCTTTAGGATTTATCTGGTGCTGGAAATGGAATGTGCCACGCTATCATCTTCAACGAGAATTTTTGGTTCAGATTACTAGCTTACCAAGACACTTCCTAACATACAAGGTGGTTTTTGCAGGTTATACAGATATTTATGATAAGGCTATGGGCCTAGTGAACGTGAAGGTGTTGCTGAGTGCCTGGGCGAGACAGACATATTTAATATTTTTACTTTTAATGAACATACTGCAGGCTTTGACGGCCCTTGCAGCAGTGGTTACAAAGATAAAACACGAGCAATCATGAACAGAAATCAGTTGTTTTAAATTATTGCATTATACATGTCTGTTGTAATAAAACATTATTGCAACACACAGTGCTGTTGGTAAGTCGTTCCAGTAAAAGATGGCTGAGGGAAACAGTGAACATTTATTTATATTAACGCGGCTCGGATGTTAGCCAACTACCTCAATGTGGTTAGGTCTTGATGAGTGTAAAACGAGATTCACTAAGTAACGTAAATTACACATACATTTTTTGCGAAAGAGTCAAACGGCCCATTGAGCGAGAAAGCCGCCATCTGTCGATCGTAGCAGGGAAACTCCAAGCAAATGCAGACATGCATATATAATTTCCCGATGCTCTAGATGCGTTTCTACGTGCCGCTATGTCTTCACTGCGCGTGCGTGGAAATTTTCGTCATTGTGTAGCTGGGTCTGCAATAAGCAGTTTTTGTTGGCGCTTCTCTGTATAAGTTGCTTCATGCTCCGTACATTGCGCCAAGAACAACATGCATAGTAGAGCAGACAGGTGGGCTAGTTGGTTGAAATGCATACTGAAAACGTTTGCGCGGAGAAACGCGGACAACGCGCTACCAATGTAGCGCTCATCCCTCTATTTTCTCGGCGATGTCCTCGCGTCTCCGCGCAACCTTTTTCAGTATGCATGCATAGTAGGCCCAGACACTAAATTGCTCATGATCAACTTCTTTCTGTAGCACTAATTACTCTAAGGTAATGTTATAACTCACCCCACATGGAATTCCGTCGGGCTCGTTCTCATTCCGTATTGGCCAACCTCTGCACATGTATGTGCACATTACTCTGTAGGACGACCGCCACTGTGCGCGCGAAAAAAAAGAGATATTTAAGCACGACTGATATGTTTTATGTCATTTAAATCGCGGTTAACCTATTGAGAGTGTGTTAACTCTCATTACAAAAAGAAAACAAGAGAAGAACCGTCGGAATCTACGTAACACATGGCCAACACAGATTCTTGGTGAATGTTTGCAATAGTCCAATTAGGTAGATATAAAAAAATTGTGTATTTCGCAAGAACATTGTCTGTATGTCAGTGTGTATTGCTGTTGTAAATATTGGTGACACATTGGAGGTCTTGCAACATTTCTGGTACGCATAACAACAGAAAGGTGGCCGCTTATGTTAACCCATTCAGGGTGCCTAAATTTAGACCAATAAAATAATTCATCTCCATTCCTTTCATAATGCGCAATATGTGCGGATTATTGTCATTAACTTGTGCAAATCATTCACCAACTTGACGCTACGGAGCTTCGGTAAAGTACTGAAAATTGAAAGACAAATAAAGTGTCCTTTAATAGATAGTACTCCATCCTTTTGCTCGCGCTTATTCAACCAGCACAAGTAAAGCCACAACCGAACGTATTGGGCCAATTTCTATTCAATGCCGCTGCCACCTGCATTAATTTTCAGCAGGCTGAATTAAGGTCGAGATAACAGCCTTGGTGCCTTAAATCTAGCACATCGACGTCCAAGAAAAAATTAAATAAGAACAGTGAAAAAATCATTATAAATAGCCGTTGGAAAACGACAATGTGCCTCAAGCCACGAGCTTCAAGAATGCGGTTATCAATTACGTTATTCGAAATGTCCAAATATACGCCTATTTTGAATATAAGGGAGAAAAACGCCTATCAGGGTGTCGAGGGAGAGAGTACCAGAAGCGTGACAATTATTCCTAACATTTATTATTTTTTTTGCAACCACCCAAGTATTAATTTTCTCCTCCAATACATACAGCAGACAGCTTAAGCTTCATATTTGTCTCTCATTTATCCCGTAAGACTACCTTGCTTTTAGGTAGCCTGTAGAGTCATTTGTTTTGTGTACTTGTTTCTTTAGATTTCATAACGTGACAAATTGATCATGCTTACATCACTTTCATACAAGGTGGGGTGCTGTAAGGACACAATGCTACGTTTCAAGAAACATTCTGCGTGCCTGTTCGGTAAAAGCCTGTTCCCTTGTTTCATTACTGGTGTTTCCATAGTGTTTCACATAACAGAAAGCAGCTTTTCTTTTACGTACAATGTCAACCGTTCTCCGGACGTATAGTTGAGCATGATATTACATACGTGTCTAAAATGTGTATCAATCTCATTTTTCTACTAGACAGACTGCGCGCAAACTTCATGTTTGAATTTGTGCAAAAATTTTGAAAACATTTAACATTTGATTCTCTATTAGGAGGTCGTTGCACTCGAACATTCGTGTTCGATCATTCACTAATATCAATATTCGAACACTCCTTATTTTATAGCATGCACCTTACAGGAGAAGACTATGCAACTAGAAGGATCTAGGCGGTTAGCATTAGCATTTCTAGACATAGGATGAAATGCATTTCTGGATTGTTCTTGCTCTCCGAAATTTTCTCTATTACCGGTGGCAGCGGAAAGGCTCGGCGACACTTCCCGTAGACCGCGTCTTCTTCTCCTTGACCTGAAACCAAACAAAAGCACAAACGCAGTCACTTCGTTAGCCGAGTAGAACCCTGGCAGTGTAATGTCCTGTTTACGAATATGTTACCGCTAGAGAATACGGCTTCAGTTGAAGTTTTCCGACTACCGTAGCGACAATGAAACGAGGTTACTCTGGCAACTTTGCTTGAGCAAGGCGCTGAATTTGAGTGTTTCATTCTATAACGCGAGGTTGAGTAGGAACACTGCTTTCGTGATTTCTTTTAGGTTATGCTGCTTCATTTTCTTTATTCACACTAATCTCGAGGTTGATGATTGTTGCAGAAAATACGCCCGACGGGTTATAAAAGCGTCAGTGGTTTTTCAGCAAGCCGAATTATGCGCTTGATCAAAGTCTGCAACATTACTTAGGGAACGTTCCGAGCTGAGCTATTCATTGTTGTAGGCCTGTATAAGGAGAGAGAAATAGCATCCCTGGTTTCACTGTTAAGGATAATACAATATACGCACGTTAGAAAAGCGGCCATATGGCGCTCTAGTAGCATTTGAAAACATATTTAACGAACTATTTCCGCAGGAAGTGCGCCACTTGACTTAGAATCAAATAATCAAATTCGAAAATTTGCACTGAAAGAATAGCTGGCTACAATGGTATAATTCTTTACTTCTTATAACAATTTAGGTCGGGGAATATATTCACTGACTTAAATCTTTATACCTCATCAACATTTTAGCGGTGATTTGGTATCCAATGACTTTTTTTAATTTTCACAACATAATTTCAATCGATAGTATAGCACAACATTTGCTTTCTCGCCTTTTTTTTTCGTTTCTGACGCTGCCCTGCAATAAAAATCTAAGTGATCTTGACGAATTGTCGACTCTTTGCTAGTTTCAATTCTATCCATGCTCGTTAGGAACGTCTACTTTTCACTTTCTTTCTTTCTTACAACAGTAACGACTGGGAGCCAACATGTTCGTTGTGATGAAGTAAAACATTATACATAGAGGAGCAAGAAATCTTAAAGTCGTGAAAGTTTCAAAACTATTCTGCGGAGAGTATGGCAGATTTTGTTTTTGAGAAGAGCAGCCCAATAGAGGTCTCGCAAGTTAAACCACCTAGCTCTCCCTCTTTAAGAACAAGGTTTTTTTCGCGGGTTTCAATCGCCATATTTTTCTAAGCGACATGCACACTTCCATTTTATGTGATCAAATGTCCGACGCATAAATCATTCATACTGAAATAAAATTGAGGCTAAC
Source organism: Dermacentor andersoni (assembly GCF_023375885.2). NCBI lineage: Eukaryota > Metazoa > Arthropoda > Arachnida > Ixodida > Ixodidae > Dermacentor > Dermacentor andersoni. The sequence continues at coordinate 143,142,130 of NC_092816.1, read as the reverse complement.
GGCAAGAACTAACAGATGTCTGCTGCGGCCGTTCTTTAAACAAGTAACAAGAAAGCTGGCCTAAGCTGAATGCACTCAAAAATTTAAATTATTAATGCACCAACTCAAGGCAAACGCAAAATAAAGTGTCAGCGTGGTCGGTTCTGGTTTCCTTGTAATTTTGTTTCTTCTAATTTCAAAGAGAACCAGCGTCAGAAAAAATTAGTACGACATTTAATCATAAGAAATAACAGCAGGAAGATACCCAAAAACAAAATTTCTTCTCTCTAATGAAAGATTCCGCTCAATTGGAATCAAATTAAGAAGTGTGTTAGGCGCCAATATGCAAAGGCAGTGAGTTAGATATCGAATTGCCGAATGACTGTTGCGAAATTATGCACACACTCAGTATAAGCGCAACGTGCATATGCGATATTATTCATCAGTAAAACTGAGCCCTATGTGGTCATATGCACCGGCGAACTTGTACAGTACGAGTGTGAATGCAACGACTCATTTAAACGGTTTACTCATACCTGTGGAAGATGCTACAAGGCTTGCGCAGTTTGTGACGAAAAGGGCTAAGGCCACCTGGTACTTCATCGCTGGTATTGTTCACTCGATGTATTCAGTGAGAATGATGCGGTGGCTGCAGCATTCTCTTATATACTTGAACAAAACCTGCCCTATACACAGTGCGTGCCCGTGTACCTAATCTCCGGGTGCAACTATTGCATTGTGCAGAATGTAGCTTATCTTAAAATGACCCAGGCTTCAGATTAGTTTCTACTGGAGCCTGACACTTCCCCGTTCCGGCTTCTTGTTCAATGTGTTGACGGTCGAGGTTATTTCATTCTGTTTGTGCAATCATTTCATCTCGAGCCATATCGGTGTGGAAAACTCCCCGAAGTGAACTTGTAGGTTACATAGAGTGGTAGTTGTTCGAACTAGTTGGTACGTCATGATTGTTTGTGTCGGCGTCGACTAGCTATCTTGCTTCGCACAACTGCTCTCCCCGATATTTCTGCGTTACTCTGCAAACCTGCAATTCACATTTTATTGCGATGCTTGGACTAAGCTTCAGGCACGTTGTGCTGTAGTCATTGGCGTCGCCGTCGTCATGCTATCCCGATATCGACGTGCCGGCACGACTCGCGCGTAGAAGTTTAGAAGCTCTCCAGAGTCGCGAAATGCGCGCCGCGCTTGCGGCTGCAAACCCAAGAAAGCCACGAGCGCGGACCATCATGCTCCACTCAAACGTCTCTGCAGCCGAGCCAAAACTGTGTTCTGCATCTCACTGCTGGCGTGTGCCTTGCGCGCCCAAACATGCACATTCCTACCGAGCGTGTTTGTGCATGCCACTCCGTCGCACATGCGGTAATACGAGTGGAAAGGACAGTAGAATTCAAGCTATATATTCCCACGGTTTTCTTTCGGTCATATCTCGCGCACCACCCGGGAGCGACGCCTCAAAGCATGTGGCACCACTCCTGAGCGCACTAGCGCTGTTTGACGTATAACAACTGCCTTGGTGACGCTTTTGATGCGACGCAGCAGTCACCTTGTTTGCTGTATAGCCCAAAAATGTCACCTCCACGTACTGGTAGAATACTGTCCGAGTAGATTCAGTGCGATGCTAAACCTACCTATGATTTTCACTGTCTCGTCTCTACGGCGGAAATGCACATTTCATTTTTGCAAGCGAAACTTTATGAGCTTCTCCATTTGGTTCGGAGATATGTATACATAGCCACTATCGACTGCGCAAGTGCACAGTGGCGACAAAGCCTTCGATTCCGCACCTCATGAAAATGGTGCCACAACATCTCTATGTTATATATGTATACGAAGAAGAAGAAAGGAAACAGAGAGCCCAATTTTTATTAGCGATAGCACAAGAAGCCAACAGGCAATTATACCAAGGACAACATAGAAGACTTGTACTTACTCGTTCAAGAAATTAAAAAAAAATATAAATGAAAGTGGATCAGAAAATAACTGGCCACATGGGGGATACGAAGCCACGTTTTCGCATTACGCGTGCGATGCTCACTCCCATGAGCAAACCCTGGGCCTCGATATATATCTATATATATAAGCCTCGATTGTGCAATGTTTGTTTTTCGGGTGACCGTGTTTTACCGGTTAAAGTCTGTTCTACGGTTGCCGCTCGCTGAAAAACACGGATCGACGTTGTCTCAGACTGTTGCTATAGGTTCAACGGCAAAAACAATCGGCTCCTATCAGAGTGCGTGCGCGACGCGAATAGTGGTGTAGATACCGTAACGCGCGTCAGCAATGACGATTACTCTCAAAATGAGAATGAGTAATTTATAAACAGACGAAGCACCGGACCCGCATATCAGACTTTGACGACCACCGATTGTGCTATCTGTTATCCTTTTGCTTTGAAGCTTGTTTTTGTGGCCACAAGTGCGATCATATGGAGTGTTCATGACTCATGTTTGCGCAAAACCGATTAGTAACTGGTACTCCGATGTGAGCACATAAATATATCTCGTGATATAAAAATTTTGTTCTATTGCAATTTGATATTTTATGTAATAAGTAGAAGCACCGATCGATTTTTCTTGCGCAAGAAAGGGCCCCAGAATTTTCCGAATTATCGGGCAACCGAAAAAAGCTAATTTGAATGAGAAAACCACTAATTTTGTTGAATTTGGGAGTCGGTGACGAATGATATGGTTGGTTGCCCCGTCGACGATATCTTCACATCGGTGGTTCCAATTAAGTGAAACCCGCCACGCTTCCGCGTGCACTCCGCCCCCGCAGGTGATAGCGTCGCCCGCATTGGGACGACGCTATCATGAAAAGCGCTGGCAACGGGCAGCAAATGCTTCGTCTGCCTCTCCCTGCAACGAGTCACTGAAACTATAGATTAGGCGCGGGAAGACAGCTTACGTGGTGCCACGACATGAGACGTTCATTTGAGGGGCCGCCAGCCATTTGTGCGTAGGCGCGGGTACGAGCGGGCGCGATTGAGAAAATCTATGAGCTTTTGCTCCTTCAATATATGACTCTGCTATGCACTTCGGCGGAGATTTCTTAGCGCATGTGGTATGCATTTGTCCCCTAAGCATGCCGGCATAGCGGAGTGGGGTCCAAGCAGTGGGCAAGAACGTCTCATTTGGTGATTGTGGTGCCTGTAGTTATGTCGGATAGACTTTCTCGCGCCTGCGGAGCCGCTGCCGAGTCAGTCATATCGGATTAAACCTTGTTTGCCTCTTACGGTGCTCTACCTTCAAAAAACATCACTGATTTTCCGGGGGAGCCCTAAGGGCCGCAGTAGAGGCACAGCCTTCCATCCTGGTGCAGCATCTTTGCTCTTGGAGGCTTTTCGTATGTTGCTGCCCACGACTTTGCAGAGGCATTCTTGAGCGTTCCTCTTTGAGTGAAGTAAACGCACAGTGCCTCAGCTGCCGCTGTTCACAGCCACTGCGTGATGTCACACCGTGAGCATTATTGGCTTTGCATCTCGCCCACGCTAGGTTAGGTTAGCTTAGGTTAGGTTACGTTAGCGGCCACATGCTCAATTTATAAGACATGAGAGCAAACACGCGTTCATAAGTGAAAAAATCAAGTTAACATCAGGAAAAAACGCTATACAATATCGCGAGAACGTAATCGTGATTCTCCTACAAATGTACACCCGCTTTATAGATCTACTTACACAGAATAAGCTACCTCTAAGGACGCTAACACTCAACCATGACCGGTCATGTCTTGACAATCCCAGAGTCCCTCCTAAGTCTAAGGGCTCTGTGCATACGATGTTTTTTTGCACCAAAATCCAATATACATGAGATCTTCTGAACATCGAAGCAGCTGTTGAGAAAAGAATGCTCAGACGCCTTCTCATGTGATTGATGCTTTACAGCCCTTTCATTGGCGTCCCACAAAACAGCTCTGTGTACTGCCAGAGTATCGTCACCAGTCTTGATGAAAAGGTCGGGTTTCAGTCTGCTTCCATAGCGGGAGGTTAAGTGAAGTTCTTCCCGAACAAGAACCTTGGGATTCTTTTGCCGTACCGGACCACCTACCTGGGCGTCTACAAATTTGTGGCATGCAGTGCGTGTGAGATCGACCGGTTCATTTTCCTACAACATATGGATAGCAGTTTCTGCTTTCTCCTTGCATCTGCGGCATTACAGAGATCTATGGTCTCGACTCTATTTGTTAGTGAGGGATCCTATTGGATAAACATTCGTACAAAGACGAAGAGGCTTCATGCAATCACCATCTTTTAAAAGCTTCGAATCATGGTACAACAATGGAGACGGAAATAAATATTGGTGCATTCCTTTCCGTATATCGCAAACAGCTTTAAGCCTGAATCAGTTAAACTTCAAATTCCCACCACTCAAGTTTAACCGGTGAAGAAAGGCTTAATTCTGAGAAGCAGTTAAAGAAGCAACTGATGCGGGTTGAATCTAAGCTGCAGTGCTGGTTAAGTTCTCGTGTGACTGCCGAGCGTTTTTGTGAAGAGGGGCAAAAATGTAATATCATACCATAAACTTACTCCTCCTGAGCAAACATGTTTTAGCGAGTTAAAATCAAGGTAAACGTAGTAGAAGTCATAAATAGCCAGCGCTTGTGATATGCTTGTTTCATCACGGTAGGTATGGTATCTTAGCGCACTACTACGTGCCACAGTGGTCTGAATACAGAAAGACGACGACGACACGCCCGGGCAGGCTGTTTTAGCTTAGTGTTTTAGCTTAGTATCGGGTCGTATCAGGTGTCTCAGTAGGCTTAATTTATCGGCTTTTTCCAAGTAGCGACAAGTTCCTCCTCTCCTACCACGCTTTCCCTTGCGGCTCGCGTCGGCCGCCATGTTCTTCCTAACATACAGCGCCGTTGTAGGCGCTGTATGCACTTGAACGGTAGGCACCAGCAGTCACGGCTTTGCTGCGAGAGGTAGTAAAGAAACATGGCAAATGAGTTAGGCACTCACAAGAAGGGAAACATGCCGTTAATGCGTTCCAGCTGTTATATACGTGCTGTTTTGTCATAGATGGTGCGAGCGGTGAAACTGCGTAGTTGTAGCGCGGCTGCCAAGTTCGCGAGGGAACAGTGCACACGCGCATCTTTGTATAAGCAGAGTGATAGCAATGTCGCGGCCGATAGCAGCTGCCACGGCAGGTAGCAACTACCACGGCGGGCAGCGTCTTTTCCGTTCATTTTGTACTGTAATAGAACCACTACCGAATGTCCTGTATGTTGCTGTTGAAATATTCAACAATAGCTCAACTAAGCGATATTAAGTATAGGATGTCACACTGCGCGGTTACGCATTATTCGCGCTCAGGAACGAACCCACGTTCACACAGCCAAATTTGCCGTTCATAGCCGAATCTGGTTAGCGCTATTCAGACTGATGCTGGGCTTTTGAAAACGTGCATTCCGCCCTCAGTTGTTGTATCTGTGTAAATCATTGTCTTGAGGCGAACAATGAAACAATGCAGCAGCAGGCAGCAAGAAGCATCCGGGATGGTACGCTGACCTGCAGCAAACAGCGACAGATATACAGAAGTCACCTTCGCCGAAAATTTGTAGCTGACACAGCTGCACAAGCAAAAAAAAAAAAAAAAACAAGCGTGCTAGCGCTGTCGAACTCAGCAGCTGGACTAGCCCAGGAAGAACATGGCGGACGGATGCAGCTCGCAGCCGGAAGTTGACGCTGTCCTATAAAGTGCGTCGGCGGTGCCGCAAACGTTTTAGGCAGTTAGCTTTTAAAGCACATAAAGGGACTTTAGGGCACGCGGACAGCGCGTGAGCAGTGAAATCGGCGGAATCAGGGCGGGGCTGATCCACCGCTTGAACGGTTGACAGGGTAGATCCCGAATTTGCGGTGCACCGAAAGCTGTTTGGTGCTTCTTGAAGCTTCGTTGACCAGCAGAGGTGCTTTGGCTGAGTATCGGATGGTATCATGTGTCTCAGTTACCTTAATTTAGTCCCTGATTTATTAGCATTCCTTGCATCAGCCGTCTTGGGCTGATGTCGACCAATTCTTGGGCCCAGATGCGATAAGACTGGTCAGTATCCCTGCCACCTAATTACCTATATATTTGTTTTTTTTTGCAGTGGTGTCTGCATCATTCTTGTTGCGCTTGTGCCAACCAATGGAGGTTCGATCAAGCTCACGGACCACCAAGCTGTCTAGGAGAAACTTCAGACCATGTCCAATCACTTCCAGACCCTCACTGGAGTGCGAGCGTTCGAACTCGGAGATATAGCCCGTTATCTAATTTTTTGTTGCTTTTACACTCGAAATATAAACAGCTCTTCACGGGTTGTTCAGGAAGAATAAGCTTTGGAATGACTAATGCAAGATAATTGGAGGAAACATCGTATGTTCTGAGCACAATTGACTTTTTGAAAACACAGTTCAAGAAAAGAAGATAAAAAATAGTAAGTTAGCAGCACGTCGTCTGGTTTATGTAGTCATTTGCGACTAATTCCAGCATCGCACAATAAGTATATGTTTAAATAAGGGCTGACTATATAACAACATACTGGAGAATCGCTCACTGTGACTGTTGATGGCAGCGCGATCAGTGTGTTCCGGATCCCTTCTCTCAGTGTTCGGTCGCTCACAGCGTGACACATCATATCGTAATGACTGGCCCTCCCACGTTTACTCGAGTTTGTCGCCTCGCGACGGATCGTCTACCTGTCGCCAAAGAGGAGCTTCAACACATCCTTGACCTTGACTTCATCCGTTCCTCCTCCAGTCCTATGGCTTCGCCACTCCTGATTGCGCCCAAGACCGGTGACTGCCGCCTCTGCGGTGATTACCGCGCTCTCAACAAGGCCTCTGTCCCGAACCGGCACCCTGTACCTTAGATACAGAAGTTTACGTCATCAATCCACGGCTGCGTCATTTTTAGCAAGGTCGTCCTGGTGAAAGCCTACCACCAGATTTTCCCTCTGATACTCCTAAGACCGCCAGTATGAAAAAAAAAATCTTTGGCCTGTTCGTATATTCGCGCATCACTTTCGGTCTTTGTAATGTGGCCCAGTCCTTTCAGCGTTTTGTTCGCCACGTATTACGTGACTTGACGTGCTGCTTTCCCTGCCTTGACGACATCCTCGTCTACAGTAGCACCGCCACAGCTCATAAGCTTCATCTACGTCAAGTACTCGCAAGACCGAGCAAGTTTGGTCTTGTTAGCTGTCTGAATAGCGAGTTCAGTGTTACGGATTTGGATGTCCTCAGCCAGTGCACGAACGCACAAGGCATTCGTTCACACCCGACCCGCGTCAGAGCCATCCGTGAGTGATCTCAGCCATCTACCAACAGGGAAATCCGCAAATTTCTAGGCCTGGCCAACTATTACCGCCGCTTCATTCCTCACTACGCAAATATACTTCAGCCTTCCCACTAACTTCTCTCGGGCCTCAATACACCAAATACTCCCGTGGCCTGGAATGACCGCTGACCGCACGCTTAGAGGCATCAAAGAAGCCACTACCGGCGCGACGCTCCTCGTCGGCACCAAATATCATGCCCCAACATCTGTCATGGTTGGCGAATCGGGCACGGCTGTCGGCGCAGTCTTGCAGCAGTTCGTTGCTTGTGCCTGGTAGCACACAGCTTTCTTTTCCGAGAAGACTGCGCCCCCTGAACACCGCTACAGCACGTTCGTCCTAATGCTGCTCGCCACCTATTTGGCTGGCAAGCATTTTCGACATTTTCTCAAAGGACGCTCCTTCCATGTCCTTGCTGCCCTTAACCCACTAACTTCTACCCTAGCGGCCAGTGGTGCCTACTACGCTCACCGCGACATCACACAGCTCGCCTACATTTATGAATACACCAGCGTCAGTAGTCACATCAGTGGAAATTCCAACGCCATTGCCGACGAACTTTCTCGTGCCGCCATGGATACAAGGGACCATTGAAGACCGATCATCTTCACGGCAATGGCTACCGCCCAAAGTGTCGACGCTGAGCTCCAGCTGCTTCACAACACCGGTACCTCTTTGGTGTTTGAAGATATCTTGTTTCCTCCATGCGACGTTCCCCTAGTCGGTTTTATCGTAAAAGCATTCACGCATTTACTTATATTTCAGCCGCCAACGTTGGAGATATGCCCGTGCTATTGCTTCCTCTTGAACAATGGATCAGGCCGGTTCTATCGGAAAGGCTTACGAAACAGATGCCTGACGTAGACTCAAGCACGTGGCTACCGTTTTGCAGAAATAACATAAAGGAAACTGCTCAACAAAAGTCATATTCAAGGAAAGCTTCGCGGGAGCCGTCATTTCGCCGAGAGACATCTCTCCAGAATGCCGACGAGCTTTCTGGCCACGTGTCTCGCAATATTGTCGATTCATTGCTAGCACAGGAAGTAGCTGGTCGTCTTCGATATAACGCTGATACGTAAACGCACTCGTCTCCGTGTGCTAGGGTAAGCGACAGTCTCTAGGCGTGCTTATTTTTACTGTGTTTTCTTTAGCTGTGTGTCGTGGCATGCTTCATGCTTCGAATTATGAATTCATTAGGGTCGATACATCACGTGGTCGTGAAAGAAGTAAATTGAACGGAATGTCCCTAACTGCTGGAAATGAGGCCAGTTTCTCAGTGTGCCCACCCAACGGCGCGCCATGTATTTCAGAGGGCACGCGCAAGCATTGCGGCAGTGGCGCTGGATGGCACGCAGTGTTCCCAGGAAACCGCGAAAAAGAAGTTCCGCTGCAACAGACGCCTCATACATAACACGTTTCAATGGGGCAGTGCGATCAGTCTATCCAGTAATAGAATGCTAACGCATTACCGCCGATAGCCATCGCAATATGTGTTTGGCCGCCGCTTTTTCTATTTCACCCATACTCTAAACGTATCTTGTTTAGTTCTACTGCTTATCTTGATGGATCACTCCACTGACATTATTTCTAAAACTTCCATCGACTGCCTGTGCTACCGTTACGCGCCATCTAGGAGAGGTAGCCAAAGTTAGCAACTCTTCTTTGCAGGTGTGATCGACGAGTTGCTCTCGTGGTAAAGAAGGCAAGTTCATGCTTAAAAACCTGTTCTGCTTGTTTTCAACGCTGAGATGATGAAGGATATAGAGCGAGCTTAGGTGTGCAGTTACTTTTGTATTGACTTTCTTGGCATAGTTCACATGCCACAAATCCGCGACATTGCAACGAACTTGTTGCTGGACATGTTGGTGCTTTGAAATATTTCGTGCCAGCTACTGATTGTTTACATCATACAGATGCCAATGAGAAGAATTCTGTGCGTGCCCAGTGCAGTGAATGCGTAGGGAAAATCTAGCGTCACAAAATCTGGCTCTTGCAAAAGCACATTTCTGAAGAAAACAACGTCATCAATGTAACTAACACAAGTTGGACCTTAATTTCTCATAGAACAGCTTCTAGCGATTCTCTAGCCACATAAATTGTGCTTTTACTCAGATTCTTAGCTTTCTCAAAGCCAGGCACGCATAAGTACGCTTTATACCGTGCAGCATGAAGTAAACCTGCACACGCCATTACCTCGTTTGAAGCACAGAAGAGTGGGCATTCTTTCGCGCCATCGCCGCCTATTCTTATCCGCTTAATGTCGCAATAAGGCGATACCAGGACGGACCCGTTATCCATCCACACACTCCGCGCATGCCGCTTGCCTTACCTTTTTCGTGCGTAACGAGTGTGTCTGTTCTTTCGGGCATTTTCTGTCTATCCGCCGTTAAATATGAACAGCGCAGGCGCGGCGAACCCAACTCTTTCTTTTCTGTCAAATACGCTAAAAGGTGATTCTTTCTAAATGTGTAAGCATTTCTATTTTTACTCAATGGAAAGAACGGTCCGTGCGTCCGTCTGTCCATCCCGTAAAACCATGGGTTCAAAATAGGGTTCACAGCAGCGAGCGAATTCACCTTCGTGCAGCCTGAAGCCTCAACGCGAACTAAGCGGCGAGAACACAGCGCAGACGAAGCTATCAGCACTCACTACTTTGTGTCTCCATCGCTGATTACTTTCAAGATAGGGCTCACGCAGACGCGCCACACGCAGCAGCAGTTGATGACAGTTACGTGAACTGATAAGGAGCTAAAAGACGATCACGGCATAACTTGCGTCATCGATTAATCTGTCACCGCCGTCCAGCGCAATTCGTGCCGCCACAGTACTGTCCTTTAAACTGGTTGGATTAAGTTTCATATTATTTAATAATGACACCGGGCTGCTTGGAGGTAAGCAAGTGGCCGAATTCTTACACACACTTAAGGAACTCCCAGAGAAGTTTATGCGGTACTTTTTTTTTTTCGGGTGGAGCAATAAAGAACGATACCCGCCGTGGTTGCTCAGTGGCTATGGTGTTGGGCTGCTGAGCACGAGGTCGCGGGATCGAATCCCGGCCACGGCGGCCGCATTTCGATGGGGGCGAAATGCGAAAACACCCGTGTGCTTAGATTTAGGTGCACGTTAAAGAACCCCAGGTGGTCAAAATTTCCGGAGTCCTCCACTACGGCGTGCCTCATAATCAGAAAGTGGTTTTGGCACGTAAAACCCCAAATATTATTATTAATAAAGAATGATGGAATGCATTGACGGCTTGATCACGTGTCTTCATTTTCGGCCACCCATGCTGAACGCCCAAGCATAAGATAATCCAGTGAAACTAGAGACGTGCCGAGGTTTGAATTTTATGTCTTGATAACATTAGCTTATTCGTGTGAGGACGTCGCCAGAGTTCGCAGATATATCGGACTTTGCCAGAGTCGGGGTCTAGTTACATAGTACACCATATCTCGATCTCGAAGCATGGATGTGATGCCAGAATCTGGTTCCAACGACCAGAGCTCATGCGGTTGCAAAGTTTGCACCAAAAGAACGCATACTTTAGGGTGTAGTACGTGAATTTATTGATCAATATTGTCGGGTTGCATGTTCTTAAACAGGCACTTCTGTTTATCACTGACATGCGCACATGAATCCAGGGATTCTAATTTTCGCACTACTGCGCTTGCGTCAAGTTAGACTGTTAAGTGCTCACAGCTGCCGAAGTCGTGGTGCCTTCCGACTCATCTGGTGGGCAGGGGAGCGGGCGAGACAGCACGCACGTTCCATTTTTGCAAGCAGTCACTTCTCGTATGGCCGGAATATGCTGCAAATTGAAAAGAAATGAAAGAGTGAAAAAAATTCTTACATTTCAATCAATTTAGAGCAGGGAAATTTATTCCTATGAATTGTAGTAAATACTGCTTTTTCACTGTTGTTACAATGGAAACATTGAGATAAAAATAAATGCACCAATATGGAAAAAAATTTAATTCATAAATAGGCGGGGTGTTATAAAATACAAGATTGAGAGTATTGCGAGCAACCTAAAGCAGGAATTTATATCAAGCGCATCTGGCAACCAACATTCCGTGGAACAAATCTATGAAAACGTTAGACAAACGCTCCTTTGTACGTTTTAGCGTATTTAAACGAACCTCCCTAAATGGCAGTGGCATCATCATTAGTGACACGGCTGCATCTGCACCTCTTCCATAGGTTTGTGGCCGGCCTTCTAATTCTGCAATTAAATGTTTATAACTTTGAATAAATGATTTAAACTATAAGACAGCAACTGCGCGTATCTTTATTGGTACAGCTCGAAAAGAACAACGAAAATAAAACATTCGCCGTAGGGCTACTGCTTTAGGTTTGATGCCGCTAACGAGCACGCTTTTAAGAGTAACTAACATGATAAAGTTCAAAAATAATGGCGCAATCTATCTAAAAGAATATCGATATGTTTCGACAATTTCGCATCACCAGAGCGCTGGTAGGGAAGCCAGCGTGAGGTCGAACGTCTTCGCGCAGTATCGCATCTCTACTATCTACATCATAGCTGAGGTTTTTTAGCACACGAAAAGGGACGAGAGACAGTGGCAAGACACGGACACAGCGCTAACTTCCAACAATTGTTACCATAATCTCAGTTATGGAATACCAACAGGCCCTAACCTATGCTCTTTCAAGCTACATCCTAGAACGGGGTTCTGTTGGCGCAATCACGACAATTTCTAACTTCACGTCTGCTCTTATTCTTTCTATATTTGATCAATAGCACACGCGATAAAGTGAACACGGCGTAATCTTTCCGAGACATACACTCTCACTCTCTGCCATCTGACGCCTAAATAATCGCACGCTCTTGTGCTCCTCTTCATCGTGAACAAGATACGCCTAAATTTTGGTTTCTTTCAACCTTACGCGAGCGCTCGTTTTATTTTAATCATACACCATCCTTGCCTAACCATTGAGTAGTCGAACGTTGATTTACACGAAAAAATGCATGATGTCTGACGTCCAAAGCATCGCATGTCACTTTTGCCTTATTGACAAACGAAAATGGGCTTCATAATAAAGCAACTAATCATTAATAAAATCGCCCTCAACGCTACGTGAAAGCAGTGAGACCCATGTCGTAGTTTATCCAAATAACTATGTTTCCCCACCATATTGTATGGTATAAGGTCATCTTGTGACATTGCTTATTCTCAAGCTATGTGCTATCTAGTATGCACTATGATTATGTTACATAATCACTGGAAATACGGCTTGTACGATTGTGACTGAGAAATATTTTCATATATCTTTCACAAAGAAATCAAACGACATCGTTGTGTCCATCCTTTGATCACGCAGTGACCAATGTGCATGGTGAATTCTAGTTTTGCATAATATAAAAAAAAGTCAACTTAAATATCTGAAAGACTTCTATTCACGTGCAAATATATTTTCTAACGACGCAAAAAAAATCCTGTCATGATTATGTTCAACGGCCGGGGGATTTAGGTACGGGAAAAACGAAACGCATCAACAGTACTAAATGAAGCCAGCGCTGCCGTAATCGTGTGCCTCGCCCTGCTCCTGCGCTTTTAGCATGTCTACTTGTGTTTTTTCGTAGTGTGGGGCAATTTCCGCTCTTGTTGCTTCGAATATATGGCAACATTTGATTCCGATATATTATGATGGCTAGGTAGCGAACGGATGCGCAGTACGTTTATTGTCTACATGGCTATGATATACGGCTATTTTGATCTTTATAGGGACACAAAGAATTGGCGAAGTTGAGGGATAAGATATAGTATGCTGAGAACGTTACAATGCAGTCTGGATACATAACCTGAAGGTAAGGGAAAGCAACAAGAACGCAAAACATTCTTCCAATAATTTTTCTCTATTGCATTGGCATATACATTTATTAGTGCAGGGCAAGTAGGAGCTTATGATGAACAATGTAGTTCACATTATAGAGTTTACGGTATCGCAAGCAGTACCCAAACGCTGTGGAACGCCAAATTCCGGGCTTGCAAATGACCCAAAGCGAGCTCAAAACAGCACGAAAGGTCCACAACGGAGTTGGCCTCCCACGACGCTTCGGTGCAGCTTAGCTTCGGTGCGTCGCCTAGTTACTTTATACTTTATAACTTTATAATATTGCCGATTAGCAAGAACACCGAGCATTGTACACGTGCGTCCTAATAACAGCGTCGCTGTAGTTAGCTCAGGACTGAAGTGGATGCAATCACGCAGTCAATGCTGCACAGAGAGATTTCCCCAACACGCATCATCTTCGAGTAATGGGCTGTGAACTTACCCCACAAGGGATACGGTCCGGTTCATCTTCAAAGCGAGAGGGATCGTCCTTGCACCTGTACGTGCAGGTCAGCCTGTACGATGCCTGTGACTGCACGTATCAGAAAAAAAAAAGAAATGAACGTCGACTGCAAAATATTTTTGGGCAACATTTGCTATTCAGCACATTTGTTACGAATTCATAGCTATATTGGTTCTTAATAAATGCTGAAATTTACAACTACAATCTTTGTTACGTCGTTCGCTCCGTGGTCAAGTGTGCGAACCGATATAGTAAAACAAAAAACAGAGAAAACGTAGTCTTCTTTACTTGATTGCTGCTCTTGGGCGCCTCGGCGTAACCGAGCGAACGAGCTCCGCGAAGAGCGAAAGCGAACGCGAAGCGCAGTGGGAGATGAAAGAAAAAAGGTGATGGCGCAGGAGGAGAGTGCAGTGGAATCATCAGCCTCAAACCCCGGAGGAGCGGAGGCGAGACTGCCTGCGCATGCGCAAAGTGGCGAGCAGCCTAGGGATCAGCAAATGCATGGGTAATGTCATCTCCGCTACCGAGGATGGGAGGGGGATGGGAAGTGGAAGCGTAGACTTTCATTGGCGCTAGTGTCTACGGGAGCTGCAACGGGAGCGGTTGAGTCAGCGTGGGAATTATGACAAGTGCACAGATTTGCCTAAGCTTGTTCCTTCTCTCTTCAAATGGCTTCGTGACTTTATAAGCTCATCGTTTTCTACTATATACTGCGTAATAATAAATAGGCATCATAAAACTGTCCGAGATCAGAACTCGAACACAACAATTTTAGCACAGAGGCTCGATATTGCTACCATTACGCCACGGAACCGTGCGTCGACATGACTTATAACGCACTTATGAATTTTTAGCATGCAACCTAGTGCCTTGAGACGCTTGGCACGTATAGATTAGACCACCTCGACAAGCTGAACTGTGGGAAATAGCAGGAATTGTGCGTGTTCACAGCGTCTTCCCGACTTAGAAAAGCATACATTGCCCTGAAGTTTACGAAAATGAAGGCATACAAAGCATAATAAACGAATCCACAAGAACATCTGAATCCACAAGCACCGAATCAGATAAATCCATTAAAAAAATTAGGGGGTTTTACGTGCCAAAACCACTTTCTGATTATGAGGCACGCCGTAGTGGGGGAGTCCGGAAATTTCGACCACCTGGGGTTCTTTAACGCGCACCTAAATCTAAGTACACGGGTGTTTTCCCATTTCGCCCCCATCGAAATGCGGCCACCGTGGCTGGGATTCGATCCCGCGACCTCGTGCTCAGCAGCCTAACACCATAGCCACTGAGCAACCACGGCGGGTCAGATAAACCCATGTAGTTCCCATAATTCCCCTGTAGGCTCAATGATTGCAGCGCCGGAGTTACCACTAGTATATTATGGGAGAATCTATGGGGGCGGGGGTCTGTGTGGTGGGGAGGGCTGCGCTCATCGGTGTCGTCAGATGCTGAGGTCAGTCCGTGGTACCAACGTGTGTAACGGGCATCACGGTTCCTGCAAGGGGCGATGGCGAGCGGTTACGCGTAAGGCTGGATGTGACGCTCCCTTGGGTGTTATCGCCGCTAACACCTGTGGTACGATATTCCCGCGAGGAAAGGCCGCTCTCGCTATTGGTGGAACAAAAGCGTAGGAAGAAAAACTTATTGCCTCGCAAGACAGGCCGGGCGGCGACGATGGTTACGATATGGTGCAAGAGTAGCGCGCGTCGTCGGTATGGAAACAAAGCGCTGCGTTAGCTGAGGTCTATCTGCAGCGGCTGCTCTGAATCGCACCCACGCTTCGCGCCCGCGCTCACTCTCGCGATATCCCGATTAGCGGGGTAGGCGCACCCCCCTTCACTCGGTATGTAACGTGCCGCATGCGACAGATGGTCCGCACCACCCAATATATCGCAAATAGAATCACGTTTAGAGCTGCGCTCAAATTTCGCAGTATGAAGTGTTGTAATCTTCGCTGAATTTATTCTTATTTTTGTGCACATAAACACACGTGTAGCCTGGTTGTTGTCTCGTCTTTAATTTGGTATTTTCCTTTACGGTAACTCCATATAGTGAAGAATTATCCTTTAAGAGGAAGTTTCTGCTCGGGCCCAACCCCGACACGGCATATTCGAATACATATAAAACGGAAAAACATTTTTCTCAGGTAACTCCTCGACCGATTTTCATGACATTTGTTGCATTCCAGAGAAAATCTTAAATTCTAGTGACTGGTGCAAGCGGAATTTCGATTGATGTCATGAATTTATTAAAAAAAGATTTTGAAATATTCGACTGTATGAAAAAAGAAATAGGCGCACGAAGTTTACAAATTCATAGCTCGGCGTCAAGAACATATAACGCGGTTCTCTAAACGGCATCCATTAGATCATTCGAAGAGGACAAATTCGATATGTTATTTTACATGTTACATGAATTGATTACGTTGGGTACAAGGCTTCTGCAAAAACTGTATTTCCATATTACTAAATTTTTCTTAATTTTCATTTGTAACAAATAAATTTTGTCCGCTATGGATGCACTGTTAGATGCAATTCACAGAATTGTATTATCATTTTTCGTTTTTGTGTTACAGAGCTGTAAACTTGATAGTTTCGTCCTTAGAAAATTTTCATTTTTTGCCACTTTTATTTAAAAATGATGACCTGACTCTAAAATTCGAAACCAACAGTCACTAAATTTTAAGTTTTTCTTTTAATTGCAATAAACCGCGTCAAATTCGGTGCAGATGTTGCTGAGAAAAACGAATTTTCTTTTTAAATGTATTTAGATAGCAGCACCCGAGCTAAAGCTTCTCCTAATGAGAGGAGGTATCATATATGCCATCTACATTTTAAGCTGGTTAACTTCAAGCTTTATGTGATCCTTTTTTTTTTCGGGCAGGGAAACTTTACCGGTGGCAACGGAGCAAGCCTTTCACATTTGTCGTGTCCGGTCTGTTCCGTGGCTTGATCTGCGAAAGAGAAAAAAGAGGTGCTTTATTTAAACCCCTGTGGGTATTATTTTTGTTATTGAATTAAATATTTGGAGATGTTGGCGCCTTTTTGGCGACACCGGCAACTGCTTGTTACTTAGCAAATGAAACAAATGTGTGCGAAACGGTAGAATAATGTCACCAAATATGGCACTTAGTAAAACACGATATGAATAAAAAAATGTCGGCGACCTGAATCTTTCACTTAGGTTTCTATTAGTGGCACTCGCACCTCGGTGTTGGTGTTCTCTAGGTTAAACGAGTAAATGGCTTTCTCCTCGCACGATATGAGGGCGATTGTGGGCGAGGAGGAAGTGCAGCGCGTGCCAACTGGTGGGGCCTGACCCTCTAGTGAGCGGCGCAAGACCCGCACCTTACGCGCCCTCTCCGGTGCTGACGTCAGACCATGTGACGAGGGCGCCCGTGCAGCTGTTGCGAGCAAGTGAGCGAGCGAGCCAGCAGGTCAGCGCCGGCAGAGGGGAAGCGAGAGAGGAGGGAGTGACGTCACATCCATTCTGCTTGGCAGATGTTTAGTCTATACCATGGTTCTGTGCAAAGCAACTGATTTGCAGTTTGTGCTGGTTAAATATCAAATTCGGTGCTGCAGTACTTTTTTTATATTTTTAGTGGCTAGACCATCGAGTGACACTCTTATTTCTTGCGCAGCACTTCTGTTTCACCTCGTCATACGAATGGGAATGAAATCTAAAATAGATCAGAAAATAAGAAACAATGTACAGTACAAAATTCATGGGTTTCCTTATAAATGGAATATCACCACATAGCTTTAGTTGCACGCTGAGTTATTGAAATGTCTGGAAAAATTAGAATTAGCTAGGAATCACTGATCGCCGCACATCAAAGCACAGAAGCACATAATTTAGAGACCTGCCTCGTGAACACGACTATTTCAAAATTTCTTGAAGCCCGGAAGTAGATAGCGGCAGTAATGCCATCATTAATGACGCCAGGCACAAGGAGGGGGCATATTTAACCGGCTAATTAATGGAAAGCAGTTGCCTGCCACAGATTCACCATCTGCCTAGTAGAGCGGATGTGACGTCACTTGCTCCTCTCTTGCTTCCGTTCGCCCTGCGCTTGCCCGCTCGATCGCTAACTCGCTGGCGCGTAACAGCTGCGCACGTCCGCTCGTTACATGCTCTGGCGTCAGCACCGGAGAGGGAGCGTAAGGCGGGCTTCGTGCGCCTCTCGCCCGCGTATTGCGTCAGGAAAAATACGCTCGCTCGCTTAACCTACAGAACACAAATGCCAAGGTGCCAGTTCCATTAGGAGACACCTAAGTCAAAGAGTACGGTCGCCTACCATTTTTGCTAACTTATTTTCAATTTCGCCCCCGGTCGTCTCAGGAGGTGAACCGGAAGTGCTGCGTAAGAAACTAGAGTGTCACTCGATGCTTGTGCCACTAAAATCTGTACAGTCCAACAGCTGGTACATGCATCGCAAACTTTTCTGCATGGGTTCAGTGCACATTCGCATACATACACTCATATATCTTATAAATCCAAAACATAGAACACAAGTAATTATACTGCAAAGTACAGTCTACAAGTAATTATACGTAGCGTAAAAATCACTACATCCACATAAATAAATTTTCAACTCAGAACTATTGTGTCCTACATTTTGCTTATTAGGATAAACTGAAATTTACAATTTCCCCAAAATGGTAGGTGTCCTCGAAAATATTTTTCAAAGCAAGAAGTGCTCTTTTCTGAAGGGTCGCTGTTTGCCATGCACCATATATCTTTTTTATAGTAAATGGTCTTCTATATAAAGCTAATAAATTTGCTTGTAATTTCCTTCTTTGTGAATCAAATTTAGTGCACTCGAGGAGGAGATGATGCACATCTTCGTCTTCATTGCCACAAGAAGACTGTGAAGTAGATTCATCTTTCATCAGGTATAAAAATATCGCATAAATGCAGTACCAAGCCGCAGGCGCGCACAAATGTTTCGAATCTCCTCTTTTCGCCCAGATTTGGCAGAATTTATAGGTTTGTGCATTAGTCTATAAAGTATAACTCCAATTTTTTTATTGCTGATCAAAGCAGGTAGTTTCGCTGAGACGACAGGATATTTGCCTCAAGAGCAGGCGGACTTCATTGCGCAGAAGAAGAAGATTGATTGTCGTTGCGTTATCGTGCGTGCAACTCGCAGCTGCGTGCACTGCAGTGTGACCAGGAATACTGCAGTGCCTGAGAAGCCAATGAAGTACTATTACCTTATTCAGTGCACTTGATTTTGTGTGCTCTTTGAGCGTCAGATACAATAGCAACGTTTCAAAGAATTCTTCTTATTGCTTTCAAGTGAGAGCGGCTTGCAAATCGCTCAAAATATAATAATTATATAAACACTGGCATATTTTTATATTTTTGCACCACTTGCGTCGGCCACCTTGTATATTGATGAGGTTCTACAGTAGCGCGTTTGCAAGAAATTTCAACGCGAACACTTGCTGTTTTAGTAACGTAGTTTTTTTATGTTTATATTTTATATTTGCTTTTCGGAAAAAGCATGAAAGAAAATGCATTTGAATAACATCGGTTATCACAATATAGCTTGCAGCGAATGAATGCGAACGGGTGTTATATAAACAGGATTTCTTAAATGTTTGATATCAATTTGGTATTGACATAACTCAGTTCCACTTCAGAGCACTTGTAACGTGAAAAATAACGCAAGAAGAAGTTAGCTAAATTGTTGAAATTTCTTGCTTTGCACGGCTTGTCGTTAGGGCAGTTTCCACCTGATTTGGCGCCCGAACAGAACACGCGGAGTATCTATATGTTCCAGCTTCACTTTGGCATTCGGTTACATTCAATAAACGCCTTAAATGAGCAATGACCACCTCGCTAAGGGATAGGAGAACTGGCCGGCATAAGGATACTTCTAATTGGGCGCATGGCAAATTTTCTACCATATTCACTACTATTCCCATAGTTAATGAAATTACAGTGACGATGACATGCCAGAAAGCGATGGCTGAATAATATATGTGTGATACATTGGTGTCTTATTATACTACAAAATTTGTGACAATATCTTTGTTCCATGTGACATAGGGTAGCCGGTACCACATAAAGGCGTTAACCTCAGCTATGACATCATGTCAATAAAATAATATACGACTCTATCGCTTTGATGTTTACTTGAAAAGTTGGGAAAACTCATAAAAATTAAAGAAAAAGAAGAGAATCTGAGAGGACAACGTACACAAATGAACTCTTCGCGCATTCATGTAGACAGCTTTAGGTTTTTAATACCTAAGCAAAGCACACTCTCCACTCTGTTTATTGTTCCTTTTGAGGAGGCATTTCTCGTTTCATATATTTTGCCTCTTCTTATGTGTGTATCGGATTCCCAAGGAGAAGTATATCTGAAATTTCGGCGGAAACATCCCATTCGTGCAAGAATTGTACGGATCAATTCCTTTGAGAACAACTACATGAAAAATACGGTTGAAATTTATTTTAAATTAATAAGTGCGTACAAATGGAACTCTTATTCTTTTGTTTGTAGCAAAAGCTTTGCCTGAACGTCGTTATAACTGTGACTAAAATACTGGCTTGTCAGTTTGGACTACTGCTTCCTGTATATGGCTACGATAATTCGGAGAAGGTCCAGTAGGAAATGTTCATTCGCGGACTTTTCCGTGGGCTAGTGGACCCTCGGCACACCGTGGGTTAGTGTCTATTCCTCGTTGCTCTTAAAGAGAAAATGCGCTCATGAAATTCAAGATGAGTAAAGTACTAGCACTACAGAGAAGAAATATAGCGCCTAATAAGAAATAGACATACCTTCAGAAGAAACAAGGGCTGCGCATGCCGCAATGACTAGGATTGTCACTACAACAAATCTCATCTTTGGCGTAGCCTCGTCCAATCTTCTGGAAGTACTGAATGAACGAACTGCCGTTCTCCTCAATTTATATAAATAAAGAGGTTCACGTTATTGACGCGACTGGGAGCGCTATTTCATCAAGCAATCTTGACGTATTTCCGTTTGGATCAGCTGCCTAACCGGTGTTCCTGCCTTTTCTGTTGGTAGGAAACAGCTTATGATAATGGCCATTTTTTTCAATTGCGCGATGTCTATGATGTATTAAGAGGGAGTTGGAGACAGCAGGAATCGATAGCGCATACTGTACGTAGTTGTCGAGTGTCACTTATCGTAGCCATTTCCCGTCACATTTTTCCAATACAGTCTTATCCATCGCAGATGAGCTGAAGGCCTACTGTCGGTACTACAACCCAAGATCGCAATCACATGATTACGTAAGTGTCGCGTCAGCAATGTTTTCAGCACCCTCTTTTTCCTGTTGCATCTTCCATATTTGTTATCGTCAGCGTACTTTTACTGGCTTCCTGCTCCTTCTGCAAAAACACCTTGCGCCATAGTGAGAACGTGTATGGAAAAGGCAACTTTTCATGTTGATGAGAGCACTCAAAGGCAGCAATAACGCAGTAGATGCATGTTGAAAATCTGTTCGGGAATGGCCGTGTCATGTTTGACTGCGTAGCAAGCACCTTTTCCTTATGATGCGTAGTTTGCAAACGCCATCATATTCCGAATACTCCTTCGACACGTGCTTGAACCATACAAAACGAATTCGACTACTACTTTTGCAAACAGTGAAATACCAAACATTAAAGCAACCTTTAACAAATCATGCTATTGTACCTGCCAGCTCCACCTTTAGAAAATTACTTTTATATTTTACAATTTGTCGTTGTATTAGTATTTACTAGGCTCAGTTTCAATTTTTAAGAAAACGTTGTGTTTCTGGGGAAGAAATCTGATAAATGCGAGCAGACCGCCTGAAAAAAAAGGTTATCGAATTTTTTATTGGTGTTACGCATGAGATATTGCCAGCTCTTCCACTGCCGTGTGTTCCCCAAACAGTCATTTTTTAAATGAGTAAAGCATGATTATGTCAGGTAATATTGTATGTGTCGAGTACAATGCACTTTTCGAAAACATGGTTGAAAAACAGCACATAAAGAAATAGTAACTGAGCGGCACGTGCTGCAGTTTATACACTTCGATGCAATTGAATTCTGTATTACACGGAAAGCAAATATATATTTAAATAAATTATGAATAATTACAAAATATAAGAGAACGCGTCTCTCTATGACTCTCGACGGTAATGCGATCAGTTTCTGAGCAATAGGAGCAAAAGCTTCCTGATTCGCCGTCAGGTCAGTGGTAGTCCTCGAGATCAGTGCTCGTGCTTGACGTGTACCGCATAAATACACGTTGTTGCTCCATTGCATAAAAAATTACAGCAGAAGCATTCTTAACATGACTGTACAAGGTAATGAGATCTGCATTCGAGTGATGTAGCAACACGCCGTATTCCTGAAATCACTTCATTGAAAATCTGTAATTGTTAATGTCACATCCACCAGTATCGTACCACTTTGCTACGAAATTTACTTGCCATGGTCGAACATGAAATTTGTGGCATGATGAGTCTATGACGTCTACGTAGTTATGAACACGGAATAATGAAGGAGTGCTGTTGATGGAGAGACAAAAGAAGTATGATGATGATGGCATGACGATAACAAAGTGGCAGCCACGACCAATAAGATGTCTCGATCAAGAGCACCTACCTAGTGTCCCCAGCGTTTACAGAACATCAACCACTAAGCCGGCGTAGAAGGCGTGTCAAGACGGCATGACGAGAGTTAGATCATGAAGCTAGAATGATGATGGAACGACCACGAAGGCATGACATAAGCGAGCACATACCGAGTGCCCGAAGCTGGTAGGCAATTTTGGTCACTGGGTCGGCGCTAATACTATTAGTTCCCGGTTTTTGCATATTTCTTCTTTATGTCTGTTGCTTTTTGGATGGTTTCTTTTTTTACCAATTGAGACTTTTTCATAGTCCCCATAGTTAGATTATCCGTGCATTTTGCGGATCTACCCGAGGAATATCAGTGAGCCTTTGTGGCAGTTTGCATATAGGCAAGTTCATTGAGCTGCTGATAGGACGGATCCTTGCGGGATTCGGTTGCTAAGTTGCTATGTGCTCGCAGATTTTTGTTCCACAGTTAGTCGTCATCACGTTATCGAGTATGAGCTTGTGCACCACGTTATGAAAAGCGCCTCTCAGATCCAGGACTACAACAGCTTGCATTGTCAGCATGGCTAGTGGGTCCAGTAGCTCTTTCTGTAGTAGCTGTAGCTGTAGTAGAACGCTTGGCCTAGATAGGTTCCATGTAAAGCCAAACATCGTATGTGTGAAGGCTCAAGTGCTCTGGAGGTTTGCTGGTAATATATTGAGCCCTCAGTGTTCATAGAGTCCTTCCAGGCAAGACATCAGGGAGCTTTTTCTTATTGTGCTGAGACTCAGTGATTTGACAGGCTTCAGTATTAATTGAATTTCTGTGTGGTTACATTGCTTGACGATGGCACATCTGCCCCAACTGCAGTTTAGGCATAGTTTCAAAGTTTCTATCGAAGATTCATGCAGATTTCTAAGTAGTCGGTTTAGGATTCAGTCTCTGCTTGGAGCCGTGTTGCGAGTCAATCCGTGCATGACTTTGCTTAGCTTTCTATTGATATTTCCTGACAGACCGGAGGGCACTCCGCACCGGCTCATTTAATAGGTACGGCCGACGAACTGTAGGCCGGGATGTCTATGTTCCCTTCAGTTCTATAAATGGTTGTGCGCACTCTTATACTTGTGTACTACCTTCTGAAGAGTTTGTTGTGATACTAGCTTGATTGTTGTCAGATCTCATAGATTTTCCAGCAGCACCCACATCTTTGCTGTGCTTAGGGTTCCTCGTATCCTGTTGTATGTCAGTCTAAATTTGCGTTTGGTGAGATCGTCTGCATATGCTGCCACTTCTTCCATCAGCATGAAATTCTCATGTTCAACTTGATGTGCTTTTGTTTGCTCATCCAATTGCGTCTCAGTTGCGTCATCAATTGCGTCATCAAGTTGCAAGCCGCGTCTGGCATCCCCCATGTGTATTCGCCTGGAGTCAATGGCTGGTATTTGATGGGTCTAGTGTGCCTTTATAGGTCCTTTTGCAGCGTTGGGACGCACTGTTCTATGCCGTGTATCTACACTGCGTTTCGATTGTGTCTGCTAAGACGTTTCGATAAGCCTCCCAGTCCGTGATCGATGGCTGTTCATTGAAAGGTCTTCTAACACTGCTCGCTGAGTACCGTTGTAGCTATCTTATCGTCGTCAGTACCTTGAGCGCCGTCTAAGTTTTCCTAGTGGGCTAGTGACATATGATAGGTTAGGGGGAAATTCGGGCAGGTATTCCTAGATACGCTGTTCCTCTGCCTCGTGGGGTATGAGGGGTCGGAGAGAACCCTGAATGTGTTGGTTGATAGAGCCGAGTAACTTCATGCCAGTTGGTTGCAACTTGGGATTTCCCCCATGCCCAATATGGTACAATAACATGCTTGATAATGGCAATCCGGCCCTTTGCGCTTCTGAGGGCCTAATTGGGAAGCGGATCAAATCTGTCGTGCTGCGCCTCGTGCGAGCTGCACATATTTAGCATGAATGTGCTTAGCATAACTCTTGGTACAGACAGGATATTGGTGGGGATTGTTTAATTTGCTGCTAGCGAAGGATCGCACTATTCGACTTATCACTTAGGGTCATACTTATAAAAGGGGCAAGCTGACGCCGAGCTGGTTGCCGTATTTACCATTTCGTGTGACGGTTTCATGTATAATTCATGTGGGCTCCTCTTTCCTGCAGTGCGAGCACGTTTGGTGGTGCGTGTATGTTGCACGTATTGTCTAAGTGCCTTGCAGTTACAGCTGCTTCTGCAATGGGGATATCTGCATTTGCACCGAACATGTTAGGTAGCCGTTCATGCTCTGCATGAAGTATTCTGCTCTGCAATTTTTTTTCCAAACCATCAATTCGGGTATCTATCCTACGTAATCATTCCTCCGATTCCCTAACGTTTTCCTAGAATATATTTTCTACCTTATTATGGTCTGCACAAAGCTTTGCAATTCTGGAAGCAAGGTATTGAGATGTTGTTCTGTGAGCTGCTACTACCTTTGTTGGGGACCACCTTAGTAGATCGACTTGTGCAGGGGCTTGGGAGGTAAGAAGAAGCCGCACCGCGTAAATCACCTGTTTGGTCGCATCTTGCCGCAGCACCCCTGGCCGACTGTTCCCTCCTTCAAATCCAGGCGCGCCGAGTCCATCCCCTTTGGTTCCTCTTCTTTTTCTTCGACCTCTATCCGCCCTCTAAAGTTGGTCTTCGAGTTGGAGCACTCTCTTTTGAGCGTCCCCGATCTGGATTCCGGTCGTCTGTCCCTCCTCTCTTGTTTTATTCTTCAGGGTAGGGTGATGTTCTTTTTACTGCCGCAATAATTTGTTCGACGGTCACAATTGGCTCCTCGCGATACTACGACACAGGCATTGTGACGTCTGCGGATATTCTTCAAGTTGCTCCTCAAAGTGGTGCCGGCGTGCTCAAAACAGACATTACCTTCGGCAGTGTTTCCGCTGGCACGGAATGTATAATTTCGCCCGTCAGCATGGTCGTGCTTGCACGGTGCGCCAACAGCGCATATTCTTAACTCATTCCTCCTGGTCTTAACTCTGTTCTTCAGGCAAAATCTTAACTCCGTCCCCTGCCCGGTTCGCCTCTGTAATTGTGGCAATATTGAACCCTATACGGATCGCTTCCCCGAAGCTCCTCGGGTAAGTGATGGATAATTGTAGGTGTCGATCAGTTTATTCGCAACGCCGAGACCGCAGCACTTAGAGCCGCCACCAAGCAACAATTCTCATTTTTCATTTTGCAGAATTTTGTTCGTGGATATGATGCACTACGTTAAACTCTCAGCGACAGATGTCGTGTGTTCCTGTCCCACGCGAATCAAGCCCTACTCGCTTCATGCAGAATCATTCACCGCAAGTGTACCCCTAAATCCGGAAACGAAGAGTTTCAGAAAGAGGTTCAACCGCACACACAGCGACAGGTTTGTAGTGCCCGTCGCATTGGAACACAATAACTGTGACACTGCACTGTCGTTCGTCGCGTGCGCATATACAACCGCCACGCAAGACACATCTCGGTGTTCGCCATTCTGCATGTTCTACGGACGAGAGTCCTCGTGCTTATACTGGCCGGGCCCTTGTGCATGCACGCCGGCGTCTGAAGCGCCCCAATATGCAGAAGACTGTCGGGAGCTGGCTCGTTCCCTTAGAACTACCACCTAGGCTCACCAAAAGCTACCGCGTTGACAACGGCTTGTCTGTATAACGTTCTGGAACCGGCTCCCTTGTGTGTTGGTGCAAGCATAACTCACAGACCTGACCTTAAGTCTAAATCGACACGTGGAGCTGCACCGCCGTATAAGACATTCAGTGTGAGGAACGGTAGCAAGGATGTATTGGGAGTGATATAATTCCATCGTCATTCAATCATGATCAGTGCGAGGGTGTCATACCATCGACGTAACGCCGCTATGTATATGACCAGACTTGATAAGCGAGTAGTAAAGCAACATGGTTTATTAAACTTGACATCGGACATACGATGTCCAACTGCATTGCTAGGGTGCTAATCGCGTTACCATCGACGGTCATTGTGAGGTGAGTTGTGCCTGAATGTTCTTTTCATATGTGTGGTTGAATATCGACGCTAATGTCTCAATCTCAAAGTGACAATGTAGATTTTAACTTGGAGGCACAGAAATTTCTGAAAGATCGTATTCCCCCCGTGAGACCGCATTTGAAGAGAGAGGTGCGCTGGACCCTGCAACTCAACAACGCCAAGTCGCACTCCTCATTGACGGAGTGTGACGTGTTCGCACGTAATTCAATCAATCCGATGGGACCATCCCTCTTTGTTGGTTTAAAAAAAAATATGAAACATAATAACAAAGCGAAATCCTCGTCATTTATAAAAGTAGGTAATTGTGTAACATCGAGGCAACATAAGCATATGTTTTGGCATAGCGGTTGCCAGCTGTAGCATTTTGTATCTTGGCCTGAACGGCTGCTTATTCAAATACAGGACCGTGGGATCAATCTAACCCAAATTCCCCAGGCAATGAGCTAGACAATCTCCGGTTTCTTTCTGAAAAACTGTTATTGACTACGCAGCAGAGGCAAGTGCTTCCGTAGGGTACTTACGGCCAAAGTAGTGTTGTATTCCCAAAAGGAACAAAAATTACTCGAACAATTGTTATAAATTTATTATTTCCTGTATTTCTCTCGTCTTTTATTGAATAATAAATAAAAAACTGCTTTCTGATGCCAGAGTTTCTATATCAGATTTGTTTAGGGCTTTTTGTCTTTACACTGGCGAGAAAAAGTAAATTTCATATAAGTTTTGAATACTTATAATTTTCTGCATTGCTTCAAGGTCAATGTAGAGACGCGGTACCTTTAGGTAAAATCAAAAGAAATGTCCAAGAATATGTTGTTGCTTGAGAACACGGGGAAGTACACAACAAATACTTAACGAATCCGCAATCATTGCGAAGTTCCTCATGTTTTGCTGCAAATATCAGTCAGGTTATTGAAGTAAATAAATCTGATTTAGCACGTTTGTTGCCAAAATGATAAACATTTATTTATGAAAGTTTCTTCACGACATTACAATAAGTTTTGAAGCTGGGCTCCATCGCACCTATCTGGTGTCATGGCGCAATGTAACTTAACCCCTCCCAACACGGACCCGCCGGAAATACCCCAGCTTTTAAGCACTCCATACACGTAATCAGTGTTCCGCGCAGAAGAGCCTCAGTCTATAAGTGTACGCGTACGTGGATTACCAGAGATGTCGGGAGGTGGACGTATTTTGCGAGCGAATGGGAGAAGACACACCATATTTTCCTACATTTTCTGAAAGTTCAGACTGTGAGCATCTACGTTGTTCTGCGATAAAGGATAAAACGTCTGGCACACTTTTTCACAACCGAATTTCTGTCACACCTCTCACTGCATGCAAGGAAATTGGGTGAGCACGTCGGTGTTCCGCTCCTTACGCATGAAATAATGGCTCCAGCGAAGTCACTTTCCCCGTGGCTTTGGCGGAGTTAGAGTGTGACATGTGATTTGTAGAAACACCTAAACACGCTCCAGAGGTAGGCATTCGCATGCACTTTCTTAAACTGCAGTGGAAGTACCCTTGCTTACAATTTTGCACGCACACACCGATGCCACATTCAGGCGTCTCATGAGCTGCTACTAATTCTTCATTTTTGGAATCCGGGGTCCTGCTCCGGGATTCCAGCATTTTGTAGGCAGAAGCCTATGCAGTGATGGGGGTTGTGAAACATATACGGAAAAGAAAGCTACAAAAGCCATTATATTCACAGGGACTTTATGTGTAGTGACAGCCTTATCATCACTACACAAACGCAGAAATTATATAATCAACGATCTTTACGCGCTGCTATGAACAAATAATATAGCTAACCAACGTGTCACTACTGATGGCGCCTTACGAACAACCCATTAAAAACGGCCTGTATTTGATGAAACTCTCCACATACATAGGAAGAGTGAATGTCTTTTGCAGGTGCGGAAGCAGTTTTGGATTTTCTCTACGTATTCGTACTAGCCATTCCTAACAAATAATCGCCTTTGCTTTGCCTACTCTCATAAACCATCGTCTTTACGCTTTATTTTTCTATTCTGGTTTTTATGTTTTGAAGAAGGATACTTGTGTTTAGTGTCAGTTTCTAGACCACTTGTGTTATATTTCTCGCATATATTTGCGTCATCCTACGTTTGTCGCATAGGAACTTTTGCCGCTGTCAGAGTGCATTGATCGGCTGAAAACGTCTCCAGGCCTCGCATGAATTTTATACTGCCCTCCCTGTATTTTGCCATCTTACTGTACCACATTGTCGAAATAACAATGAATGTGTGGATGCGAGCGCGTGCTGCGCCGCGACATGTCGCCTCGTCGTGCTGTGAGAAGGCCGTCTAAACAGGCCGAACGCCACGGTGAACGCTGCTATTCTTTTATATGCCCTGATTTTGGGTGAAGCTGCCAATTTGTTTTAGCCATCTAGATATAGGCAGCGGTTCTCCTAATACCTTTCGTCATCGACATGTGGTAAATTGCTGACATTTTTGTTCATGACGCAAATCCCTTAGGCACCGGATGACACGATGATCAGGTGATCACCAGATGACACGTAACTATGTTTTTATGTTATAAATACGAGACAAAGAATGTCGTGGTGAGTACACAGAGAGCATTTATGCTCTTATAATAGGCAGGTAATGATTGATCTGACACTTTGTGGACGAATGATTTCACAACTTATGCCTGCATGCATAATTTGCTTTGACGGCATGCAGTATTGTCAGTGGTTTCTCTGCTCATGGGTGTTTTTTCAATGCGTCATTTTGTACACGGTGTATTGTCCAGTTATCTGCCCTTGTCTTTCACGGGACATCTGTCATGCGACATCCGTTCCAGCGGGCCATGAGTCAAAAAAGGAGGTTTCACATAGTCAGGAGGTTGAGTTGCACAGAAAAGCATGTGCGAGATAACGCCCCCCCCCCCCGCACCTCCCAGCCACAAAGAAAAAAAAAATAGAAGAGTCCTTATGTTGTCACAGACAATCGCAACTCTAATCAAACAATTGGGGTCGCAACAGTGCATGGTAGGGCGTAACACGAATGGCCATATCCCTCTGCAAGGGACGGAAATGTAGTGGCTGGTTGACGGATAAGCATCGACTTCACAACATTGATTTAAATTTCTAGATTAGCGTAGTGAGCCGTTCGATAGGGTCATGTGGAGGTTTTCGAACGGAAATGATCGCTAGCGTACCCCCAGACATGCGTATGCTTATGGCATTATACTCGCATTTGCCTGCTAATCTAATGAGGCTAAGATACACTAAAAACCTCTAAGCAATAGGTGTGGCATCATCAAAAAATGACAGCGCACCAGCAGAAATCTATTCCGTGCGTTGAAACAAAATTTTGTACTGTTAGGTGTAATCAGATGGAATCTATCAGGTGATCGAGGTAACTCAATACATTCCGGTTTAGTGCTCTGGCTGGAGCGCACGACTTAAAGAGTACAAATTTTCTGGATGGTAATGCCAACTGGATGTGGAAGCATTCGTAGCACTCGAAATCTCGGTACTTTAGCTGCCTACAAGCAAATTTAATGCAAATGGCGAACCCATCGGCGTGTTGTGAAGGCTGATATTGCTCAGCGTGGTTCGATTTTATTTTGTTTTATTTTACTACGTAGTAGTTGAGTTGAGCTAAGACGCAGGGGTGACATCCATAGAAAGCGATGCCACCCACAGAAGCTAAATTGTCAAAGGGTAGTAATGAAGAAATGACAAAATCCGGTACAACCCTTTATGAACCGTGATGCCTAAGAATACAATAACTTCACATAAAATTAACGAACTGTAAAGGCGTTCATAAGTCACTGGCATTTGGGACCGCCTATTGGAGCTCGGCACCGTATCCTTCCGAGAACAACGTTGGAGAGCTTGACCCACTGGAACGCACTGGAGAGGATGGCCCATAGTGTTCCTCTTCTTCGCTAAAGAAACACGAATCTAGAAGTCTATTTAATTGTAGTCATCGGACAACTCCTTGTAAAGAACTGTATCGCTCAATGGTGCTTTGATACATAGAGAGAACACGCAGTTTTGCCGGAAGGTTCCACTATTTTGACAAATAGGAAGACATTGAAACATATATTGCAATAGCTGAAACTCGTAGATTTATACAGGCTGTGGTCAGATAAATAAAGAGCAAAGGGACTGTGGACTGTTTGTAGTTTTCAGCCAAAAATTTATGAGGTGGTAAAATTACTCTATATAAGAGAGCCAACTTTCCTTTTGAAAACGTACTGGGGATTTCTTGAATTTGTTTTTGAACTAAAGGCGGAAAAGAGCGTGTTACCGAGATAAAGCTCTTGCAAATTAGAAGGTCTATGTCTGTAAAATAAAAGCATTGTACTCAGGGAGCAAATTTTTGCGTTAATTATACACTACTATTAGTATTGGCTCACGCCAAGGTAAATTTGTGTCACCCAGAGAATGTTTTTGAGAAACTGCCAAGCCTTCGTTTTTGAGCAACTGCGTCTGACTGACCCCGAAATTAAGGGTTCTTTTAGGCCATTTTAGCTAAGCATATTCATCTGGAAAATACTTCTCACAAATATTCAAGGGGTTCCCCGCTAACTCAAAAAACAGTATGCGACTACACCATCTATTTATTTCGTTATAAAATCCCAAAATTGCCTATGTTGCGAAAGTACCGAAAATGAGAATATTTTCGAGACGTATAAAAAACAATCATCGCCAGTTGCTATCAAAAGATGGTAGGATACCCAACCAGGACTGGTTAATTTAGTACAGCTAGAACATGTCCCATTATCTTCTTTTAGGTGAGAAAATTGAGCTTCTTATAGGACCCATGTATTGTCATCCCAACAATATGTCTCCTTCTAGCAATAAAATTAAAATGACAGTCACATTTAACTTTGAACTCATTATTTTTGTTGCAGTAAGGAAGAGTGACTCAGACTGTGTTTTTGCCTATTTTAGCGATTAAATGAGTTAGCTTGAGTTTTCAGGGCTCCTGCATCCATGTTCCTATTGGGCACGTCGAAATAGCAACTACGCCTGAGCTCGTACAGCAAGTTCTTCAAGTTTAGTGCGCGGAACCTATTTCTGGTATTGATCTCTAGTTGCAAGTGCTATCTGAATGGTACGTACTTGTACAAATGAACACGTACATGAACAATGCACCAGTCTATTGAGAAATTGGGATGGCGCCACTGCAGCGGATAAGCCAGTAAGGTATGTTCTGATGAGGACAGTCGCCGTACAGGCCTCTTATCTTGCTTTTACAGCAAAGCTTTTGAAGGCTACTTCTCCCAGGATCGTATCCGTGTGTCGACACAATATTGCAGCCTTCCCCTCCGGCGTCTGCGTCAGACGCCGCCTGCGTTTTCGTCTCCAGTTTCCCTCAAATTCTCTATAGTTGTTCTCAATCTGATGTACTTGGAAAAAATTATGCTGAAATTGGCCGCTGCGGCGACTCTATTATTAGAACGAGTTTCAGTTACTTCTTTCAACTAATTAGTTCGCAATGAAGCTGTAAACGTAACACAATTCCCACCTGCTGTCAATACACGGCCGTCTACAGAGGGAGTATGGTTACAGAAAACGACTGTAACTCTTGTTTTGTAGAAACTATTCCTAAAGAAATGATATGGCAATCAGATGCTAAAACGAATTAAACATTAGGCCGAGTTTCATATACTTTTCAAAAATACGTAGCTCACAGTGAAGTTCTCGTTTGCCGTGCGGTGGTTTTTCCAGACGTCACTACTTCATAAACAATAAGAATAAAACATTCCACAGTCGAAACATGTATTCGTTGTCTGTGT
This sequence comes from Dermacentor andersoni, assembly GCF_023375885.2. Lineage (NCBI taxonomy): Eukaryota > Metazoa > Arthropoda > Arachnida > Ixodida > Ixodidae > Dermacentor > Dermacentor andersoni. Next base: position 143,110,107 of record NC_092816.1, on the reverse strand, counting down.
CCTTCAATAATAATAATAATAACAATAATAATAATAATAATAATAATAATAATAATATGGACCATACGCACATAGATTACTGTCAATGTCAAGCTTCATGTATCGGAATACGTCAAGCTTCCAGTAAAACAATTCGACTATATGACAAGGGGAACTGTGGGGCCATCATTAGTAAACTTGATGCCTTTTTTCCGTCGTTTCAAGACGGTTGTTGGTAGCGACCTATTAACGAAAACTGCTTACTCGTATGAACCGGTTAGCGCATGAATTGATCCCTAAGGTAACTTTCCCTCCCACACGCCCAAAACCTTGGTTTACTAAGTCATTAAAATCACTTGAACACAAGAAGAAACAACTTTTTGGTGTCGCCATGACTAGAAACAGTGTTTGCGCATGGGATAAATACAACATTGCAGAAAAAGCACAGTTAACAGAAGTGTGCCACGCTAAGTACTCATTCTTTCACACTGAGCAACCAAAAATTCTTGCTGATTCACCCAAAGGTTTCTGGAAAATTCTAAACCCACACCCCTCCTGTTATCCTTACTAATCAATTTGATCAAGGAGCAAGTTGTTCAGAAAGCGCCAATATATTTAATATAGCCTTTTCGTCTGTCTTTACGAATGAACCTAACCTTACTGAAACAGAACTCTTTTCGGTTAGTTTACCTGTTATGCCACCCATAAGCATTGGTTTCGCTTGTATCCTGTCCTTAATTAAGAAAATGAAGTTGTCATCTTCTACTGGTACGGACAAAATAAATTCCAAGCTCTTAAAAAACACTAAGCACATATCTGCAGAATTTTTACTATTGCTGTTTTCCCAGTCCCTCTCCTCAGGAATTCTCCCTTACCACTGGAAGTGTGGGAAGGTCATTCCAGTCCACAAACAGGCAACAGAGACTGTCCGTTAAAGTACCGCCCCATATCCCTAACCAGTGTGTGTTGCAAACTTATGGAACATATCATATACTCTCAGATCATGCAGTTCCTTGATTCTAACAGCTTTTTTAATCCCTATCAACATGGATTTCGAAAAGGCCTCTCATGCGAATCCCAACGAGCCCTTTTTCTTCGCGACCTGCATGCTAACCTCGACACTAACCTACAAACAGATGCTATTTTTCTTGACTTCACCAAGGCTTTCGGTAAAGTACCATACAAGCGTCTACTAATGAAGCTCTCTCAACTAAAACTGCCACCCGAAGTTCTAAACTGGATCTCCCAATTTCTGACTAACGGCTCTCAGTTTGTTTCCCGTAACAATGTCAAGTCTGACTTGTAACGTCCGGCGTATCGCAGGGATCTGTCCTCCGTCCACTTTTATTTCTAACACATATCAACGATTTGCCTAACAATTTATCAAGTAACATCCGCATGTTCGCCGACGACTGTGTTATCTACCGCAACATAACTAGCATATCTGACCAAACAGCCCTACAGAATGATCTTAATAAAGCGTTCGAATGGTGTAACCGCTGGCTAATGACCCTTAATCCTAAAAAATGTAAATTAGCTTCCTTCCACCGCCGAAACAACCCGCTCCAATTTCCCTATGAAATAACTAACATACCAGTTGAAACAAGTGAATCCTATAGATACCTTGGTGTAACCCTAACCCCTCATCTTTCCTGGCGCACCCATTTCACGAATATCATTTCATCGGCTAACCGATCATTAGGATTTCTAAAACTTCATCTGCGCAACTCACCCTACCACGTAAGACTTTTGGCTTACCAGTAACTAATTCGGCCTAAACTTGAGTACGCATCACCAATATGGAGCCCTGATCAAGTTTATTTGATCAACGCTATCGAAGCAGTGCAAAATCGTGCTGCTCGCTTCATTCATTCTTCCTGTTCATACAATATCAGCATGGCATCCCTTAAAAATGAATCTGGTCTGCCCACTCATTCGTCTCGCCGCAGGATCGCCACACTATCACTTTACCACAAGTTTTATCACAGTTCTTTGAGCCATCCACCTTACATCGCTCCCGCCGCGCGCACTTCCCCCGCACAGGCCATTCACTTCAAGTCGCCCGACCTCATTCTGGCACCACCACTTTTTCTGGATCATTTCTTTTTGCCGCGCAGCTTCAGAATGGCTTGGCCTTCCCCACGACATTGTTTCAATCACCTGTCCATCACGTTTTATTCAACGTGTATCCATATACCTGTCGTGTTAACAACCTGTGGCATTAGTAACATCTCTGTACAACCCATCCTTTATGTAACACCCCCTTGTGGGGTCTTGAAGGAAATAAAGTGAAGTGAAGTGAAGATGCGACGATTGAGGGGAAACACCGCAATCTCACTGCCCGTCCTTGTTCACAGAGAGGAAGGGCTGATGATTCTTTTTATTCTCACCTCAATTTTTCTATTAGGCATAACAACCTATCTACGTCGCGGAACCGCTACTACTTTCCAACACACATTTCCTTTGACACACAAGAAACCTTAATTGAGACAAGGTGCGAAAATGTCCTTATCGAGTTGCAAAACGTTGCAAAGATTAAAAAGCGCATGGCATCGAGAACGCAGTTTTCTACACGTTAACTCGTTCACTCCACATCTATACCATCTCTCACAAGGAATTAAAGAAAAGTGAATTTAAATAAACTTCGCCCGAGAATAGGCGCCAAAGTTAGATGCTTATTCGGACCTTTTGTAAGGCGCCATGATTTAATGGTTCAACATGAATTTTTATTTTCCCCCGTAGTTCTCTAGGTGCTCTACAATTTACAAAACAGTGTGCTCACCAGTTTCTTGCTTTTTCTTGAAATTGGATGGCAAATTAGTAAACGAGATCACGAAAAGTTAGCTTGGCGGCCTATATTTTCATTGAAATAAAGATACTTTGACAACCACTGTAAAATTACTTGAGGACGATTTCTTCATGACATTCTAGCAAAAATGAGTTATGCTCTATAATAGTAATATTATTCCATGTGGGCTATGAATCTTGATCTGTTTCACTCTTGAATGGGTTAGATAAGTATGTTGGCCAACGGGGTGCTTCAAGTCTATGTTTGGGCACCGCACTAGCTACAGCTAATTTTCTCGGACATATTTTCTTTCTTTCACACACGGGTTGTCAGAATTCCGCCCGAAACCTTTCCACTCTTTTTCATGCGTTCTCTGAAAGCTTTTACCTCATCTTTTCTTCACTTGCAATAACAAAACGATTTTAGGTCGACAATCTACAATGGTCGCAAAGAGGCTTGCGCATTGAATGAACACGGTGGCTGCATCAAAGGCTGCACTCCTGAATATTGTAGTCCTACCCAAAGAAAAAGCGGCGTCGTGAGCCTCGTTCCATCCAAGCATGTACGATACTTATCGTTGCATCTTTTCTTTTTCCTAAACTACCACTGAAATTGATTTTATAACACCCCGTACCTGTTTTCTATACATTGCCTTATTGCAATAAAATTGACGTTGTTAGCCAGTGCTTGTGTTGTCATTCTTTCACGTATCTTTGTCTTACGGGCTATTTAACCTATCCAAATATGCTACTGTTAGGCAGGTCCCCAAGAAACGCCTAAGAATATTTCATTCCTTGAAAACACTGAAAATACCGAAACAGTACCTTTGAAGTCAACCTTTGAAACACACCTTTGAAATCCTTAAAGATAGCGAATTTCCGCCTGTTTCGCTGCAAATATACAGCCAGGTGACCGAAGAAAACGTATCAGATTTAGCGTATTTGTTAGCCAAAATAATGAACATTTATTTCTGAAAATAAATTCACGAACTTAAAATAGGTTTTGAAGCTGGGCTCCCTCGAACCTCTCAGGCGCCATTGCGCAATGAAGATTCACCCCACGGCACACGCACCCACCGGAGATGCTTCACCGGTATGTGCACGACGTGCACATAATCATTGTTGGCCGCACAAGAAGCTCGGTGTATATTTGCGCGCATAAGCAGATTACCAGCGATGTGGCGATGAGTACGCATTTTCAAAGTGAATGGTCTAGTTGAGCGGTGCTTTCCAAACGTTGCGGCTGGCAAATGAAACTGTCGCAAGTTACACAAACATTCTCGGCAATCTAGAGGAAGACCATTGTCGGACCGTCCTTAATAACTGCAACCATTTCGTGGAGCAAATATTGTGCAGGTGCCCCACGGACCGTCGAACGTGTATTGGGCTGCAAATGATGGAATGCTCGCGTGCCTTTTTCAAAGATAACAGCTTCAGACCTCGCAGCGAGTTCGAATTTTCCTTCATGATCCTCCTGATATTATTGTTGGCCAAGGTGAAGTGTCACTGTGTGATACCTTCATAGTGGTACCTTCATAGGATATTTGCAAACTTACGCTTGGTCGCATAGCATTGATTTACCCCCCCCCCCCTCCCTACTACGTCAAAGGCACTCTCTCCGTGAGAAGCGGCGAAACATGCCACTTGGAATTCAAATTGAAATCAATTGCATGACAGTGGATGCTAATCAAGCGTTTCTTGTTCTGGGACGGAAATGAAGCACCGTCAGAAAACGGCATTTTCTTTATTTGTGGGTGATCTCAGTCACTGACTACTTCAATTTGAGAAGCAGGCACATGCACAATATTGTATGCTAAGCAGACGGAAAGCATAGCACATGAGTGGGTAAATAAACTGGCCTCTTATGATAAGCAATACAAAAAAATTAGCGCGCAACAACCTCTGTCTCCCCCAAGTGGTACGATTGGGGCGCATCTCATGCATTATATTTATAGTTTTCGGGAAATATAAGAATAATACCATCGTCTTTATTTTAGATTTCAGCTCCTGCAAGCATCTTGCTTACTTCTTGCTGACGACGTGATGAATTCTTAGCAGTTTAAACGTTTCAAAAATATTTCCCAAATTTTTCAGGGGTCAAATTATTGGTCTCTAGACTGCGACGCACACCGCTGATCCAAATTTAAACCAAGAGATGGGTGGCATTTCCTACATCTAGACTTGGTGAATTTAGAAGAAAAACTCACCGCAAACAGTTCCTTCTTATGTTTCTCGTATAGCAGTAAAGATAAGGTAGCCCACACAGTGACAACAGCGATTTTTGCACTACCTTAGTGCACTAATATCACAAATAGCGATGCGTTAGTTGCCAAAGTTTTGCAGGAAAAATTTTCTCTATAGCTCGCTCACTGTGCGGTGCCTCTGAAGAAAAGAAGCATCGCTGCACCCCTTGTTCCTTGGCATTCACTTTCGCTGCAGATATTTGGATAAAATGGGTAATGGGCAGACGTAAACTCGCTTATGTAATACACGCCAGGAAATGCGCCGCCCTGCTGCCGATGAGCAGAACCACTATAATATGTGGAGCCTTTTAGAACCATCAAGGTCATGTCTGACATCGCCCGCCCTTCTTGCAGCAATGCTGCGTGCCACGCCGTCAAGAAAAAAATTGCGAGAAGACGCCGTGTAGGTGCAGAAGCATTTGCTAAAAATATTTTGTTGCACAACAAAAAAACAAAAAAGCTATTTCGAATAAACTCTGACAGTCGAGTGCTGTATATCTTATTGGCTAACAAAAGTGCGAAGTATAATATATTTACATCACTGTAACAATAATATATGAGAGTGCTGTCTGTTGCGACGCCTGGGATAAATTGCGTGCACTTTCCTTTGTTTTCGAACCACGTAAACTTATTGGCCTCTTATAGGCATTTTACCTAAGATATATGGGTTTTATGTTGACTTCATAGACAACAAAATCTTGTAAAATGCTTCTGAAAGTTTGTCCCAGTAAATTCTTTCTATTATTTCCTTAATTCGACCCAGGCCAATTTAATAAGCAATCAAAGAACTCACGCCCCTGGTGTCATTTCAACAGACAATTTTATATCACTTACCCAAGAAAATTATTCATTTTTTTTCCCAGGTGAAATTCGCACCACATTCAAACAAATATATGGCAGCTGAAAAGATGAAAACAAACTTTTTTGCTTAACGTATGCTTAGAAAGCACTTCTCTCAAGATTAATAAAAGCTTTTAAAAAACAACCAGAAATGGTCGTGCAGCTTGTCATGTGCATTTGGTGTGGAATGACTCTTGAAATCCCCGCAGGGGTGCCTACGGCAGTAGCTGTTTGGTGTGTCGAACCCCAGCACATGAGGGTTCGGCACTCCGTCTTGTAGCCATGCGTTCTTAGCCGTGTCGCGAGAAAGGGGGATTTGAGGGTTCATCTGATGTCAAGTATTCGGACCGTGAATAACGCCCGGTGGAGACATCACACCTTTCACCTCTGGTTCACATTGACGGCGCCTCCGTACTTACCCACCAGGAGGAAGTTAGAAGCCGCCTTTTCCTTCCCTCCTCTTCAATCTTCATCTTTGTCCCTCACATTCAATCTTTGCTGTCTTCTACTCACTTCCTTCATTTTACTTCTGATTTTTTTGGCAGCAAGTATTATGCCTATGTATGTAGCCAACCTTTTGTATATCATATTTGGTTACAGCATTCACGCACAGCTGGCGCTTGCAGGACCTGCTTTACGTTTTCCGCGGCGTCCCCTTGTTGGGCTCCTTGATGGGTGGCTGGCTTTGCTGCCAAAACGGCTAGATATCCTTGTAGCTAGTTTCTCCCAAGCACGCCCTTGTCGCCTTAAAAAAACAGGGCGCACTGAATATGTGATCTAATTTATTGAACGACAAAGGCGATATGTTACACCATTCCACGTCATTCATTCGTAAAATGCAGAAAAACAAGTACGAACCATCTACCCTTTTCATGTGCCAAATATCTAACTGATGGTCTTGGACCTGGTTATAAGTCATTGAGGATGGCAAGTGGTCATCACTTTTTCAATCTTCGTAATAAAAAACAATATGAAAAGCTTTCGAATCTTGTGTACTTTGCACACCGTCAAGTAACAGTATATCTATAGCGTACTATGAACGCCAGCCGAGGCGTTTTCTCAGACGCTGATTTGCAGGAGTTCACAGACGCTGAACTCTTGTAGGGCTTAGCGAGCAGATTGTCTTCATTGTTAAACAAATTAAGGTAAGGCGTGATAACAAACCAACGCAGACTCAGCGCCTGGTGTTTAGTTTCAGAGCAAGTATTCTGCCGGAGTTCATTGAGGCCAGGGACATCAAGCGCCGTGTTAGGACATACGTGCCAAATCCTGCCAGTAATGTACGTGTTTCGGCTTGTTGCGATGGCGCTAGAATTCACCACAAGTTCACTCAGATATTTTAAATGTGAGTCATTTGGCCACAGTTTACACACCTGCCAAGGCCACCGAACTTTTGCGAAAAGCAGTGCACATGATCAGACCTCTGACTCTTGTTATTGGATTGGAGCAAACTTTATTTGTACCTGCAGTTGCGCGCTCAAGCACCCCGACGAGCGCCTACGTCATCTACGAGGCTGCCATTACTCGGTGCGGGTCTCCGCTCGCCGTTGCCGGCTCGCTCGGTTCTTGAATTTTGAGCGCCCCGAAGACCTGCTAGATGGCCCAGGGCTGTTGGTCTTGGTCGCAGCTCCTCGGGGCTGCCTCGAGCCGCGGTGGGATCGTTCTTGGTCTTGCTTCTTCAGGATTTTTAATACAGTCTCACAAGATGTTCGTGTAATCCGCCGTCTCCCTTCGGCAGACTCTGCACTTATCGGTCGGGTACGTCTTGGGGCAGAAGCGATGCATCAGTCCTGGCCTCGGTAGCGATCTGGTCTGGAGCTGTCTCCGTAGTACCACCTCCGCTCGGCTCAACCTCGGGTGTGGGGGTGGGAGAGTCCTGCGAGCCAGGCGGTAGGCCTTCGAGATGGCGTTGTAGTCCGTCATGCGGTCCTTGGCTCCGAGCCACGTCGCACAGTCTGTCTCCGGGGCGCGGTTGGTTAGCCCTCGCGCCACTGCGTGTGCCATCACATTGTGGTTCTCATTCCGTTCCGACGCGTCGCCCGCGTGCGCCGGGAACCACTTAGAGTCTTACTTTTTGTCTTGCAATTTTGCCGTTCGAAGTAGGCGCTCGGCCTGCCTGCAAATTTGGCCTTTAGCGATGTTTCGCACCGCCTGTCTCGAGTCACTCAGCACCTTGGGGAAGTCTGCGTGAGTGATGGCCAGGACGATGGCCACCTCTTCCGCTTGTTCCGCTCCGGCGCTTCTCACGCTCACTGCCGTCCTCCTGGCGCCGGTTGACGCCTCTATGACGACCGCTGCGAAGGCGTTCCGTTGGTATTCGGCCGCGTCCACGTACCGCGCGTGATCGTCGTTGGTGTGCAGGTCGTTAAGAGCCTTGGCCTTTGCCGCTCTCCTTCCCGTGTTGAACTCGGGATTCATGTTCTTGGGTATGGGGTCGATTCAGGTCTGGCGTCGGACCTCTTCGGGGACGGGGAGCTTTATCTCCGCTTTGTTCATGCACCCTATTCCCAGGTCGCCAACTATCTTCCACCCGGCTTTGGTCGTGGACAGCCGCCCCAGCTGAGAGGTCCGTCGCGCTTCGGCTACTTCTTGGAGCGTGTTGTGCATCCCGAGTTGTAAAAAGCGGGTAGTGCTCGTGGACTAGAACAGGCCCAGCACCGTCTTGTACGCTCGTATTGCAGTCATCTATAGTAGGCTGCAACTACGCGATGTGGCTGATGATGAAGAATCGGATGAGCCTACTTAGGCTCTCCTCTCTCATGTCAGCCTTCCGGGAAGTGACTCGTTTTACGAGTTGAATCGCGTTGGCCGCTTTTGCCGAGAGACGGTTGATGGTTTCGCCATTTCTTCCGGGCTTTTCGATGACCATGCCTAGGATCCTAATTTTGCTGACCTCGGGTATCACGTTGCCGGATTTGGTTACAATTCTGACTTTTTCGTATTCGCGTTGTCTGGTCTTGCATCTGCCGTTGTTGATAGGTGTTGCATCGCGCTCTCGATGTGGGCGTCACTGCCACCGGTCACCCACAGCGTGATATCGTCCGTATAGAAGGTGTGCCTGACGCCTTCGATGGCCGCGAGCTTCTCGGCCACTCCGATGATTACCAGGTTGAACAGCATCGGCGAAATGACCGATCTCTGCGGTGTGCCGGTGCTCCCGAGCTTCTTCTCGCGTTTGTAGGTCGCCTGCTCGTAGCTAGGCGGTCCTGTCCGTGAGGAAGTCCTTGATGTAGTTGTAGGATCTTTCGCCCATGTTGGGCTTGGAGACTTGGGACAGAATCGTCGACTGTTTCACCTTATCGAAGGCGCTGTGCAGGCCGAGCGCCAGGATTGTCTTGTTGTCGTGGGCGCTGCCGCCATGGTTGATGATTTCGTATTTGAGTTGCAGCATCGCCTCCTGCGTGCTTAGGTACTGTCTGAAGCCGATCACCGTGGCGGGGTACAGCCCTTCTCATTCCAGGTAGTCTTGCCAGCTGTTGAGCAGGGCATGCTCCAGCACCTTGCCCACGCAGGCCGTGAGCGACATGGGCCGGAGGTTGTCCGTGTTCGGCGGCTTCCCCGGCTTGGGGATCAGGATGGTCTTGGCTGTCTTCCACGGCTTTGGTTGCGCGCCCGCTCTCCAGCACTTGTTGAAATGCTTTGCGAGGTTCTCGATCGAGCCGTCGTCGAGGTTCTTGAGCGCCTTGTGCGTGACAAGGCCCGTGTCGGCTGGCGACTGGCTGTTGAGGTCGTGCAGGGCCGCGCGTACCTCCTCGACGTCGATGTCGCGATCGAGCTTAGCGTTGGGTATGCCACCGTACGGCGCGTGTTGTTCGGAGGGTGTAGTCGGCAGGTAATTGTGGTTAATGCGCCTGGTGACTTCGTGTACCGAGACCGCCTGATTTATGAGCCTGGCGAGTCTGTCCCTTTGGTGCTACTTCGTCTTGGTTTCGTCGAGCAGATGCCGCAGGAGGTTCCACGTCTTCCCGCTTGGCATCTGACCGTCTGCGATGTTGCAGATCTCGTTCCACTGCTGCGTGCATAGTGGGCGGCAGTGCTCCTCGATCGCTCGGTTGAGCTCCGCCAACTTTTTTCTGAGTTTGCGGTTGAGGCTTTGTTTCTTCCAGCGATTGAGTATCGACTGTTTGGCTTCGATGAGATGCGCAAGCCGGCTATCTACTTTGTCGATCTTTGCGTCATTTTCAATTTCTTTGCTCGCGTCGCGTAAGCTCTTGGTGATTTCGGCCGTCCACGAGTAGATGTCTTCGATGTCGTCATCACCATCTCTCTTCTGGCTTCTGGTGTCTCGGAAGGCATCCCATTCTATCGATCTGTGTGTTTTGATGCTGGTGTCGTGTTCCGGTACGCCGATATCCACGATGGTGTGGTCGCTGCCGAGGTCGGTCCCCGTGTTTCTCCAGGTGATCGAGCCCCGGATGTCGTTCTTGACGAACGTGAGGTCCAGAGTGGTGTCCCGGCACATGGAGTCACCGATTCTCGTTGGATGCGTCGGCTCCGTGATGAGGGTGAAGTCGACTTCCGTGGAGTCTTGGCACAGGTCGCGGCCCTTTGGTGTGTACTTGATGTAGCCCGAGGCAGGGTTCGTCGCCTTGAAGTCGGTGCAGGCGATCAGAGTGTGGTGGCCCGCTGCGGTGCTGGTTCTGTGCAGTAATGACCTGAATCTCTGTTTTCTCTGCGATGGGTTGCTCTAGACGTTGAGCAGAAATATGCTCCCTTTTCTCTTCTTGCCCTGGATGATTTTGGTGAGTGTGTGCTCGATCTTGATATAGCTTTGCAGCTCGTGTTCGGCAAACATGAGTCCCTTCCTGACCAAGGTGCGCAGGCCTCTCCTGCCTGGCGGTCCCTTGTGCACTGTGTAGCCGGGGAGGGACGGTGCGTCTGTTAGTGCTTCTTCTAATAGTATAACGTCCGGCTTGCGCGCGGCATGTGCGATGTGCTTTTGGATGACTGCCTTCTTCCTTCCGAAGCCGGCAATGTTCCACTGCCGCGCTGTTACACTTGCTGCTGTTGGTGTTGCGTTGGCGGCCATGATTGCGTTGGCGTCTACATGGCTGCCTGGTTGGGTGGATGTTGCGCAAAGAGGGGCGCAAATGTCGGGGAGCTTACCATCGGCTGCAGGGTCCTTACATTTGTAGGCAAATCTGTTCGTGTTCTCGGCTTGGTATGTCTCCATTGTTTGTTTCATTGCTGTCGGAAGACGACGAAGTGTCTTCTTGACAGAACGCTTGTTTCTGTGCTCTCTGCATTTTTGGTGAACTCTTTGCCTTTCGGGGTGCCTCACCTCCCCGTCTTGCGACCATGGACGTGGAGCATGCCACAGGCCCGCCTGGCCAGAAGTCATCACGGCTGTCAACCGCAAGGAAGCGAGTTGGCTCCCCCAGCGACACCGAGGACACCGAGCTGTATTCTATGTCGGAAGACGACTCATCCGACGACGGCTTCATACCCGTCCGGAGTAAGAGGGCGAAGAGAAAGATCGCCAACACAGCGCCGTCACCTCCTGCGAGCACTACGACTATGAAGTCAAGGCCTGCGCGCTGGCCACACGTCATCATCTTTATGCCGGAAGAACCGTCAAGCAACCTACGGTTGCCGAACAGGCAAGCCCTATCCATTTTTCTGGAACGTGCGGCGCCGGATCAAATTAAAGACATCAGAATAAACCCACGCAAGAATATACTCGCCATAGACGTGTACAACGCGAGTGCGCTTGGAACACTTCAAGAAATCACGGAGCTTGGCGGAATCAAAATGCGCCCCTTCATCCCGATCGACGACACATCGATAGCCGGTGTAATTTACGACATTGACATTGCCATTCCCAATGAAGATTTACCTAGCCTCATCAAGCCGGCAAACGAGGGCACGATCATTACGCAAGTGCGCCGTCTTGGGAATTCGCGCTGCGTCAAAGTAATCTTCAAGGGGAATTGCATACCCTCCCACGTTAAAGTCGGACATTTTCGACATCCAGTTCGACCATTCATCCAGAAGCCGCTTCAATGCCATCAGTGCTTCAGGCTAGGACACGTAAAGGGTGTGTGTCCCAACTCGCTTCTGTGTCCCCGTTGCGCTGAACCTCATGCAGAAGTGACCTGCGCTGCCACAGTTCTGAAGTGCGCCAACTGTAGCGGCCCTCACGCAGCCTCGTCGAAAGACTGTCCCCGCATCAAGAGGGAGCGCGTGGTTCTGAAGCAAATGGCCAGAGACAATTCGGCCCACAGGGAGGCAGCTGAAGTAGTCCGGCGCCGGCGTCGACGTCGGCACCGTCGTACGTCTTCAAAGAAGGCGCATGAGCGAAGCGATAGTACCCGCTCCACTACGGTACCACTTAGTCGAGACGCGAAAGGGCCCACCACTTCTACGAGGGCAACAGATAAGACTCTTTCTTTAGAGGAATGGCCTACGCTACCGAGCCGCTCCCTTGCTAAGGAACCTCAGAAGGTCACGACGCCACCGGAGCCTTCTCCTCCCATTGATGATTCACCTAAAACAGATCGTCAAGTCATCTCGGTGCTACGTTCCCTCATGGAGGCCATCCGAACGATTTTAGTTGAGATGGGGACACCGTCTGCTCGAAGCGCACTTAAAGTGCTGGACGCCTTAAGCCCAGTGCTTGAATCCCTCAACTAGAAAGATGGCTACCCATACCCCATCCTTCCGAAAAGAAGTCAAGGTAGCGTCCGTCATGCAGTGGAACGCCAGAGGGCTAAAATCACGAATTTCAGATTTCCGTCAGTATGTGTACACCAATGTGTTTCCACTCATCGTCATTTGTGAGCCCAACTTGTCGAAACCATCAGACTGTCAGGGTACGAATGTTTCATGTCATCAACAAATAGTGCATGCAGCAAAATCATCATTTTTGTTCGTCGGGAACTCACCTATGTTTTGCAACCGATTGCGCCCCACGACGACAATCAGTATATATGCATCACAGTTAAAAAGAACAAACTCTTGTTTACTCTCATAGGCGTGTATATATCGCCTTCCAACAATTTCGACACTAAAAGATTAGAGGATATCTTGAGTGTTTGCCCCGCCCTATGGGTCATCATAGGAGATTTCAATGCACACCATCCATCATGGGGAAGTACAAAGACAAATGCAAGAGGACGAAGATTATCAAGCATCGCCTACAACTATGGCCTTACTCTCTTGAACGATGGTAGCCCCACCTTTCTTCGAGGCGTGACATACGGCAGCTGCCTCGACCTTGCTTTTGTCTCCAACTTTCTCGCCAGATATGTGAAGTGGTTTCCAGATATTGAGACACATGGGAGTGATCACATTCCCACCTATCTGAACATCAAAGGCTTGTCGTCTAGATCTGGCCCACGGAATACCATTCGGACGATTCAATGGGCCAACTTCAAATCTGATATGGAAGATGCCTGCAGCGAGGGCCTACCCTCTGGGTTAGAACAAACAATTAAAAATACGATGCGGAACGCCACTCGCATACTGACGATCTCTCACACGCGAAACGACTTCGACATAGAATTAGAGCGACTTCGCGCACTTCGTCGCCGGGCGGAACGTCGATATCGGCGTACAAAATCAATCCATGACCTTAGGACAGCCAGGAGGATACAAAAGAAGATTCAGCGTCGAATGGATAGATTAGCGTCGGAACGTTGGGCAACGTTTTGCCAGACACTCGACCCCCGCAAGCCGCTGTCTCACATTTGGAAAACGGTGCAAGGTCTGCGTTGCCTTCCGGAACAGCGTTTTCCATTCAAGGCGCTCGCGCTTTTCCAAGGGCGGCAAGACATCGATGTCGCAGAAGACTTTTGTGCGCGAATGGCAGACCAAGCGACACGTCCAGGTCCTCCAGCCCGATATGATGTCCCCCATTCCCGAGATTGCCGCATGGACCTTCCTTTTACAATGGAGGAGCTCGAGGCGGCACTAGCTCTCTGCAGGCGCTCATCATCTCCGGGTCCAGATGGTATATCATACCGAGCCTTGTGCTATCTCGGAGAATCCGCACGGATAGCACTATTGAGTCTCTACAACACCTCATGGCAGGAGGGAAATGTTCCTGACGAATGGAAGGTGAGCCGCCTGGTGCCAATCTTGAACCAGGGCAAATCCCCGCTAGAGCTCACCTCTTACCGCCCGATAGCGTTGGCCAGCTGTGTAGGATAGATAATGGAACGGATGATCCTTGGCCGCCTGGAATGGTACCTTGAACACTACAAGATTTATCCGAGTTCCATGGCTGGTTTCCGACGTGACCTCTCTTCCATCGACAATGTAGTTGATCTCGTTTCATATGTCCAGCACGAAAGGTCCCGTAAACGTTTATCGGCAGCTTTATTCTTAGATGTGAAAGGGGCATACGATAACGTATTACATGAGGCTATTCTCGACGCTCTTGTGACGGTTGGTCTAGGTGGTCGAGTATTTTTATGGATTGCAAGTTACCTATCTGCAAGATCATTCTATGTATTAACTGACGATGGCCCAACTACGCGACGCTATACCAGCAAGGGCGTTCTTCAAGGCGGTGCTCTCAGCCCGACTCTATTCAGCCTCGCTCTTATTGGGCTTGCTGAACACTTGCCAACTACCACCTAAATTTCAGTATACGCAGACGACATCTGTCTCTGGACTTCGGCAGTCACACGTCCTCAGACACGTGCACGGCTTCAGAGAGCGGCTACTTTGACAGCGAGCTACTTGTGTGAACAAGGTCTCAGCATATCGCCAGAAAAATGCGCCCTAGTGGCGTTTACTCGCAAACCAATGACGCCTTATGTCATCTCAATCAATGGGCGGACCATTTCCTATGTCAGAACCTACAGATTTCTTGGCGTAATTATCGACCGAGACCTCTGTTGGAGCCGGCACGTGGCTTACATGAAACGACGCCTAACAGCAACCTCCCAGTTGTTTAAATACCTAACAGGAAAGACGGGGGGGATGTCAGTAGACGCAATGTTGAGACTCTACAGAGCTCTCTTTCTCGGTTTTTTAAGATACAGTCTACCTGTACTGAACAACACCTGCAAGACAAATATTCGTGTTCTGCAAGCAGCACAAGCTCAAGCACTCAGAGTTTGTCTTGGTTTGCCGAGATGCACGCCAACTGAGGCAACTATTGCGATTGCTCGGGACCATCCAATGCAGACTCACATCACGGTGGAAACCCTGAGAACGCATATCAGACATTTGGCACGGACCCCCTATCACCACCTTGCAACACTACCTTCAGACAGGCACCAAGCATCATTCTCAAAAACTATCGTCAAGTACAACGACAAACTTCCCTACGGCTTCACCGCTGCATCTAAACCATCGTTACCCCCTTGGTGCCTTGTCAGCCCCACAGTCCATCTCAGCGTGCCAGGAATCGGGAAAAAGTCTGAGCTGTCGTCGCCTGTGCTGAAACAACTGTCTCTGCTTCTTCTGCACGAGAGGTACGCAGACAGTGCACATATTTATACTGATGGTTCCACAAACATCCATTGTTCGTCCGGTGCTGTAGTCGTCCCAGAAAGAGGTATTACCATCAGCTTTAGGACTGACCACCCAACGACATCTACATCTGCGGAACTAGCTGCTCTTCGAGCTGCACTTTGTTTTGTCAATCGGGAACCACCTCGACAATGGTCAATTTTCAGCGACTCAAAGGCAGCCCTACAATCTGTACTATCAGCTCTGCGTCGCGGGCCATTCGAACAGCTCGTATTCGATATTAGATGCCTACTCCATACATCACATGAGAAAGGACATCACGTGACGTTTCAGTGGCTGCCAAGTCACTGCGGCGTCATCGGAAATGAAGACGCCGATAAAGCCGCTCGGACAGCTCTTGAAGACACACAGGAAGAGGCCATACCACTCTCACGGTCCGACGCAGCCAGCAGACTTCAAGTGCTTGCACGGGAGATCACGCTCTCTCTATGGTACACACCAAGCAGCCAGACCAGCCGCAGCAATCATCAACACGACCTGCCCTCCTTGATGCATCTCTGTATGCCAACCGGACTCCGCCGAAGTGAGGCCACCCTACTTTATCGCTTATGGCTAGGGGTGGCCTTCAGGAAATCTTACTCATCTCGCATTGGAATGGCCGACAACGCTCTCTGCAATGCCTGTCTTTGCGAGGAGACGCTGGAACACATTCTGTGCGACTGTCCTGAATATAATGTTCAGAGACAGTCCATGGCGTCCGTTCTAGCGCACCTTGACAATAGACCATTGTCAGTTGCAACCATTTTCACATATCGCCGACTGAAGACATCGCAGCTGAAGGCGACGAAGGGACTACTTCGGTTTATGAAGGATACGGGCTTGGACAAGCGGCTGTGACAGTGATGTCACGTACCGCACAAGAGTGACAGACTGTAACCAACGATGTGTGTGCCGTGTTATGTGCCCTCTACCTCTTCTCCCCATCTTTCATCCCCCCCCATCCCGCTCCCATGTGTAGGGTAGCAAACCGGTTAGGCGAAACTGGTTAACCTCCCTGCCTTCCTTCACTTTTTCCTTCCTTCCTTCCTTCATTGCTGTCACAACTGCGATATTCGCCGTGATTAGCTGTTCTAGTTTGGGGAATGTTGCTTCGAATTTTGCTTTGAGGTTGTCGATGCGATCGTTTTCTGCTTGCTTGCGCGTGGCCTCGACGGCTCGCTTCTTCGGTGCCGGTCTCTCTACAGCTGTCTTCTGGATGTTCTTGGTTGTTTCATCGGTCTTGGTTGTGCTTGGCATGGGTCTCGGTAGAGGCTCGTTCTTGCATAGCAGCAACTGACGGGTCTTGGCGATCTCTCTCGTGAGGTTGTTGATGGTCGTTTGCGACGCAGCCTTTTCTTGCCTTAGGGTCCCATTTGCTTCTGGCACCTTGTTCATATCTTCTTTCTTTGTGGCATCGGTGATTTTCTGCGCGTTCCTTATAGTATTCCTTTCGCTGCGTCGACCCAGCTCACTCGCTCACGTGATGGCGAGCTTTTCCTGATGAGCCTTCTTTTGCAGCAGCTGCTGTCTCTGCATTTAGGCGCGCGGTTATCCGATGGGGTCCTTGACTTTCGCGCAGCTGGCGGCTTGTCGAGTGGCGGGAAATTTCTCTCCGACAGCAACTGGCGTTCGGCCTGTCGGCGCTCCCATTATCGCTTGCGAACTACGTAGGGGATCTTGTATTTCGCCTCCGGTCGGGTGTTCGTCCCAGCACAACTCACATTTTGGGGTACAGCGATGGTCTTCTGTAAGGTTCGCGAGTCAAGAAACGAAATACACATCAAGAAACGAAATACATGAGCTGACGCCTCGCTAGTATAGGGAGAGTAAGGTATCGCAACAGGTTTACGAGGAATAAACGTGGCGGAGGAAGTACTAAGCGGGCGTGACAAGTGGCAGTGCACTGAGCCACGAATGAAGTAGG
The DNA here is from genome assembly GCF_023375885.2 of Dermacentor andersoni. Classification (NCBI taxonomy): domain Eukaryota; kingdom Metazoa; phylum Arthropoda; class Arachnida; order Ixodida; family Ixodidae; genus Dermacentor; species Dermacentor andersoni. Next base: position 143,092,872 of record NC_092816.1, on the reverse strand, counting down.
ATAGATATGTGAAAGTTTAAGATGAGTGGCTTCCGAGTCTTTTTCAAAGTCTTTAGGGCAAGCGCAGGTTTTTGGCGAACGTTGGATGAGCGATGCGGCGATGCAGCGTTTGTAGCAAGCGGGATGAATTGAGATGAATTTCGAGTAGGCAGCCCGTGTGTGTACGTTTGCAGAACGCATTGAAAAGCATTCAACCCCCTCCGATTAAACCGTAAAATCTATGACGTGTTCTGTTGAATTTAAATGCAAAGAAAAATCATCACGCAGTAGCAGTAGCAGTAGCAGTTTATCACGCAGTAGCAGTCATTCCCATATCTAAGGAGTATTCTTGGTTGTGGCACGAACGTCGCTAAAGCCCGGCGTTCGACTACTTCCATTATTAGATTTGCAGTGGTTATCAACAGGGCTTGTAGTTTCCTGAAGTTGCTTGTAGAGGCAGCCTTGGAAAACAAAATAAGCATATTGCGGGCAGAACTGCAAAAGCTTGCGCAGGCCCGTACTTTCGAACGATGTCCACTCAGATAGCGAAGGGCGATGTTGGAGAGCCGCAGAACACATGTGAACAGCGAAGTCGATCGGCACGCAAGTAAACAGGGAAGTCACTCGAACGATATCATAATGTTATCATCGTCAAGCCTAAGACCGCGTACTTTCTCAATGAAGTCGCTCGAGTTACGCACATCTGTCGAGCCACTGCCGACAAGTGGTGATAGGACGTGGTGCCAAAATATTTGCAAAGGCTGTGAAGAGGAGAGCGTCTGTAATTGGCCCCACGATTGGCCGCATTGGCACAACAAGCTTCCTCTCTGGGATAGCCGATAGAGAGCAGGAGCGGATCCATTGTGGCAAAAGACTGTAGGATAAGTGCTTATGACTCGGAGGAACGAAAACGAAACACATCCGTTAGGAGCTTTTGCCAGTATTTGTGTTCTTTTGTTGGTTGGGTACCTGTCAAGATGACAGTAAGTACTCTCTTCTCGCGGCAAGGGCAGCATCCTGTCGACGTAATCACTCCGATTTAGAAGAACTGTGGCGTTGTATATATCCGCTTGAAGGATGACCACCTTTTGGATTACCTTGCTGTGTCTGAGGTCAGACGTGACACGAATTCTCAGGAAAAGAATTTTGACAGCAGACTCACGGCTCGTGTCCGTGATTCATCGCGGTGACAAGGCTATAACTTGGGGTGCTATGCAGGATGCGCCGAGTTTGGCGAAACTCGGGATCTTCATGAGCTCTGGCGACACCCCAAGATGAAAGCACAAATGGTACCGAGACACAGTTTATCTTTCCACAAGCGTCCAGTTTCATTGGTTTATCTAGATTCACTCTGGGTGGCTATCATTCCTTGGGCGTTGCCTTCTGGGCGGTCGACAAACAGGGGCTCACGTGATCATACCGTCGGTGCATGGTCGTGCCTTCTTTCACTTCTTTGTCGTTCCACTGAGTGCATTACACGCACAAGCGAGTTATAAAACAAATGCATTTAGTACAATATTATTAGTTAGTTTAACGTGGTTTAAAAGTATTTTAAAGCTTACAAGATGTAGACTGAATGTGTATTCGACTAATTTGTTATTTAGTACTCTTCGCATTATACCACGAGGTAACGCTGTGGTGGCGTCATCACATACATTCATCGGGCGAGCATGGCGGCTAAGCATTGAAGCCCAGTGTAAACAAACTCGTACAACGAGCTTGCAGTGCGCGTCGTAGTGATCAGGCTCGAGGATGACCACTATTTTTTGGATAGTTCTGTTCTTCCGTGAGCAATATTTCCGTGCACCCCGAAAGACTGCCAATAGCTTAGGCGATTTTACAGATCGCAACGCGCACCTACTGTTCACGGCACAATCCTGAACAAACAACTTATCCGGTGCTGCTTCTGTGAGTGCGCCGAGTTCCTCTCCTCTGCGTGACTGCGAGCGTCACGAATATTGCATAGCGTGTGCTAAAGGAAGACAGCCGATATAGCTAAGATGCGACAAGGAGGTGGTGCCGATGATGGATCTCGCAACCAACACAGTGAAGGAGACATCGACAAACTGCAGATAAGTATATTCCTACTGTTTCATATTTAGCATAATAATAGTGCACGGATTAAGTCACTATCGTAGTAACGAACTGAATGTCCAGCAGTTTAAAAAAGGCATTGAGAACCAATGAGTGTTCGTGCTTATACATGTACGTGGGCCCTCGAAAATATGGAAGAGATTAAGGTAACCTTCACTAACTTGGTGAGAAACAGAAATTCATCAGTGACATTCAGCCCGCAGAATCTATGGAAGAGTATCTTTATCCAGGTGAAATATCAATAGCAGGTACTGATGTAAAGCAGGAAACTTATACAAACATTTCATGGTTTGAACAGCACATGGGAGGCATTCCCGAATCGTGATCGCCACATTACCGATATCCTTGAAAAATGTTTAGAATAATTGCATTCTACCGGTTATGCAATATGGCACATAAACCTGGAGGTTAACAAAGAAACTTGAGAAGTCGAGGACTGTGCAGAAAACGAAGTAACAAAAATTGTTGGAGATAGCATTAAGGCAGGAAGACAGTGGCGTAGTAAACCGTGGCAACTGATATGCTAGCCGAGATTAAGAAAAAAAAATTGAATCGGCGGGCAGGCCATGCACGTCTTCAATCACTTGTTGCCAATTTATAACAGGTGATTACATAAGCGTGACAGAATGGATGTCAAGAACTGCAGCTGAGGATGGTAGAAAATTGCGTAATGGGACAAAAATATGATGTTTGTAGGCATAGGATGCAATCAGCTCGCATAAGACGGGATTGTAGGGAGCGGCATTGGTTTTGCAGTGAACAAACATAGGTTTGTGGTGCTGACAGTAGAGACTCGTGAAGGTGCGAGGACACCTCAGCTGTTGGCACACTAATAAACATTACAATTGGCTCTGAAAAAAACAACCAGTTATGAAAAATAAAGCAACGTTGTCCCGACAAATTGTTTTATTATGCATACACTAAAGGCTTCCACAGTTAAGGGCATTTAGTACGAATAGTGCAATGAGCATATTTATTTGTAAATAATGGTTTATATGCCGTTGATTCATTCCAACAATCCACTTTTTTTGCAGCAAAACATTCTGCTGCTGGAGGCACTCAACTACCTGGTGGCAGTAGGCGAGCGCCTGGCATGTGCTCTTGAGAGTGTGGCAAGGTCCAGAGGGCTGCTCTGCAACAGTAGGATCAGTGCCCTCATTGCTCTCCAGTCGAGCCCCCAGAACACACCTTATAAAGGAGCTTTCAGTTTATTATTTTGTTTATTATTCAAGAGCATGAATAAAATTATTGCAGTAAACATTGTGCTGTGAATATTGGGACACTTGTAACATGCACTAGATGTCTCTTCAAAATGGGCAAAAACGTAAGACAACCTGTGCCACTCTTGGACCGTGTAAATGAAAAAGACACTAATGCAGCATATACGTCATTGTGCTGTTTGTTCTTTCTATGTGCAAGAATACAGTGGGTGTTGATTAGCCACAAGATGAATGGTGTGTGTATTTCACAATGAAAAGACAGGAAACGGCATGAGCTTAATAATGCTATCACCTATAGACTGTGCATATGAATGCAACACTCCCCGATTTAAACGTGCCATTACATGCATGTTCGATACCACATATTCTTTAACAATGTCATATATTTGCATGTACTAATTTTCACACAGCTTAAGCCCATGCATAGCTCACTTGCGATGTATCCATTTCATAGGCCAAATAATTGTAGACTTTGTCCTTTTGTGTCGTATGAAAAGTGGCATCCTCTAGTCGGATACAACTTCACAAGACAGGAAGGCCCCGCCCAGATGACCAAAGTGCAGCTGCCCATTGCCTCCACGTCTAAAGAAACAGTCCCTCTCCAATGAGCGGGTATTAGTGCGTCCAGCGGCACGACGTCAGGGTAGAGTGTGTGCCCATTGGTGCAGGCTTGTGTTCACCTGCCATTGAAGTGCAGATTCTGCGGCCTCCTAAAGTTGTATCCGACTATAGAATCACGTAATGCCTTGCACTGGTTGCATAGACTTTAGCAACTTGATAGCACACAATGATCAGGAACAGAAATCTATAAAGGCACGCAAGCAAAGCTGGCTGGCCACACTTCCATTATGAGAGGCTGTAAAAAGGTCTCGCCAAATATTCCCATGACATCCTTGAAAAAGAGGTGGTGTTTGGCACTTCTTTAGAATCAAAAACAGATTACAGTGAATGTTGTGAACCACGTTAAAACAAACTGAGCTTGGTTATCTGCACAGCATGTAATGGAAGCTTGCGCTTCACGTAGGAAACAAACTGCTCTGTCGAGTAAAATTGTCGAGTTCGGTGTGGCACCTATTATGTCATTAGTGTCAACATACAAATTTTCAAAGGCCATTCATTTCACCATTATTTTTGTATGACGGTTCTTTCAATCAGTGCTTGTATTACATGAGCAGGTGGATTTGAAAGCAAAGCTTTGTTTGCAAACCTTCAGACTTCCATAATTGTGTGGCAAGGCACTGGCATGGTGTCGAATAGCTCACACTTCCTCAGTCCTGCACCAAAGAACAAAGAAGCCCTATGCTCAATTTGAAGTTGGATCGCGCAACAATTTGACGGCACACAAAGAAGAGTAACACACACAGCATAGCGTTCTGCTGTGTGCATTTCTCTTCTTTGTGTCCCGTCGAATTGTTGTGCAATTCAACTTCAAGCTTCTCTACCAATACAACCAGTCTTCAACCTCATCAATGCTCTAGTTATGAAGCCACAATGGCGCACATCTTTGAAATGTCCCAACACGAATTAGCTCTCCAACAAATCACCACAAGCGTAAAATTTTGCTGCACAGGTGTATGCACGTGCCATATTCTGTACCACTAAACTCGCAGGAATCGAAGGGGCAAGCATTAACCAGCCTTACTGCTGCCGTTACCATCATCATCATGACAACAATAGAAAGACAGTGCTGCGTTTCAGTAAAGGGAGTGCCGGGGGGAAAGGAGTGACAGCGAGGCTTATAATAAAGATAGCGGTTACAAGACACGTTCAATGTCAAAATACGCTACATATCGCTCATCCTACTTTGGCATTGCGGCAAGCTTTTACACGTTTGAGCATGTCACAGTTTGTGTAATCATTGCTCTAAAGCTGTACAAAAGGTCTATTCCCTCTGCAATCTTTATTTTTATCATGGCGGGTTAAAGACCCACTTTTCATTGGCATCTGCACCACATTTCTCCCGATATGTAATTTTGCCTTGGTGGTTCACGACATCTTCACGCACACCGAGTTCTGCAGAGCAGTGGATCTGCATTGTTCTACTGCTGAAGAATTAGAGCCCCATTATGAGACGAAAATATATGATTTGTCCATACAGAATAACGCTGCCCCCCCCCCCAAAAAAAAAAAGAAAATACACTGAACCACTGGCAGATGCACAAACAGTGAACACAGCAAATACTCTGAAGTATTTTCTTCATGCAAGCCAGCACACTAAGGTTCTCAATGCATTTTCATTTCGCCATAAATGCATAGGCACAACCGGCTTGGTGCGACATCCACATCTCGCACTGCAACGAATTGTGCAATGCCTTGCTGTTTCATAGTGCGGCCGATATAGGCCGCATGACCATAATTCAGCATTATGCATACCAACTTGTACTAAGTACTAAGTAATCTCATAAGAAAAACGAAGTTCTTTATGAGATTAGCATTCACAGGGTACTTCACACAATTTGTGATATCCATTTATCTATTCATACTTCATTAACCTCTTTCCCCCAAAAGTGAGCCATTTGGAAGGCATCCTGATAGATAAGTAGAACAATCTGTAAAAATTCAGCAACCAGCGAAAAAGTCATTATCATAGGCTGTCGCATGTGTGATGTCGGTAACACAAAATTTAAGTCGGCTACACAGAAGTGACAAATTTGGCAATATGGTGCGTCTAGACATTGCTTCAATGCTAATCACAGTAACGCTGACATTGAAGGCGCCTTAATTCCTACGTACGTTCCGTCGACATACCCAACTACGTTCGTAATGTTTCCGCGAAGTAAGTAGCGTTCTTTTATAGATGCCCGCTCAGCCGCAGTCTTCGGGAAAGCCAGCCACCGCTTCCGCACTGCCGCATCAATAAGCGCATCAGACATCTCTGACACAGAGGCTCACAGTAGTCTGATGACGTCCAATGTAACGCTCGGCGCCGACGCTTCCCTGAAAACTCCCAGTCCCGTAGAAACTGAGGGCGCAGAGGACTTGCTCTTCGACGGTGAGCGAATGAAGCCCGCCACGCTGTCTCCATATACGAGAGTCTTCGCCTAGCTCGTCACACAGCCAGCGCACTGATGTCTTCGACAGGCGAAAATGACGTTGAAACTCCACGGCGGTCATGTACGTGAACGGGTCCAGACGGTCATACTGACGCTTGCTGCCGCTGGATGAAATAACACAGGCTGCTGCTGCCGCCGCCATGTTCCAGAGTTGAACTCGGAAGGGGTTTCGCGATGCACGAGTTTAGCACGAGTTCGCCTGTCAAGCAAAGCCATAGGTCACGCCCCGCGCGAGGCATGTAACTCTTGTGCGCGCACCCACCACGGTTGGGCCACGCCCAACTTATCTTTCGGCAACAGCGACGCGGTGCCAAGCTGACAGGCATCAACAATATTCACCACCGACATAAAACACGCACAACGCACTGTCATCGATGATGTACTGCGCACTCCTATCAAAAACAAAGCGTTGACTGTCGCTGGCTTATGCATATATCTTCTCGGGCTGAGATGGCCCCACAGCACGGTTTCATTGCCTGCATTGTGGCGACGTAGCGCACAGTAAATAATTATCGGCACGTCACTGTAGCTGCTTGCAAGGCGTCGATGCACCGAGGGTGACGACGATGCTGAGGAGTGCGTATCGCAGCAGTCATTTGAGATGGCTGCTCTGTCATCGGTGATGTATCGGTGCCACAACGTCGTAAACACGATCAGCGTCCGAGAATCGCTCGCTCTTCTAGACCCAGTGCAATGGCATTTCTTCATCACAAGCACTGCGCACTCAACAGTTCCAACACCTTCCTCAGTTCGAAGTCTCATTTCATAACCGCACACAAGAGCCCTCACCTGCCAAAATGCAATTGCTGCGGTGTCGTTACGGTATCCTTCTGCGATCGCTGCTGGCTCCAGCATAAGTAATCCGCAAGCACCTTGGTGCGCACAAAACACTCATATACTGCGTACATGCGCTCAGAGGCACTTTCACTGGGCAAGCGATGACAAGCGATGAATTGTGTCGCTGGGAAGCACGCACTTCTTCGCAATGCATCGCCGAGGCTTCGCGCACAAAGATAAACTGGTACATTTTTACTGAACTGCGTAACTACGGGCACCACGGACCGTCATTTCGCAGCGACAACCGTTGTTCCCGTATTTATGACTAGTGTATCATTTTTAGTGGGTAAAGCAGGGGCCTTAAAGCGCCTACGATGAAGAGCCGTACCGCGGCGCTGCGTTTCTATTCCCCTAATAGAGAAAGAGTGGTGATCACTGACATTATTGAGAATAGTACTGTAGCGCCCCTAGGTGACTTCTCACCGTATGAACTGCCTCGGTCGCGCGACCCGCTTCAATGTATCCGCTTCTAAGCTTTCGCCTCACTGTCGCCACTCACGGCAAGAAGTGCAAAATTTAATAATTTGCTCGATCTCCGTTTGTCATCAGAAATTTCTAGCATTCAAAACGAAAAACAGACACTTAAAGAAATAAAAATGTTCGTTATTTTATTTGTTGTATTTTAACGTATTCGTTTGAGCGAAAGCGTAAGTGCAAGAATGCGCCGCATGTACCCTGTTCGTATTCGATGGAGGATAGAAAGATAGTCCCCGAAAGTGGAGGCACGCCCTTGACGCGCCCGCGAAAGGCGTGGCAAGCGGCTCACGGCAAGTGTGCAGACAGACAGCGGGGCAGTCACGGTATTGCTAAGTTGCGATAATCCGTTGATAACAATACGCGGCGCTGGCGCGTTTCGTTGTGCAGCCGTCTGCGCTTGAAACGTGAAAGCAGCGTCCCGCGCAGGGTGCGCTCATGCTGTCGTACGCGGCTTTTTGTCTACGTATTTTTTTGCCTGCAGCCTTTGCGCGTCCCGCGCTATCTCCGTTCACTGACTGCCGTCGAGCAAACTCGGGTAAAACTCGGGTGAACGAGAAACTCGGCGCATCCTGCATAGCACCCTTGGTCACGGAATTTTCCACGGTAAAAACCAAGCGCTTGGTGTCGAATGTTGGTTACCTATTGAGGTTGAGGCCAAGGTTCAGAATGAACAGCTCAGGAGCGGTTGGACTGTAAGATGATAGGTTGTGCACAGTGGTGATAGTCAAGCTTCTCGTTGACGTCGTGTGTGGAAAACGGAGGCGATCCAGCCTGTTCTTGCGGGTAGCTTCTCTTGATGAGACTGTTGTGCTGCCTAGAAGTTCGTGTGCTGTTCGTCTGTATATTGTCTCTTACCGATTTATTGTAGTTAAAGAATAATAAACTGAAACTGAAAGTAAGATGCTGGAACATTCGTCAAGGTAACGGAAAACTCCCAAAAATGACGACGAGAGAAAAAGGGTTCGTTTTGAGCCCTCTTATCTTTTCTTTGCAATCAAGTAACCTGGCTTGAAAAAGCGAGCGTTCAGCCTTTGCAACAACGCTTAGGCTAAAATTCAACATGACGGGTCGGCCGAGGTGAAGGGAACGAAAAATGGAAACACGAGACTTTGAAGGCAGAAATCCAGGTGCTCAAGGAAAAGTAGCGCCGAATTTCAATAACGATAGCTTGGCTTTAAGTCCGACGAAGGTTAATTAGGTCAAGAGTTCGACAAAAATTTGTCTGGTTGAGAGCGCTCGTACTCAAAGGTAAGAAAAAAGGCGGAAGCCAACAAAAAAAAAGAATAATAAAGAAGCAAGGCGTTTCGGCTCTCATATGGGGGCCTTGTTCACAATACAAGAAAACAAAAGAGGGAGATGATTGTATACGTGTGAGTAGATGGTGCAAACAGCGGGCATAAATTGAATTATGGAGTTTTATGGGCCAAAACAATGATTTGATTATGAGGCACACCATACTATGAAACTCCTTTTTTTTCAAAATTTCAAGAAACAAAACTTTTCATATGAAACCTTACCTCAGGAACTAAAAGCGATATCAGACTTCTGTAAAGTGCGCATAATAATTTTTGTAAAGCGGACATCAATCATATATCGTAGGCCACCCAGGTATGTTCCATTAATTTGTATATGTAGCGCCCAATCATTGTACCCGTTTCCAAGATCCAAACCCGTTTCCTGCAATTGTACCGAAAGATTGATTGATCTAAATTAAAACTATAGTTGCCGTAGTCACTGCAATTTCTCTCTCAGAGACAGTAAACCTTTCAAATTGGTTCGGCCGTTTTCTCATAAAGCATTCACGCGTTTTAAATGTATTTGAGTAGCCGCCGTCAGAGATAGGCCCGTGCTACAGCTTCCTCTTAAACAATGGATCATGCTGGTTCTATTCGAAAGCAATGGAAGAAACGCCTGACGTATACGCAACCACGTGGCTACCCTGGTGTAGAAATAAAAAAAAGAAAACCACTCGAGAAAATCATATATAACGGAAGCTTCGCGGAAGCCGTAATTTCGCCGAGAGACATCTCTCCGGAATGCCGACGAGCTTCCTGGCCACGTGTCTAGCAAAATTGTGGATTCATTGCTAGTAGAGGAAGTAGCTGGCCCTCTTCGAGATTACGATGATACATAAACGCACTCGCTTCTATGTGCTAGGTGACGCGACGATCCGAAGGTGTGCTCATTTTTACTGTGTTTTCTTTAGTTGCGCGCCATGGTTTGCCTTATGGCGCGAATTTCGAACGCTTTAAGGTCATCACACCGCGTGGTGGCTACAAAACGAAACTGAATGAAATGTCCCTTATTGATGGGGATGGGCATGTTTCTGAGCGTTCCCACCATGCGGTGCGCCATACATTTCAGAGGGCACGCGCAGGATTTGGGGCAGCGGCGCTGCATGGCATGTAGGGTTCCCAGGAAACCGGAAAAAAGTACACGACTCAAACATGCAACGTTCCAATGGTGGCAATGCGATCAGCCTATCCACTGATAGAATGCTAATGCACTACTGCCGATAGTCATCGCAAGACGTGTTCGGCCACCGCTTTTTTTCAACCATACTCTAAACGTATATTCCTCAGTTGTACTCTTTACTTAATGCTTAATGGATCAGTCCACTTAGATGATTTCTAAAACTTGAATACAGCTCCCGTGCTACCATTCGGCGCCATCTAGGAACAGCAGGGGAAAGTTAGCAACTTCTATTTGCACTGGTGATCGACGAGTTGCTCTCACGGTAAATAAGGCATGTTCATGCTTAAAAACGTATTCTGCTTGTTTTCATCCCTGAGATGATGAAGGCTATATAGTGAGCTTAGGTCTGCAGTAACATTTGTATGGACGTTTTTGGCATGGTTCCTATTTCACAAATTGGCGACATTGCAGCGAACTTGTTCCTGGGCAAGTTTCTGCTTTGGTCTACTACGCGTCAACTATTGATTGTTCACATCAGACAAATGCAAATGTGAAGAATTCTATGCGTTCGCACTGCAGTGAAAGCGTGGCAATAAAACCGAGCATCGAAAGATCTCGCAAATAAGGCGATAACGTGACTGCCCCGTCATCTATCCACACACTCGGCGCGAGCCACTTGCCATACCTCTTTCGTGCTCGTAACGGACGGGTCTCCTTTTTCGGGCATTTTCTGTCTATCCGCCGTCGAATGCGAGCAGTGCAGACGCGGCGTATTCTCAAGCCAATTCTGTGCTTTCTTTCGAATACGCTAAAAGGCGATTCTTTTTACATGTATGAGCATTTCTATGCTTACTCAAAAGGAAAAATGGCACCTCAGTTCGTCCATCCTTCCGTCCCTTAAGACAATCGCTTTTGAGATGGGGCGCTCAGCAGCTAGCGAATTCACCTTCGTGCTTCTTCATGCTTCAAAGCGAACGAAGCGGCGAGAACAAACCGCTCACGAAGCTAACAGCAATCGCCATTCCCTTTGCCCCATTCCAGACTATTTCAAGATTCGGTGGCCTTGCGTCTCGCCTCAATGCGAACTAAGCGGTGATAAAGACAGCCAAGACGAAGCTATCAGCATTCACTGCTCTGTGTCTCCATCGCTGATCGCTTTCAAGATAGGCTTCACGCGGCTGCGCCATACGCAGCCGCCATTCATGACCATTCCATGGATGGATAAGGAGCTAAAAGGGGATAAGGAATTCAAATGATGGGAACACAATGAGCGCACCTGGCCCCTCTACCTTCAGTAATTTTCTTGCGGCATCCATAAACTTTGCGCCGCCGTCCAGCGCAATTCGTGTCGTCGCTGCGCTGTCGCTTATAGTGGTGCGATCAAGTTCGATAACTTTCATAATGACCCCGGGCTGAGTGGAGGTGAGCGAGTGGCCTAATACTTACGGTTACTTAAGCGACTCCCTGAGGAGTTCATGCTTGGCTTTGTTTTCCTTATTGAAGCGATAACAAGTGAAAGAAGGCACCAGCGGCTTGACCACGTGTCTTCTTTTTTGGCCACCCAGGAGGTAACGCCCAAACAAAAGATAACGTAATGAAACTGGGGGTGTGCCAATGTTTGAATTTTATGCTTTCATAGCAGAAGCTTATTCATCTGAGGTCATCGTAGAGCTCGCAGAGATTCCGTACTTTGCCAGAGTCGGGTCATCTTGCGTAGTACCACACATTTCAATCTCAACGTATGGCTGCGGTGCCAGAATCTGGTTCCAACGGCCAGACCTGATCGTACGGCGGCAAAATTTGCAGTAAAAGAAAACGAACTCCAGAGTATAGTACGTGAATTTATTGAGCAATATTGTCTGGTTGCATGTTCTTAGACAGGCACTTCTGTTTATCACTGACGTGCGCACATGAATCCAGGGATTCTCATTTTCGCACTACTGCGCTTGCGTCGAGTTAGACTGTTAAGTGCTCACAGCTGCCGAATTCGTGGTGCCTTCCGACTCATCTGGTGGGCAGGGGAGCGGGCGAGACAGCACGCACGTTCCCTTTTTGCAAGCAGTCACTTCTCGTATTGCCGGAATATGCTGCAAATTGAAAAGAAATGAAAGAGTGAAATTAATGCTTTCATTTCCACGAATTTAGTGCTGGAGCATCATAATAAATGCTGCTCCTACAGTTTTGTTACATTTTACGTTTTATCCTATATCTAAAATACCAAAATGACAAAAAAAGAAAATTACGATATAGGCTTCAGCCTATGAAATACGCAAGCTGCGCACTATTTAGAAAAAAAGCAAACAGAAATCCAAATTAACCGCATTTGGCAACCGATATTCTATGGACCAAATCTATGACAGCATTATTCAAACGGTCCCCTGTCTTTTTTAGCGTTTTAAGCCGAACCTCGCAAAATGGTAGTTGCCAAAATGGCAAGCGGCCGTAGTTGCAAGAAGCTTTTTCGTCTGGCTTCCGCATCTCTTAACAAATGTGAGCCGGCGTTAGCATTACATTGTCTATATGATTAAAATTTCGAGAAACAACTGCGCGTATCTTGTTTAATGCAACTCGAAAGAACAACCAAAATGCGCAAAGATGAAAGAAGGAAAAAAGGGAGGGGACGCGGCAACAAAAGAAGAGAGGAGGGGCAGGGTAGAATCGACCGTTTCCCTTAGAAGTTTGTCGAAAAATTTGCCATGAGGCTATTAGGGTAGTTCTGATGCCGCCAGCGAGCACGGTTTCTAGATGTAACTCACATGATACCACTGAAAAAATAATTACGCGTTCTATGCGAAAGAATCTCCTTAAGTTAAAACAATTCAGCGGCACCAGAACGACGGTAGCGAAGCCAGCTTAAGCTCGAACGTCTTCGCGCAATACGACATCTGTACTTCATAGAATGAGATTCCCCAGGCGCAATCATGACTTCACGTCTGCTCTTAGAGTCTTCCTATATTTGATCGATAGCCCACGCGATAAAACGAACGCCGCGTAATCTTCCCGAGACATACACTCACACTCTGTGCCATCTGACGCCTAAATAACCACACGCTCTTGTGCCCCTCTTCGTTGTGAACAAGAAACGCATATATGTATTTTTTTGTTTCTGTCAATCTTAGGCGTGCGCTCATATTATTTTGATCATGAACTAACCTCGCTTAACCATTGAGTTGTTGAACATTTAATTAACACGAAAGAATTTATGACGTCCGACGTCCAAAGAATCGCATGCCACTTTTGTTTCATTTACACATGGAAATGGGCTTGATAATAGATCAACCAATTATTAAGGATATTGCCCTGAACGCTACTTGAAAGCTGTGGGGCCCATTTTTTAACTTTCCCAAATAACAATGTTGCCCACTGTGCGGTATTTTATAAGGTCGTGTTGTCACCTTACTTATTCTCACGCTAAGTGTTGTGTAGTATGTGTTATGAATATATATACGTAATGATTGAAATTACCGGTAGTGAGATTGTGGTTGAGAAATGTTTTGATATGTCCATAACAAAAAAAAATCAAATGACATCGTTGTGTTGATTCTTTGATCATGCAGAGCGCGAAGTGCATGGTGAATTCTTGTTTTGCATATTGTAAAAAAAAAAGAGCCGTCAAGTGCAATCTCTGAAAGACTTCTATTCACGTACGAATAATTTCTCGTATGATGCAAACAATTTCTCGCCAAGATTATGTGGAAGAGCCGGGTGGTTGAGGTACCGGAAAAACGGAACACATCATCGGGCCGTATAACGTAAAACTGTTCCAATATGTTTTTATTCCAATCTCCTAACGTCAAATTTGCGTAACCGCCGACGCAAGCATCAGGCAGTCACCCACAGCGTAGTCTGAACAGGCCAATCAAACGCTCTGCTCGTGCATACGAGGTCACTTTTCTTTGCTTGAAAAACGAATAACATTGCTTACACTAAGCAGCTTGTCTCATCTAATTGACGCACAAGAGGCGAGGATCACGCTCAAGTGGAGAGGGATTCGATGGGGCCGAGCCACTGCATTAAAAATCGATAACCGAACAAAGAGGGTGAAGTGGGCGTCTGCGAGTGGTCCACTTTTCCTTACTTAGCTTGTGGTGGCTGGTTGAAAAGCGCGGCGGCATGCAACGGAAGATGGAGAATAGCGCTAAAACGGATCCTCAGCAAAGAATAGTTCGCAGAACGAGGTCGTAAGCGTGCTTAAAGTGCTCGAAAACGTTACATGGCAACGAAAAAGCTTTTATTTTAACCAAATAAACCCGTGCTCTCCGGCAGGTGCGTGTAGCCAGTGCCTGAGCGATCGGTAGCAGCCAGTTTTTATTCGTTTCGGAACACGGCAGCCTGCGGCTATCCCGAAAGAAAGTGAGCTTTGTTCCGCATATTAATGTGTCCTTAACGCACACATGACACTTTGACGCATTGAGTTCTTGCGGTTTTGTGACGTTGCGTGACAGGCAGGTGAAGTGGACGCAGCCCGAAAGCTTTTCGCCAATAGCCGAGGGCTAATGGGGAAAAGGCGTTGAATCAGAAATAACTATTTTTCTATTGTTCTGTCAAATCATGCATAATCAGTGTGCACGCGTCATATCGGATGCGAAGCTATCGTGGTTATCGCGACGTCGCGTGACGGACAGGTGAAGTGGGGGTGGTCCAAAAAAGCTTTTGACCAATCGCAGAGGGCTGATTGCAGAATTGGAATAGAAAAGTTTGGAATGGTGTTGCGTTATAGCGCCTTACATTACTAAATGAAGCCAGCGCTGCCATAATCTTGTGCCTCCCTTCGTCCCCACACCCCACCCCATGGCACGATCATCTCAATTTTCGCAATTATCATGCAAGCTTCTTGCATGTCTGCCTGTGTTTCTTTTGTCGTTTTGTGGAGGAGTGCTTTTTCTTGTTTTTCAGACTATGAGGCAGCATTTGATTCTGAGATATTATAATGACCAGGTAGCGAACGGAAGCGCAGTAGGAATATTCTCATCATCACTACGATTTACGCCTCTTTATGAGCTTTACGAGGATGCAAGCAATTGACGAAGTTGAGGGATAAGATATTGAGGAACTTACAATGCCCTCTGGATACCTAACCTCAGCATATGCGAAAACGGCACAAACATAAAGCAAAGCTTCGATAATATTTCTCAATTATGTTGCCATACTCATTTATTAGTGCACGAAAACTAGGATCGTAGTGTGGAAAATGTAGTCTATAATATATAGTTTTAGGATATTGCAAGCAGTACCCACACGTTGGCGTACGCCAAACACCGGGCATCCAAAGGGCCAAAGCGAGCTGAAAACAGCACGAAGGATCCACAACGAAGCTTGCCTCCCACGAGGCTTCAGTGCAGTTTGCGTCGCCTAGTCTTAAACTTTCTAATAATGCTCATTAGCAAGAATGCCGATGAATGTATACATGTGTCGTAATAACAGCGTCAAAGCTGTTAGCTGAAGGACTGAAGTGGATGCAATTACGCAGAGAGAGTTCCCCAACACTCGTCATCTTCGAAGAATGGGTTGTGAACTTACCCCACATGGGATACCGTCCGGTTCATCTTCAAAGCGAGAGGGATCGTCCTTGCACCTGTACGTGCAGGTAAGCCTGTACGATTCCTGCGACTGCACGTACCAGAAAAAAAATATGAACGTCGATTGTAAAATATTTTTCGGTAACATTTGCTATTCAGTACATTTGTTTTAATGTATAGCTAAATAGGTTTTTATTAAATGTTGAAATTTACAAAAGCAACCTTCGTTACGCCGTTTCCTGCGTGCTTAATGTTGCTCACGAATACAGTTAAAAAATAACAAAACAGGGAAAGGCAGTCTGATTTTTCAGAGCACAGCTCTTAAGCGCCTTTTGCGGCGAGCATTGGCGTAACCGCGCGAACGAGCGCCGCGAAGAGTGAAAGTGAACGCAGAGCGAAGCGGGAGATGAAGAAAGGGCGATAGCACAGGATGATGGTGTAGCGGAACTTTACGGCGGAAACCGGAGGAGGAGAGGAGGGGAGACGGCCTGCGCATGAGCAGAGCAGCCGGCGGCTTAGGCATCAGCGTGGGCGATCTCATCTGTGTTTCCAAGGGTGGGGGGGGGGGGGGGGGTAAGGGCAGGCTGCTGTGAGCTGGGCAAGGCTACGCTTGTCCGTGTCGTCAGCTGCTGATGTGAGTCCGCAGTACCAACGTGTGTGATGGGGATCACAGATTCTGCAAGGGGCGATGGCGAACGGCTACGATTAAGGCTATATGTGACACTCGCTTTAAGTAGTCGCCGCTGGTAATGGTGGCACGTCTTCGCCGCGACGAAGGGCCGCTCTTGTCGCAGATGGAATAGAGGCGAGGGAATCGTAGTGCCTCGCAACAGAGGCTGTGCGGCGACGATGACTACGATATTGGGGCAGAGTTGCGCACGTCGTCTGATTGGATAAAAAGCGCTGCATGAGCGGAGGTCTGTCTGCATCGCGTCCTGTGAATCGCACCCACGTGTCGCCCACGCGCTGACTCTCGCGATGTTCCATTTAGCGAGGCAGTCGCGCCACGTTTCGCTTCGTTTGGAACGTGCCGCATGAGATAGATTGTCCACACCACCCAATATATCGCGAAATAAAAGCAGAAGAAGAGCTCGCTCAAATTTTGCATTATGGAGTGCTGTAATCACCGGTGAATTTTTTTGGTTATGGTACACTTGAAAACACACGTGTTGTCCAGATGTTTCCGGATCGATAATCTGGTGTGTTCTATTACGATAACTTCGTAATGTAAAGAATTATCTCTTAATGGGAGAGGAGGCATCTTATATGCCATATATTTATTAACCTGGTTAATTTAAAGCTTTCTGGGATTCATTCTTTTTGCTTTTTTCAAGGGAAGCTTTACCGGTGGCAATGGAACAAGCCTTTCACATTTGTCTTTTCCGGACTGGCCCTTGGTTTCATCTGCGAAAGAGAAAAGACAAACAACAGGCGCAAGTTTTAAACCGTTCTTGATATCATGTTCCTTTTTTATTGAAAGGAATAATAGGGGAGGTTTGCCGCTTTATGACGGCAACGGCTACTCATAGTCACTTAGTAAATGAAACAAATATGCGCTCAAAGGGTGTATAAGGTCACAAAATATGGCACCCAATAAAACACCGTATAAATAAACACTTTGCAGTTCAACAGCACCTAAGTCGCAAAGTTTTGTGCATGAGTTCAGTACACATACACATACGCATAGTCACTGTAATTACACAAGTAATTACACTGCAATGATCAGAACAGAACCAATTACAGATAGCGTAAAAATCACAATCACCGCTTAAATCAATTTTCAACAAAGAACAACATTTATGTCACTCACTTAGCTTATTAGGATAAACTGAAATTGATTATTTCCCCAAAATGCTGGTCCGCTCGAGCAATTTTTAACGCAAGAAGTGTTCTTTTCTGAAGAGCCGCTATTGACCATCGACTAACAATCTTTTTTAGAGTGAATGGTCTTTTATCTAAAAGTAACATTTTCTTGCAATTGCTTTCGCTGTGAATCATATTTAGTGCACTCGAGCAGGACATGATGCACATCTTAGTCTTAATGGCCACAAGAACACTGTGGAAAGAGCCACCTTTTATCCTGAATAAAGATACCTTGTAAATGCAGTGCCAAGTCGCATACGGTACATTGACGTTTCTAATTTGCTGTTTTCTCTAATATTTAAAGGAATTTATAGGTTTATGCATTGGTCATAAAGTATCACTGAAAATTCTTAGATTCCTGATCAAACCAGGTAGTTTTGTTGAGATGACAAGATATTTGTCTCAAGAGCAGGCGGACTTCATTGCGAAGAAGAGGATCACTCATTCTCTTTGCGTTATTGTGCGCCTCACTCACATCTGCGTCCGATGCAGTGTTACAAGGAATATGGCAGTGCCCGGATATCCACTGAACTGCCATTACGCGATTCCTTGCGCTTACGTTTGTGTGCTCTTTGAGTCTCATACAATGGGAAAGTTCTCAAAGAATTTTTCTTATTCCTCCGTAATAATGCGAGAGCGGGTCATAAAAAATAAAAATGTCATAACTACATAATCACTAATTTTTATATTTTCGCCCGACTTACGTGGGACACCTTGTATACTGAAGAGGTTATACAGTAGTTCTTTCACTAGCAAATCCTATATGAATTTTTCCTCTTCTGGTAACGTAGTTTGTTTATAATATTATTTCATTTTCTTTATTTTCCAAGAAAGTATGAATGAAATCCATTTCACTATAATATCAAATTTCATGATGTAGCTCGCAGCGAATAAATACTAGCGGCGGTATGTACACAACATCTTTTTTTAATATTTGATATGACTTTTGTATTGACCTAATTCAGTTCCGTTTCACAGCATTTGCAACCTAATAAATTACGCAAATAGTTAGCGTAATTGTGGAATTGCTTGCTTTGTGCAGTCTTTTCGTCGTTATCGTAGTTTCAACCTGATCAAGTTCACAAGCATAGCAAGCGGATTATCATTATTTTCCACCTTCACTTTTGCGTGCTTTTACATTCACCACAATGCATTAAAGGAGCAACGGCCATCTCTTTAAGGGAATGGAGAACTTCCTGACGTAGAGATACTTCTGATACTTCTGATCCACCAAGTTCGCTCCTAATCCCAAAACGAATGAAATTTCACTGACAATGACAGGCGAGAAAATGCTGATATAATGTCAAAGAAATGCACCCATATATATTTGATGTTTAGGTGAAAGCTTGGAGAGTGCGCAAAAACGGTATATAAAAAAGGGAGCCGGTGAAGACCAAGCGCAGGAATAATGTCTCCACGTATTCATGTACGTAGCTTTACATTTCTAATATCAAAGCAGGAAACTCTATTTCCGTACTTTGTTTATTGTTCCTTTCGTGCAGGCGTTTGTTCACTTTATACATTTTTGCCTCTTCTGTACGTTTATATCAGACTCCCAGGCAAATGTGTGTCGCATATTTCGGCGGAGTAATGCCATTTGTGCAACAATTGCACGGCTCAATTATTCTGAGAGCAACTATATGGAAGAATACCGTTGCAGTTAACGGCTCAATTATTCTGAGAGCAACTATATGGAAGAATACCGTTGCAGTTAATCTGTGAAGAAACATGTGCGTAAAAGCTCAACTCATATTCTTGAAAGTAATTTGCTCAGCTTAATTTACGACGCATTATAAAGGCTTTTTCAAATAGTCAAAGGTTTGCTGTGACGTCTGTATAACTGCGACCAAAATACTGGCATGTAAGTTTGGACTACTGCGTCCTCTTTTGGGCTTTGGTAAGTGACAAAAGGCGCCAGTAGGAAATGGTCCTTCACGGACTCTCCGGTGGACTAGTGGACACATAAGCCTAAGTGAAGTTACTACCTATTTCTCGTTGCTATTGAAGGAGTGAATGCATTCATGAAATTCAAGCTTAGTAAAGCACTTACGCTATGGAGAAGAATGGATGAGTCTAATAAATAGACATACCTTCAGAAGAAACAGCGAGGGTTGCGCATGCCGCAATGACTAGGATCGTCGCTACCAGAAACCTCATCTTCGAAGTCGTTTCGTCCGAACTTCAGGAAGCAGTGAATATAAGGGCTGCTGGTCTCCTCATTTTATATAGATCAAGAATTTAATGTTATCCATGCTGCCGGGAGAGATGGTTCATCAAGTACTTCAACGTGTTTCCGTTCGGGTTAGTTGCCCAACCGGTGTTTCTGCCTTTTGGATTGGTGGACAATGGCATGTGAAAATGGCCCATTTTTCCGTCGTGCAATGTCTCTGTGATGTATAAGAGGGAACTGGAAATCACAGGAAGTGATAGCGAATAGCCTATGACGTTCTCAAGTGTCACTTATCGAAGCCATTTCCGGCCATGCTTTATCTATTCACATGTATCAGTCACAGATTAGCTGCTGTGAAGCCTGCTATGAGTACTACATCCCAAAAGCACAATCACATGATTACATAAATGTTACTTGAGCAATGTGTTCAGCACTGTCTTTCTTCTGCTGCATATGGCCAATTTACCTTCATCAGCAAACATTTGCTGGCTTCATGCCTCTTCTTAAAAATACCGTGCGCCCCAATATGAATAAGAATAAATTGCCGGTGTAGGCCATGACTGGGAAAAGCGCCTTTTCATGCTGATGACAGCGCTCAAACTTGTAACGCAGCATATGCATTTTGATAATGTGTTCGGGTGTGACAGTGTCATGTTTGATTGTCTAGAAAGCACATGCGTAGTTTGCTAGCACCCTTAAACTCTGAATACTGCATCCATGCGCGCTTGAACAACACAAAACTAGTTGGACTTTATTTTGACAATGAATGAAATATGAAGGATTAAAGCAAGCTTTAGCAAATTATGCGATTCTAAGTGCCACCTCCACGATGGCAAAATTATTTTTAAATTCCACAGTTTGTCGTTATATTATCATTTATTAAGTTATTTTTCCCCAATTAAATCAAAGTGGTGTGTTTTTGGACAAGAAATCCGGTAACTACTTGTAGCGCCTTTCATAAAAAGCTTATGAAATATTTTGGTTTAATGTTTCCTTTACCCGGGACTATTGCCAACTCTTGCATTGGTGTGTTTTCCACAAACAATAATTTTTTCAATCTCTAAAATATGATACTGCCAGGTAACATCGTATGAGCGTATACTCCGAGCACAATGCACTTTTCGAAAACATGGCTGAAACAAGAAATATGAGAATGTAGTAATTAAGCAGCACTTCCTGCACTTTATGTACTTAGATGCCATTGAATTCAGTGTTGCACAAGAAGTTAATATCTATTTAAAGAAATAATAAATAAATACAAAATAATGGAGAACTGATTTCACAATCACTTTCGGTGGTAATGCGATCAGTGTCTGAGCAATGTACCTCCACACCGTATTCCTCAATTTATATTTACTAAACTACTGCATTTATCATTCCGACACTTCGGTTGTTTCATCTATTCGTGTCGTAATCTAGTATCCTTCCTTGTTGCATTAGCGCGTACTTGTCTTAGTTTGCCATTAGGATAGAGCGTGGCGGTAACTGCCCGACACCGTTACACTGATGACAATGAAATGGTGAAGAACGAATAACGCCGATGGAACGACAAAGCTGGTACGAGGACAACGACAGGATAACAATGAGATGACGGTTTTTAAATGGCGAGAATGGTGTAACGATGCCATGAAGAGGCAACATGAAGATGGCGACATGAAGAGAATGGAATGAGGACGAGTTCATGACGACGATGGCGAGACAATGACGGTGTGGCGGCGACCAGCCGGATGACGATGCGGTATTGAAGACGATGGAACGACCCCCATAGCAAGACGACGATGGTATGACAAACGAAGCGTGATAGCGACTGTGTGACGACTTCGTAATTACGAGGATGGCATGACAATGGCGGCACACTTATCATCGAATGTTGACAGCCTAATTATATAGAATGCGAAGAAGGAATGATGTTGATAGATCGACAAACGCGCTTTGACGACGACGAAATGAATACATTGGGATGAAGTCACTGAAATAGTGACCATAGTAAAACGACCATAGTATGACGAGTTTGTGAAAACTAGTGCGTGATGAAGACTACATGACGAGAGCTGGATGTTGAAGATAGATCGACGACAATGGAACGACTACGAAGGCATCGCGACGATAGGAATACAACGAATGCGTTGTCTGTATGACTGTATGATGACGACCGTATGACAACGATGACGGGACAGCGGCAGGACGACAAAGTCGTGATGGTGGATGTATCACGCTGCCTTTATGGCAAGGCTGGTGTGATGAAAATGGCGCAATGTCTACGGCATATTGAGAGTCGGATGACGCTTCAGCGACAACGATTGCACGACCACGACGGCAAGATGATGACGGTATCACAGTGAATGTATGATAGCAACTTTTTGAGAACGATTCCATAACCACAGTGGTATGACCACGTTTGAAAGAGCACAGGATAATTGCCGTGCAATCTCAAACATTTGGTATCGATGCAATGACCAAGGAGGCATGACGAAGACGGTATGACTACAATGGGATGACGTTACGAATGTTATGATGATGATAAAACAACAGCATAACGACGACAACTGCGTGATGATGGCATGACGGCAATGGAATGAGGAGCACTCGGATAAAAAGTTGGAATGACGCCGATTGAACAACCGCAACGGCATCACGACTGTACGTGAACGAATGCATGACGACGAAGCATGGACGTCGATGGAGTCACAGTGGAATGATGACGATCCACTGACAACGAGTGTATAATGGCAATGGCGTAACGATCACAAAGCCTGTAAAACGAAGCTTGGGGGACGACGATTGTATGACGAATGTCGACTGACAATTATCTAATGGTGAACACGCAATGACCACGACAGCATCTAAACCATAAGCACCTAACTAGTTGCCAAAACTGTTAGACAACTGTATCGGCTTAGGAGGCTTGACGATAGCGGCATGAGGAGAACCAGATTACAAAGCGTGAATGACAATAGTGGAAAGGCTATGACGGCATAACGCGCACTATTCCGTGTCTACTTGTTTGGCCCCTGGGCTGGCGTAAGACTAGATAGATAAACAGACAGACAGACAGACAGACAGACAGACAGACAGACAGACAGACAGACAGAAACAGACAGACAAACAGACAGACAGACAGACAGAAACAGACAGACAGACAGGCAGGCAGACAGACAGACAGACAGACAGACAGACAGACAGACAGACAGACAGACAGACAGACAGACAGATAGATAGATAGATAGATAGATAGATAGATAGATAGATAGATAGATAGATAGATAGATAGATAGATAGATAGATAGATAGATAGATAGATAGATAGATAGATTCTTTGTAGCTGAAATAAACGAAGAAAGGAAGTCTGAATGAATACATAAATTCCACATAGAACTGCCAAGTTTGACGTAATAGTTCTGCGGAAACCCGCAAGGTGGTGAGAAGTAATTAATAAAGGGAAAATCAGACATCCACCCATTCGTAGGAATTGCGTTTCTTTCGAGGAACCCGTATGGGTTCCCTTTGTAGCCATTGCTACGAATGGGTGGATGTCTGCTTTTTCCTTTATTAGAACTGCCAAGTGTCACTATATAGTGCATTCCACCTAACTTTTGCCGAGCTCTTGAACGAAAAAGAAACACTGAAAAAACATGGTGCAAGACACAAAATGATGAACTCTGGCATTCGCTTGTCAAAGGACTCACGACTGTACACCATAGGTTTGATAATCCTATCTTGCGCAAAATTTTTCAATAATTTTGTTTTGTAGTTGAAGAGCTTGCCTAAAGTTAGCTTCTACATCCCATCTTTATATCACAGAACTTTCATTCAATAAGTTATTCTTTATACATACGAAGGTTTAGAATTGAGCGCCGAATCCAAAAACTTCACTAAATCTTGCAAATTTCTTGCTCCTATTTAGCACAGGCCCTCATGACCTGCGATATTCTGATATCAGTGGTACATTACGCATTTCTAGCTAGACTATAGGCGTATATGTCATTCCAATGCGGACATGTCTCGGAATCCAAGTTAGCTTCAGTTGATACCCTTGACATACAGCTGGAGCATATTTTTGGAAATCTAATAACATATAGCTCATACCTGCAAGAGTACCACAGGCTGTTTATCGCTGACTTAGAGTTTATCATAATACACTGAAAAAATATATATAGTGCCTTCGTTGTGTGCATCAAAGGCGTCGGCGCTAAAAATTGTTGCATGTGTAGTGAAGTAAATGAAGAAAACGGAACAGCATTTTATATAAGTGCTATCCGAGATATCAGTGCTTGTGCTTGGCCCGCACCACAAGAATGTGCATTGTTGCTGCATGGCATAAAAAAGTACAGCAGGAGCAACCTCAAGATTACTGTAGAAGGTAATGAGATTTGCATTCGAGCAGTGTAGCGACACAGCGTATTCATGAAATCCCTGTATCTGTAGTGGTCGTAGCGACATACAACAGTATCATGCCTCTTTGCTACGACACTTACTTGCCATTTCCGCCCTTAAGCATGAAGGCATGATGACTATGTGACGTTCACGTAGCGGTGACGATGGATGAATGCGTCAGATTGTTCTTATAGTGCTGAAGCAAGGGCCTTTGCCAGGTTCTGGCAGTAAATTTCTGTGGGGTTCAATTGTTTAAGGATGTCACCTCTTCCTCATCGGGAGTTTAGACATACTTTCAAAGCATCTATGCATGGTTCATGCGGATTCTTGAGTAGTCGGTTCTGGATTTAGTCTCTCCTTGTTGCGAGTCAATCCGTGAATGACTTTGGTCACCTAATGTACTGATATTTGCCGATTAAGCTGAGGGCTCTCCGCGTCGGCGTAATTAGTCGGTGCGGTGGACGAGTTGCAGCCAGGCATGTTTACGTCCACTTCAGTTCTAGCAGTTGGTTGTCCGCGCCTTCGTAATTGTGAACTGCCTACTGAGGGGTTTGTAGTGACGCTAGACTGCTTATTGTCGGATCTAGTAGATGTTTCAGCAGCGCCCACATCTTTGCTGTGCTTATGGTCGCTTGCATTATGCTGCATGTCTGTGTTAATTCGTGTCTGGTGAGAGCGTATGCATGTGCCGCCAATTCCTCCGTCAGCCTGACAACCCTGATTTTCAACTTGCTGTTGTGCTTTTGCTTGCGCCACAATTTGAGAAGGCCGCGTCTGGCATCCCCCGTCTGTATAAGCCTGGAGCCAACCGGAGGTCTTTGATCTGTTTGCTGTGTCTTTCTAGGTAATTTTGCAATGTTCAGACCCACTGTTCTATGTCGTGTATCTACCCCGCGTTTGCTTTTATTTTGCTCCCATCTTTCGAAAGCCTCCCCATCCTTGATGGTTGCTCGTAGAAAGGTCCTCCTGCACTACTCACTGAGTATCGTTGTAGCTATTGTATAGTGATCACCACCAAAAAAGTTGTCTAAATTTTTCCTCTTGGCTAGTGGCATCTGTAGGTTAGCATGTGGTGTGGGCACATGTTCCTCGATACGCTGTTCCATGCCTCGTGTGTGAGTTATAAGGCCCTATAACGTAAAACTATTCCAATATGTTTTTATTCCAATCTCCTGACGTCAAATTTGCGTGGCCGCCGACGCAAGCACCGGGCGGTCACCCGCAGGGCTGTCTGAAAAGACCAATCAAACGCTTTCCTCGTTCATAGGAGGTCGCTTTGTTTGCTTGAAAAACGAACAACATTGCCTACACTGAGCGGCTTGTTTTATCTAATTGGCTGACAAGACGCGAAGAGCACGCTCAAGTGGAGAGGGATTCAATAGGGCCGAGCCACTGCACCGAAAGTCGATAACCGGATGAAGAAGGTGGCGCCGGCGTCTGAGATTGGTCCCCTTTCCTTTACTTAGCCTGTGGTGGCTGGTCGAAAATCGCGGCGGCATGCAACGGAACCTTAAGAATGACGCTGAAATGGATCCTCAGCAATGAAAAGTTGGCAGAATGAGGTTGTAAACGTACCATAAGTGGTCGAAAACGTTTTATCATGCGCAAATAAACACATGCTCTGCGGCAGGTGCGAGTAGCCAGCGCCTGACCGATCGGCGGCCGCCATCTTTTATTTCTTTTGGAACGGGGCAGGCTGCGGCTGTTAAGAAGAAAATTCAGTGTTCATTCGGCATATTAATGCATCTTTAACGCGCACACGTCACATGGACGGGGTGAGTTCTTGCGGTTTTGTGACGTCGCGTGACGGGCAGGTGAAGTGGTTGCAGCCCGAAAACTTTTGACGAATAGCCGGGGGGCTAATGGCGAAACAACGTCGAATCAAAAATAACTATTTTTATTTTTTCGGCCAAATCATACATAATAAGCGTATACACGTCATATCAGATGGGGAGCTATCACGGTTTTCCTGACTTCGCGTGACAGACAGGTGAAGTGGGGGTGGTCGAAAAATGTTTTGGCCCATCGTGGCGGGCTGATTGCAGAAGTGGAATAGAAAAGTTTGGAATAGTTTTGAGTTATAGCACCCATAGTGTCGGTTAGCTTCTAATGCCGAATAATTTCATTCCTGTCCATGGCAACTAGGGATGCTGCTCTTTGCGGTTCTGAGGGCCCAGTTGGAAAGTTAATCGAATCTGTCGCGCTGCTGCTCGGGCGAGCTACGCATATTTAGTATGAATGTGCTTAGCACAACTCTCGGTACAAACAGGATTTCCGCATGGATTGTGTATTTTGCTGCTACTGGAGGGTCGCCCTGCATGTCTCTGAAGGCCATGCTTATGAAAGGGGCAACCTGGACGCCGATCGGTGTGCCGTAGGTATTTTTTCCTGTAAGGGCAATTATT
This sequence comes from Dermacentor andersoni, assembly GCF_023375885.2. Taxonomy (NCBI): domain Eukaryota; kingdom Metazoa; phylum Arthropoda; class Arachnida; order Ixodida; family Ixodidae; genus Dermacentor; species Dermacentor andersoni. Next base: position 143,066,466 of record NC_092816.1, on the reverse strand, counting down.
GCTCCTCTTTTCTGCAGTGCTAGCGCGTCTGGTGGTGTTTGTATGTTGAAGGTATTGTCTAACAAGTCGATGTTTCATTCCGTATGATCTGCAGTTACATTAGATTTATAAGATTCCATTAGATTCTATGACAGCCGGGCAAGGTAGCATGACGTCACGGAACAAAATGCAACGGCATTTTGCTATCTAAGAAAGGTTGGAAAAAGGTCTCAACGACCTGGCTCGCCCACGAGGAGTTCATAACTCGAAGGATCGCTCAGTGGCGTTGAATTGGATATTAATGTTCTTGCATTCCCAATTCATAAGAAGTGCTTAGGTGTCCTAGGATTTTTTATTCTTATAGCCTAAAATCTCACTACGGGCCATATGCAGAAGGGTTACAGTAAATAAAATGGGCGTTCGTTAACGCCAACACTAATAATAAAAACCGATATACAATAAACACACTAGTATAGAAAAGAAAATATAATAGAAAGCGGTAAACATGAGAATTGCTATCCAAATACTTAGGTAGAATGGAGTATTCAGCTCATGCAACAAATCTTTCGTGGTTTACTGCGGAGACAACGAAATGTGGTAATTATTCCAATTGCGTACACAGCAAGAAATCGTGGTGAATGCTTCAGAAGGTGAATACGTGCGAACTGTGTTTGATCGTTGCCATTATGATCTAGGCGCGGAAGAAGGCGGGGGGCGGGTCGTACATAAGGCATTTTGAATTTTGAGCAATGGTGATGAAGCTTGTTAAACTGAGATAGCGCCAACAGCCTGCGTTTTTGAAATAATGGAATGGTAAGCGATGCTTTGACATCAGTGCTGCTGGAATATTGTGAGTAATTTCTTGCTAATAATGGGTAGCCTTGTCTTGAACAGACTAGTTTTTTTTTTAATGCAGTGCATTTGTTGTCAATGGAGCAATGGAGCAATGAGGAGAGTTGCATGCGAAAAGTTTGGCGCGTCGGATAGCTCGACGTAAACCACGTTTAATGAATCTCAGTGCTTTGACTACTTTACTAGGTATTGCGCCAATACTGACATTACATGTGGAGTAAGCAGAAACGTGCGCGCTTAAGTATTTTCACAAGAAAACTATTCAACAGGCATCGAAATTATGACTTTAATGTGCGTGAGGGCAAGTAGCAGTCATTGAAGTTATCGCTTTTGTTTTAACATAGACTTGTTTCAATTTTAATTTGCTAATCACAGCAAATGGCAACACTGTGAAGGTCCTTTTCAAAGCAGTACTGACGTCACTGTGAAGAATCGATCGGCAGACCACACAATCGGCAGCAAATGTATGAGTAGTACACGGTAGATTAATGCTTGTGTCTTTTATTCAACCGAATACAATATCGGTTCAAATATTCCATCTTGTGGTGCCCCGCATTTACCTTGGGATAATGAGGATGAACACTCATTTAATATAACAAGCTAATAGCTGTTACACGGAAGAAACTGGTTGTCAAGCTGGTAACATTTCGCGTCATGTTAAGTTTGGCTGGTTCCATTAATAAACTGGTGTGATTGACCCCATCAAGACACACATAAACACAGTGTCACAACGACATCGTTATGGCACGGGTTGGCAGGAGGAAAATGCTAGAAAACGACGACCCTTGCAGACGCAAGTCAGCCACGGGCATTGGGTGTCCACATTAGCTGTGAAGTGGACAGCCGTACAACATGCTTTCGCTATACTACAGGTTCTCGTAACCATAACCCAAATAGCCAGTTTTAACAGTTCGTACAGCTGTTCGCTGCCCAGCGGGCTCATTACATTTTCAGTGCATCAACAATAATTCGAACTGGGCCAGTTGTGCGGGGGGCGGGGATGACTTTATTACATTCAGTTATTGGCTGACTATAAACCCAAAAATAAAGATAACTTCATTCGAGTGACATTTCTAAATGTGGAAAATTTCATCTCAACCAATCATATGCTAACGATTATGGCGCATATAAAGTTAACAATATTGAGAAAGCGAATTGAAAATAATTATTGCTGCTCAAGTATTTTGTTTCCTCACAAAGTAAAATGCCTATCCTTGGGGAATATTTTACTTCTTTTAAATACAGTGTGAAGTCAATGAAGCAAAAGTATCTCTTGGCTATGGGGAAAATTCAAACACATCCTATGGAAACTAAGGAAGAATGTTTTGATCGGTATTGATGTGTAGTATTGTTTATTTGTGTACTGCGTTTTGAATTCATATAAGGCCACCTACGTGCGAACACTTGCAAGGTAAGTTGCATGCTTCATGATCATTGAAAAAGACGTACGGGCTTTCTCTTCATATTCATTTTTCTAGAAAATAATGGCTTTGTCTAGATTTTTTTTCTTTTGTGCTGCAGCTTTCAGTAACAAGTTTGTTTACACAGGCCATGTTAGAGAAAGCCGGTTTTTTTACTGTGGTACTGGCACCACGACAAATAAAGAAATTCGAACTTCTAGCATCATTTATGGAGAAGTTGCGCGATGAATTTCATAAGTTACTGCGTGAGTAGCACACAAGCGAACAAAGGAAAATCGCACTTTGTATGCCACCGCAAACGCCATGGTTGCGTGATCCACTCATAGAATTTGAGGAAGGCAAAATTGTCTCCGCTTCCGTTGGACTTGCTTCGGTGGGGTCTTGGGTTAAGGCGTCCGCCTCTGTGGCGGCGCTCACGAGCTGGCTATCAGTGCTGCCTTGAGTGGAGGCTGTGTAGTCACTGCGTAATGCTATCTTTCCAGTCATTGGCACCTCGGTGCTGGGCGCTCGAGCTGTGCGATACTGAGTATAGAGTACAGTTTCACTTACTGCTGCCAGTTCGGTTACGAATCCGTCATCCTTAGTTGTAACGCGGGCTGTATGAACCATATCACCGGTAGAAGACACGTCACGTGGGGTATTACCTGCAGACGCTACACGTGCAACCGTCGGAAACGTCTGTTCCGGGCTGACTGTTGTCGAATATAATTGAACAGCGTCATTTTGCGCTTTCCTAACATCGTCACCGCTTACACATCTTCCACTTCTGCAGACACCTGCTGTTCGTATGAATGCAAAGAGCTGCGTAAGAGGGAAGGGGTGGGTAACAAAAAAAAAAAACATTTTCAATGCTGGTATTCGAAACGAAATGTATAACATGCAATAGAACTTGCAGTACAGCACTGAAAAGCATATATAAACCTAAATTTGTTGTGACAGAAATCTACAAATTATATGGTAAAGAGAGGCTCCTAAGTGCAGAAAGGTAAATGATTGTCCATATTCATTTAGTTTTATCTCGGTATTTCTCATTTCTGTTGCAACATAACAATTATGTTGCCATGTGCTTTGCGTTCCTTGATTGTGCGTTTTGTTGAATGGTTGTCATTAATAAAACATAAAGTGTTTCGGGAACCGTCATTTCCCCTGTCATGTATACTGCTTGACACGAGGTCCAAATATTTTGCAACATGAGTTGAGCACGGTGTAGTCTGCAGAAATCGACTGTCTACGCTGCTGGTTTAAAGAACACGGCCTGCAGGTACAAGTGGCAAAATTTTATTCTCGAAAGACGCAAGTAATGCAATATCTTACTCAGAAGCTTAGACAAAAATGCGTGCGTTCATCTGCATTACCTACGACGAATTGTCGCAGGCACTATCAATAACTTCATATACTGGGGTATCAATTTTAATGGAAGCATATCGTCTCAAAATGTGCTTTACCAGTGCGATGATAGTTTTTCGCCTTTTCGCTCGTTCACAACTTCAAAAACTTCATAGTCGAGTAGTCGCTGTAGTGTCCGCTTGCGAATTTATAACATCATTCATTCAGCTACTTCTTAGTACTGGTTTCCATGCCATCGTTGCATTAGTAGAATTGTACATGGTCATCGCAAAACTGAAAAGCCATTCACGAGATTTGTAGTGCTTCAGTATTAGACAAAAATTTCTCTTTTTTATTTCTCTCCGATTCGAAATCAACATGCGCGAGCAATTCTGGGCGCATTGCCCATGTTCTTTTGGGACAATTTCATGACCTGTAGCAGCTCGTTGCGGTGACCCACTGAGGTGTCGAATCCGTCGTCGCGCGCTCTTACTGTATGCAATTGAAAGTAGGTCGCTGAGACATAATATACGGGAGTTGAAATGATGTAACAAACCCACAACATGATGTAACAAACCCACAGGTATTTCATTCCTTCACGTGATGAAACCAAAGAGACTTGAAGCACCACAGGTCTTAATCTTGCCGCACTCTTTATGTGCTCAGTTGTGATTTCAAAGAATAAAGACATCAATTGTCGTTGACGAATATCCACGCACTCTTTGTAAAACCACAGAAACTGCTTACGCTGCCTGCGTCCGTCCTCCTCCAATGCCTAAATTGCAACGTTGGAGAAAAAATTTGCAAGTAAAAACGTAATTAGGCAACCATAGCGAATCAGCCAACGGACTGCAGCGGCTGCTCAAGCATCTCACGTCCACCGCGCTAAAGTTCTGGATAGATACGAAATCATCGTCGCATGGTATAAATCCGATTTATAAAAAGTTGTCTCTGGTAAATAGGTTACGCTTTGTATTTTATTTCTGAGTCCACTGGAGCAGCGTAACGATACAATGATAATTCTGCGATAATAGTTCACGAAATAAAGTAAATAACTTGCAAGCAAATGGAGACTTCTCTTAGCCACCTGTTGTTATAATTGGCGGTTAATTTATTTCTGTAACTGTTTTCATTTCTTCAAGCGGGCTGCGAAACCGCCAATCGAAACAAATTAAAATCGCACCTAAGTTGTGAATGAGCATCTTACGCATTTTCTAGGTTATGCCTGAAGAGTTTCCACCAAACACGTGGGTAGCGTTTTCAAACGATCGATCACTTTATCTGTTCATGATGGTTCTTGAATGGCATCGTGGATGAAATATTCTTGTAACTTCCTTTCCTTTGAATTTGGAGTGCAAAAATGTGCTAATTTATAATGACTCATTTTTTTTTCATCTGGCCATCCGAGTGTGCAAGTGTCTCCAGCATGGCAACAATTGGAGCTGAAGAATATATATTCATTTTTTGGATTGAACAGCTGCAACTAGTAAATGTATTTCGACATGCAATAGAAGTAGATGATTCTGGCGGGTGCTTTCCTGAAGAATTTTAGGAGCAGGAATTTCTGAACAGTTTTCTCTTCTATAAGGGCACTTCTTCGCCAAGCTGTGTATTGTAAATTAAAAAGGAACAGCGAACCGCCTTACACAAAAGAGTGCTATTTCAAAGCAATATGTCCATAAGTTTGTATTAAGAGGTTGACAATTACGAAAGTAAAACTAGGAGAGCCACAGATCAAACTTTTTATTTCAACGTCCGGGCGTGCACGCTGGTGCGTCTTTGTGATTCTGCACATTTAGAAGCATTTCCCGTGTTTGACCCGGTGGGGTGCAAAATTTGTGAAAAAATCTTAAGTGTTAACCCAGACTCACAATTATCACCAATTGCCCATATGAATGTGTGAAAAATGAAGAAAAGCTTATATGAGGCAACCATTGGAGTTATTCAAACAAAATTTATTGCAATTTGAAAAGAGCGACATATTCTTATGACTATGGAGCACAACTTTGATATCTTGCATCAAATTGCTACAGAAATTTCAAAATATTCCTAGGTTAAAAAAACAAAAACATAAAGTTTATGAATTCGTAACTCTGCAACAAGATCACATATTGCAGTTTTGTTAAGTGGATTTGCTATAGCACCTAAAGCTGGCAAATTTAATATAAGAATTTAGAATGTCAAATACTTATAATCTTTGTAATGGTTTGAAAATAGTCCTATATTGTGTAGCACATTGTGTAACACATTGCTTTTATCGCACTTAAATTTGCTATGATATGGCGGTTTGTAAAAGTGTTATAGTTTTTTATTGCTGATTTCTAGCGTTGTGAATTTGATAGACGCGTTTTCTTACATTTAAAGGTTTTGAGAATTCGCGGCCTAAAAAATAAATATCCCTCCTACCATCACTATTGTGCTACTTTTAAATGCATAAAACGTTACCAGAATCGTTGCTATGGTTGCTTAGAAAAGCAATAAATCCGTTGAGATGTCTGTATATATAGCAGCTCCTGCGATCTTACTTATTCTTAAGTTCAGAATTTTAATCACATGCAATACGATGCGGTCTATCATTAATAACAATATCTTAACCCCGCGATCGCCGTTAAATTCGACGGTATCCCTGCTATCTATTGCTGGAACTGCACGACCACCGTCGGGTGACAATCTTTATTTCTTATTTAATTTGGGTGTTAAAGCCAGATACCAGGGTTAAAGGGGCTTTTTTTGGAATTCTAGAAATGTGCTTCTTAAATAGAACTCAACCTACTTTTGACTTTATTGCCTGTCTCCGAATAGAAAATCGTGGTTTTGTTACATAATCATGCTTGTCTCAATTTCCAATCTCTCGAGACACGCATAATTTTCATCGAATACTACAACCTATGTCATGTAATTTGACAGGGTAAAATACCGCAAACGCAGTATAAAACTTTCCTCACAAGGAATACCGTCAGGTTTATTCTCAAAACGGATGGACCAGCCTTTGCACATATACGTGCACTTGACGGTGCAGGTCGGCGTGGACTGGCAACACAATAAACAGGCACTTTTGTATAAAATCAGCACTTAGAATATAAAAGTGCGATCGGCTCTTCTTTCAGTAATACGTACACTACTTTCAGAACAAGGTGTTCTAATTGCCGGGACGAAGAGAACATTGGCCTATCACTTTTAATGACTGTTGAGTCGAGTCCCAGTTGAGGTTGTTTCTTCATTGCATCCCTTATAAAGAAGTATGTCACCTGAGGTCGAACTTGGATTACGGATACGGATGTTAGATAACGGAAAGCGGATTGCTCCAGTTTATTATTTGATTTCAAGGAAAAATTCAGCAACATATCGTCTGCTCTGATTTTGTTCCCAAATATTACCCGCCGTGGTTGCTCAGTGGGTGTGGTGTTGGACGGCTGAGCACAAGGTCGCGGGATCCTATCCCGCCCACGACAGCCTCATTTCGATGGGGGTGAAAACACCCATGTATTTAGACTTAGGTGCGCGTTAAAGAAACCCAGGTGGTCAAAATTTCCGGAGTCTTCCATTACGGCGTACCACATAATCAGAAAGTTCGTCGGCAAATTTTTTTTGTTCGCAAATATTGCATTTGCTGTTCACGTATCATGCAGCACAAATTCACTGGTGTCCTCGCTTTCTTATTCAGTGGTATTATTAGTGGCCTGTTATGCCAAGGCAATCTTTCTTTAATCTGATGACTATTTGCGAAAACGTCCAGATATAAATTTATTCACAGAAGTCACTGAATACTTCTAGGCTGCCGCTGCTGGATCCGTCGTTAGGCGAATGGAAAAGGTTGTTTACCTTGCTATATATGTTTAATGGTAGCGCATTTCTCCAATTTTCACTGTCCGCTTACTTTTATTTTCCTCCTACTTGAGTGCCGCTGGCGCCCACGAAAGGTTCATAACATGTAATGCAAATGCAAATGGCTTCCTTTTTTTTGTCGCCTTATATTCATTATCAACGTTTTTTTTTGTAAAACGGCATTTCATGCAGGAAATCATCATTCATCCATATAATGGCCTAAATCATCCTACGTGAACAAAGCTGGAAAGTTTTGGTGGGGCTATGTGATCAGTGCAGTCACGTGATAATCCTACGTGACCGCACTAAGCGAATCATGCACAGGCAGTGGCGGTAGAGCGTGGGCATCAGGTTGATGGCGGCTGGAGGAAACAATGCTGTTACCTGGAAACTTGTTATCTTGGAAACTTAAAGTTCACAGCTACTAGCGAGAGCTAGTAGGAACAATGAACGGCTAGCCACAGCCACGCTAGAACAACGAAAGGTTGAAGAGACAGTTTCAAGCAGCTCTGTGGTGCCTTTATCTGGTATAACATATAACGTGGCCAAAGCACCCTCTAACGTACACTGAACAGCATTCTAAAGGTTCAATGTGCACGTTACAAACCCAATTTCAACAAAAAGACACGTATAATTATTGCATGCGCTCAATTTATATCAGACGTTTCGTGGCGCGTTTGATGAAATGGCAAGCAGAGGAATGTAAAATAAGTTTGCTTGCAGTGTCGCGTGGAATGGCTATCGCAATAGAAATGACGTATTGTATACGAGACAGCATTCAGCCATTGAAGTGACCTACTGTGTCAAGTGAAGAAATATACCAAAGAGCAGGGCATTTCAAAATAAGATTTTTACAGCAAAGTACATATAATGCGTTTATATTTTTCTTTTCCGACAAAAACACAAAGCCCACGTATTATCAGAGATACCAAGTGGTCAAGCAAACGCGCTTACGAGCTAGCAGCGCCATCCTACACCCTCAGTTGATTAGTTCAGCTGAGCAGAAACCCCTGTACCGCAGTAAGATGGTTCCAGGTTTACTCTTCTTTCTAGGACTCGCCAACAGCTCGCCGGGAATATTGCGTGCCGAAACGAAGGGTGCGGACCGCACTGACTGGAGACGCTGCATTATACATGTAAGCAGCTATATTAAGGCGAGAGCCTTAAGTGGTCATTGCGATATATCAAGCCCGAAAAAAGCGGCGTCTAGTCGAGTGGTTTAAAAACTGTTGACGAATGGTACAATAAATATCATCAGCAATTGCTCATACCCAAGAAAGAAAATGCCACAACCTGGAATGAATCAGACCCTCGTAAGCAAGCAAACATACAATGGCTGTATATGCATGGACAAATTAAAGGAATAAAAATAACGAAGAAAGAAACATCTAAATCAGGAATGACTAACACTCCTTAAGCCAGCAAAGATGCAGTGGCTGAATATGAAAAAAGAAACAAAAAAAAGAAGGAACGAAAATGGAGCGAAATGAACGAAGTAAAGAAAGAAAGAAGAAAAATTGAAAGAGAGAATGAAAGAAGGAAGGAGAGACAGAAAGAATAACGACGGAAAGGAAAAAAATAACGAAAGAACGTTTAGATAGTGCATTATGTGCTCGCATGTTGCATTGAGGAAATCGAGCTTCAGCGCAAAACGTTTACTTCCCACTTCGGCTTCCCAAGAAATCTCACCCATCTGATCAGATAGCTGAATGCATTACCACGTGCGCAGCAGGCTTTCTTCTTCACATCTTGCAGGAGTGTAACATGCTTCCGATTCTCTTTAGTCGACAAGCTCAAACATAGCCTTCATGGTCGTTACATAGGCCTAAATGCCCCAAACTGTGCATCCGCCCATCTGGTTTTTGCATTTAGGTACAGCGTCTCAACAATGTAGTAAAATAATATAAGTATAGCATAAAAATAGTGTTGTGACATGTGCGGGCCACAAATCTCAACGTGGTATTACGGGATGCGTAAATCCATAATGAACAATATCGTGCGAACCGCGTTTTCACGCAGAACAGTTATTTATGCACTCGTAAAGTACTCCAGCTGTTTAAAATTATTATTCATTCCATCCTTCGGCGTGCCTCATAATCGGACCGTGATTCGGGCATGTAAAATGCCAGAAATAGCTTAATTATGTTATTTACAGGCTTTTCACCGGCTTCGCTTCCCGCAGCTTCCAACATTTCTGTTGGATCAGCGCAAACACCTCCCCCCCCCCCCCCCACACACGCATATATATATATCTCATAACGCAAAACTAAGGTGATAGAAGCCTTTAGATATACAATGTCCTTTGACGCAGTGGGCACGCTTGCTTTAGCGCTCCAGCTCATGGTCTTTTCCCGTCGAACGCTTCGACACACCGCTGCCAGACTATGGATTGGCAGACCTTCAATATTAATAACGCTGCGCAATGGCGCGTACTTATCAGCAAACCACCCACTTGATTTCCTGTCAACACCTTATGTTATCATCTTTCCTGCCAACCCCTATTCCGAGACAAATGGTCTAGAGACGATTGCCTTCCGTTATGGCAAAACAAATAAACCTCGGGGACAGAAATACGTTTCAATGGTATCAGTGGGCGATGTTCCTTCTTAAAACAAGGCTGCTTGTTCTTTGCTCATGATTAGGAGGAAAGGGCAGAAACATGAAGAGTAAGGGTGGTATGAAAAAAGCCACGTTCATTTCTGTATGTGTTAGTACACTGCTCCATCCTGGCACGGCCCGCGTGCTATGCGCCATCAGGTCGCTGCACCGCTTCGACGGCTCTAGGGCGCCTCGATAGCAGCACAGCCGTTCAGGGTTTGAGACATCCTTTGACGAATTGCCTTGCCGAAGCGGCCTGGCCATACTGGCACTCTCTGGCGCAATCTTGTACATCTGTTTCTTCCTGCCGGATACGTTTCGTCAGCGTAGTTTGGGCTACACTGGTGTGTGAGCGCCTGCTTGTGAGTGCTCGTGTCTGTCTTTGCGTGTTTGTGCAGGTGCCTGTAGGTGCACGTGCATGCATTTTTGTTCCTGTGTGCGTTTGTTCCCGTGCGCGTGTTGGTGTGTGCGTGTCTTTTTATGCATGCATACTACACATAGGCAGTGTGTATGTGTGTGCATGTGTTTGCGAGTGTGTTTGTGTGTGTGTTTTAGTGTGTGTGTATGCTAGTTTTTGCGTCCGTTTGTGTGTGAACACGTTCATTCATGCTCGTAGTTTGCGTGTGCACGTGCGCGAGTGCGTGATTGTGGTGTGTATGCCGGTTTGTGAGTGCATGTTAAATAGTGCGTGCGTCCGTGTGCCTTTGTATATGCGCCCATGTGGGTGCGGCTTCGTCAGCGGAATTATGCGTGCGCGCGTGCGTATTACCACATGTGGAAGCGGGATTGTGTGAGCGCGTCTCCACGTGTGTGTGAGCGCGTCTCCACGTGTGTGTGTGTGTGTGTGTGTGTGTGTGTGTGTGTGTGCGTGTGTGTGTGTGTGTGTGTGTGTGTGTGCGTGTGTGTGCGTGTGTGCGCGTGTGTGTGCGTATGTGCGCGTGTGTGCGCGTGTGTGCGCGTGTGTGCGCGTGTGTGCGCGTGTGCGCGTGTGCGTGTGCGCGTGTGTGCGCGTGTGCGTGTGCGCGTGTGTGCGCGTGTGCACCTGTGTGTGTGTGTGGAATACAAGGTGGGAAAAGAGAGGTCGAAGCAAACTGGCCACTGTGAGCTCAGTGTGGTCCACCCAGAATGGGCAGGCTAATCCATGGGTGTCACGCCAGAGAGATTGCCCAGCAGGGACCTCATGACGAAAGCAGGTCTTGGAAGCTTGAATAGGTGGGAGCACTGAGGAGCACGTCCTGCGGTAACCGGGCTCCTCTCTCACGCTTCTTTCCGGATACGCAGCGCGGGGTGCCCGTGCCTGGCAACGCTGAGAAATGAGCGGCGCATACTCAGTGACCCAAGTTGGCAAGAGGTTCATTGACGAGTGATACATACCCAGTGAATTGATGGCGCTCGCTAAAGCAATCGGGTGAGAGACGTTCATTGAAGACGGTTCATACCCAGTGCGTTTCTAGAGCAGCTTGGTAGGTGTCCGTATGCTGTCCCAGAATTATGCAGGTGACGTAAGTTCCAATCTGCTCAGCATTGAAAAAAAAGAAAAAAAAAACTTCATGTTGTTTTTCATCAAAGAATAACACGACATTACGAGTGGAAAATACCCAGTTAGCCAAGCTGGTGTCCAATGTACCTTTGGGCTGCTAAGCATGGTTAAACCTTGGCGACTTTATTTCATCAGTTGCGAGAGACCTAACTGCAGATCCAATAACCTTCCATTCCTCTTCCTCCTCGTTCTTGCCTATTTTCACCACAGCTTACCTGGTTGACCAGCGCCGCGCAAAACAAAGTGCGCTCTACCCGTTCATTGAAGAATGGAACCCATCCACTGCCACAAACCCATCGACCCAACTTGGAATTGGCCAGTTTTAGTTTAACGTGTTTATTCTAATAGCGGGCTGAATGACATAGTGGGATCAAAATGCGCATGCGCAGAACGCTATACGTCCCGTAACATTTAGCGCACGCACGTCATTTCTCAGATCTAACCTTACCGTCTTTGCGTGGTTCACGTAGTTTATGTAAAACACGGCGGCGGTACCAGCCGCCTGCTTCGAACTGAATTTGGTGTTGCTTTTGTAGCATTCACTTCGTTCGTGACATATGATTGTGCAAACGGTTTTCGCTTATAGTGTCTGGCCTCCTTGACGACAGAGTATAACGGATAACCATTCGTAGTTTTGGAGGTCGGTTCTCGTTTCGAAGGTGTACAGGCCTGACGAAAGAAAAGAGAAACTTCCCGGTTGGTAACGCCAGTTATCGGCGAATTTGGGTAACCAGGGCGTCGGCATATGACTTCTAAAATTGGGGAATCTCGGAAGTCATGGTTCGCTGCTTGTAATGATTTTGCTGCCAATAGGCAGACATGGACAGTACACTGCACAATTCACTCCCGGCTTTCATCGTGCTGCCTCGAACTTTTCGAACGCACACGCACGGCGTGCGGAATAGATAAAATTATTTATGGCAATAATGTATGCGAAATTCAAAAGCGTAATCGAATAATTCCCCGCACGTAACCTGCGCCATCACGCTATACTAAAACTCCCTCACAGCAAGGTTTCTTCACAGAACGGGAAAGCTATTTCTCTCATCCTTGCTGTCACGTTAGCCTTAAAATAAACTGTCTATTAAAGACTTTTTCTGAACGACGGTTCCTAACCAGTCCCACATCTACGCATTGGCACATACTTCGTGACCCAAGTTCATCCAACGTTTTTTTGGAATACTTTTATCTAAAAACAGCACAGGATGCCTGGCCCATTCGACCACTGATTATCCAGTGAATCAGGTAGACGGGAAAAGGGCTAGATAGAAACAGACAAATTAGATAGATAGATAGAGAGATAGATAGATAGATAAATAGATAGATAGATAGATAGATAGATAGATAGATAGATAGATAGATAGATAGATAGATAGATAGATAGATAGATAGATAGATAGATAGATAGATAGATAGATAGATAGATAGATATCGCTCAATGTGCATGAAGTACTTAAGAATGCCGAAGCATTAAAGCTGTCCTAAATCTCTGTATACGGAGAAGCGCTTCTGCAGCGTACTTTCGACGCAAAAATTTTGTACGGCTTCTAGCCCTTTCCTTGCTTTTGCAGGTGGCACGAAAACATACCTTGACAAAAAAAGCTTGCCCGATCCGTCTCATGATTAACGTCGATTTTATAGCGACTACCAGCGAATCGGTGCAGCCAGACACCATACTGCTACCACAGATGTCCGTTAAATATGAGGCGTATATGCAGCTCGAATCTTCTCTTACCCTACAAACAGAACATGCTGCGCCAACTAGCGGCGCCGCCACAAAGTCCACACGTGGCACTTGCGTAACTTTTTTATTCTGAGAGGATTGTCGAAATACTTGCAGAACGAGTGCTTGATTCCACCAAACATCAGGGAAATATAAAATATGCTTTTGTTATTAGAGACCGGCACATTCCCCCTGCCGCACACCCAATTAGCCCAGTTGGTCTGGCGGTACGTTTCAAACCCTCTTGCCTCAGCACCAGGAGCTTATTCTCTATTAATGAACAATATGGAATTCCCGTCACCCATGCGTGCGGGGAAATGATTAGAGTGACCGACTGATAGAAAAATTACCAGACAGACGGATAGACATTCAGGGTACCTTTACCCGGAAAGTGGGTGAAGCACCCTAAGATAATTAATCACAGAAAAACATTTAAAATATGGCAAAATATGACTTTTCGTTGTATCGCCCTCCATTTTGCAACGCCATCATCGACAGTCTATCTTATGTCCACTGCAAAACGAAGGCCTCTCCCTGCAATTTCCAGTTATCCCTCTCCTGAGCCAAACAATTCCAACTAGTGCCTGCAAATTTCCTAATTTCATCGCCCCACCTAGTTTTCTGCGATCCTCGACTGTGCTTCCCTTCTCTTAGCGCCCATTGTGTAACCCTGACGGTCCACTGGTTACCTAAACTACGCATTTGATGACCTGCCGAGCTTAATTTTTTTCTTTTAATGTCAATTAGAATATCGGCCATCCCGGCTTGCTCTCTGATGCACACCGCTTTCTCTCTGTCTCTTAACGTTACGTCTAACATTCTTCCTTCCATCGGTGTTTGCGCGGTCTTTAACTTCTTCTCAAGCTTCTTTGTCAGTCTCCATCTTTCTGCCCCTCATGGTAGCACCCGTGAAATGCACTGAGCGCAGACTCTAGAGGCTGACTAGCGATCTTCAACTCTTGTTCCCCTGCCCAGCTATTCATCATTATATTTGTGTTCTGCATATTAATCTTCAACTCCACTCTTACATTCTCTCAGTTAAGGTCCCCAATCCATTTTTGTAAATAGTTCCCAGTGTTGCTGAACAGTACATTATCATATGGAAACCGAAGGTTGCTGAGATATTCGTCGTTGATCACCACTCCGAAGCCTTCCCACTTTCATAGCTTGAATACTTCTTGCAAGCACAAAGTGAATAGCATTGGTGAAATTGTGTCTCCCTGTCTCACCCCTTTATTTAGGCCTGGAACCCTGCTTTTCTTGGGCGGAATCAAGGTAGCTGTGGAATCTCTGCAGACATTTTCCAAGATTATGTTAGGTGCAACCAAGAAGGGCGCCAGTCAGACAAAGGTGATTTAACATGTGTAGGTGGAATCGGTCTTGACAGACTTCTCGTTCATGCATCGTTGTTTCTCTTGTAAATATTGTAAATACATTATGATATGCGACTTGTACAACTTAAACAAACTGGTGGAAATGTCAGTTACCCGCGAGAAACCACACTGGAGCTCCGTAGTGGTCTTCACTTCGGACGGGAAAACATGGCGGGCAACGCAGGACCTTACATGGCACGGCCGGCATCATCGCCCACAACCCCGACGGTTGCGCTGGCTCTGCCGCAGGATGCGGGTATCTTCTGCAGCACCGACCACCTCGACGTGGAAGACAGGATCGCCACGTGTGAGCGTGTAAGTACCCACAACAAATGGGATCACACTATTACGTTGGGTAACTTCTATCTACAAAGCATGGGAAGGTGTGGTATAGCTACCACGAAGACCTTGACGACTGGGACACGTGGAAACAGAAACTGTGGGACTAGTTTGTCCGTCCCGCCAGGCGGAAGAGCACCGCTAAAAAAGAATTAGCGACCTGCGCCCAGACATCCACAGAGTCATACGTCTCTTACATACAGAACGTGGTGGCTCTGCACCCTAAGGTCGACAGCGATATGGATGAGTCAGACAAAGTTGGGTATGTACTGAAGAAGATCACTGACAATGCTTTCAATCTGCTCGTGTAAAAAATTGTGGAACAGTACAGGACATCATAAAAGAGTGCTAACGCTTTGAGCAGGCCAAGAGTCGCCGCATTGCAATGCCGTTCACACCTCTTCCGAACACAGCAATGACGTC
The DNA here is from genome assembly GCF_023375885.2 of Dermacentor andersoni. Classification (NCBI taxonomy): domain Eukaryota; kingdom Metazoa; phylum Arthropoda; class Arachnida; order Ixodida; family Ixodidae; genus Dermacentor; species Dermacentor andersoni. The sequence goes on along the minus strand of NC_092816.1, from coordinate 143,051,067 downwards.
CTATTGCGAAGACTAGCTTGGAGTGTAGCGGCCATCATCATCAGATCACCTGACACAGATAGTGCGGCGAGAACTTGAAACCAGATGTCCTGCAGTCTTTTTCCGCCCCAATGAGTCGAACAGTTTGCCTACAGCATGATTTGTGCAGGCAGTAGGAGTCCGCGAAGAACTAGCTAATCCTGCAGTTCATTCTGAGCTATTTTATGCTCCAGAACCATTGACTGTTCCGCGATATCCAGCACGTTAAGGAAATCCGCACGTAACCATCCTGTTCTCCTTGATTGCCTGCTGCCTGTACGACTGCTGGTATCCCTACTCAATAAAAAGCATTTTCGTCATCTACGAACGCCATATACAGAGCCTGATTGTAGTCTGAGGATTGGTCGATTATCTGATTGATGACGTGGGTGTGATACATTGTAGAGTATCCCTCCTTGTAGAGTAAACCAGCCTGTTCCCTTGGTTGACAGAAGCCCAGTGTTGCTCTTATTCTGTTGGAAAGTATATTGGTGTATCTTTGACATAATACTGGAAGTAAGCTAATGGGCCTAAAATTTTTCAATTTTTGTAAAGTCTCCCTTTTTGTCGATTAGTATAATGTTGACATTCTTCCACTTCACTGGAACCATTGAAGTTGAGAGGCAGTTAGTATGAAAGGCCGCCAGTTTTTCGAGCGTTATGTCTCCTCCAGCTTTGAATGAATCGACTATTATTCCATCTCCTCCAGTCGCTTTTCTGCGTTTCATGTCTTGCAATCCCTTTCTATCTTAATCGCTAGATATAGGTGAAGCCTCTGTAACCTGTTCATTAATACTTCGAATGGAAGTATCATGGCTGCTCTCAGTACATTCAGGTGCGTATTTATTTATTTTCTTTCTTTATTTATTTGAGTACCTTAAGGGCCCGTTAGGGCATTACATAGGGGGGGACGGAAAAGTTCAAGCATGAGTGAAAGCTGTACAATGTAAATATATGTAGGCATTAGGAACCATAACAAACATCTAGCAGAAGCAAACAAAAAAAAAGAAAGGAAGAAAGAAAGGAAGGAAGAAAGAAAGAAAGAAAGAAAGAAAGAAAGAAAGAAGGAAAGGAAAGGGTCTTACGCTGAAAATTGTTCCGCTGCTTTTTCCCTATCTTCGAGATTGCTGATGATATACCATACTTTTCTTCCGTAGATACATCTTTGTTTGTCTTATGCCAACCTTCGTTCTCACTGCTTTCATGCTGCCTCCATTTTTAGTGCTTCTTAAGTGTTTCTCGCGTTATAATATTGAATATGCCTTATTTTCTCCTTGTTGATAAGTTTTGACATTTTCAAGAATTATATCTGATCTGTTGAGCTGGACGCATTCTTTGTCGTTTCTTTAATATGTCATTTTTTTACGTAGGAGAGCTTACCTACTGGTTACCAGGTGCCTTACCTCCCCCTTCAATTGTAGCTGCCGATCCAACCTAGTTATGTCAACCTAGATTCCGTTTATGTCGTCTTCATCTCTGGTCTAAGGCTGCATATTTCTTTCCAAGTACCATCCTGAATTGATCTGCTTTTGCCCGTACTGTGTCTAGGTTGGCCTGTTTCTCTCCGACCAATTTTACTGTCCTCTCTGCAAATCGAGGTAAATCCTACACCTCCCTAACCAATGATCACTGCACTTTACCGACCCTAACACTTCTACTTCCTGCACTATGCTGGGATTAGCGTTAAGTATGAAATGAGTTTCATTTCTTGTTTAATCATTAGGGTTTCTCCAGGTCCACTTTTGTTGCTATGCTTCCTGAAGGTGTTCATTAGTGCCGTCATTTTTTTTCAGCGAATTCTACCAGCGGAGCTCCTCCAGCGCTCCTAGAATCGTCGCTGTAGTTGCCAATTGCTTGCCCACCATCCTGCTTTTTCCCTACTTGGACATTGCAGTTGCCCATTACTACTACATACTGAGTCTGCTCTTTTCGCATCGCTAATTCAGTTTCTTCATGAAACTGATCAACTTCATCACCACTATTATGACTGGATGTTGGAGCGTAGGCTTGTTCTACCTGTCATCTATACATCTTATTAAGTTTGATTATGACTACTGCTACGCTCTCATTACAGCTGTAGAATTCGTCAATGTTTCCCGCTATGCCCTTATGGATAAGGAATCCTACCCCGCATTGCTTCTTATCTAGGTGACTTCTATACAAAAGGGCCTGGCCGTTAGTCAGAACGGTTTAAGCCTCACTAGTTCTAGTCTCACTAAGGACTATGATATCCCAAACAATGCCTGATTGTTACTCGAAGAAACCTGCTAAGGTTGCTTCACTCGGAAGAGTTCGGGTGGTATACGTTGGCCGGGTTAGTTTCCATTGGCGGCCTGCACAGGTCCAGAGATTCTTAGCGCCCTCTGCTGCGTTACAGGTCTGACCGCCGCCTTGGTCATGTGCTCCGCAGCTGCTGTGGACTGAGGGCCATGGGTTATTTGTAAGAATCATGAAGGTGGGAGTGGCCGAATAGTGCACCAGGGAGGCCAATTCCTGTTCTGGTGAGGGAGTTCTTTTGAGGAAGCCTAGTGGGTCATCCTAATTTGGTCGTACCTGGATTAGTATGGTCCCGCTGGCTCTTGTCATCTTTTGCCGGTGTCAGGCGCCACTCCAAGCCTGGAGTTGTAGTGTTTTTATGAATGATTTATAAAGCATTGTGTTTTGACATTTACTTTTTTTGTTGTATTAGTTTCGTATTTTTGTATGTTTTGACATCGGTTAAACTATTTGAGAAAAAGCAAGTATACAGTTTTAAATAACATTTTTATTCTTGTAAGATAAATTACGGGACATTCATCCGTTACAGATAATGCAAAGAAGGGGCAAAATTATTTCGCTTCTTGAGAACAAAAATGCGGAAGGATCTTTCTTAAATATATAAAAAAAACAGTGCAGTTTCTAATGTTTCACTACCAATTACATAGTGAGGCTGTCGAAGCAAGTATATTAGATATGATGCATTTGTTAGATGATATAATGAAGAATGTTTCCTTAAATGTTTCCTGGCGCTCCAAATGTTGCGCGAGGCCAGAGTGCATCTCTGTGACTCCACGTTACCCTTGCTCTCAGTAACCTACCTTAACCTTGCTCTCAGAAACCATGTTATCCGCGCATTCCTTGCCAGCACCAGATCTCGCCTCGGTAATCGATATAAGAAATTCATGTATAAAACCAGTATAAATTTAGAAAAGAAAAACGTAGGTTCCCCGAAGCTCAGAGGCTGTTTTTTACCCCCTGCGCTATACCAGCGCCTTCCAGGTAGCAGGCCTTTGCACTTTACCTCATGACGTCATGTTACTTGGATCTAAATTTTCATTGGCAAGTACGGCGTGACGAAAGTGGTGACGTCAAAACCACCACGGCTTACTCAGCAACGTCTCTATAAGGATTTATGGCAGACGGGCAAGGCAGCATTACGTCACGAATCGATGTGCACCGGCGTCTTGCTGTCTAGCAAGAGTTGTCAAAAGCGTCTTAACGCACTCGCTTGCCCGTGATGAGCTCATAGATCGCAGAACCACTCGGCGCCGTTGAATTGGATTTTATTGCTTTCGCCTTCCCATCTCATAAGTGCTTAGGTGTCCCTGGATATTTTATTCACACAGCCTAAAAGCCCATTCCGGGTATTACATAGTGGTGTTGCAGTAAATAAGATGGGCAGTCGTTAACAGCAGCACTAATACTACCAACCGAGATAAATAAATATAAGCGTTCACAAAGGAAAATATAATAGAAAGCAGTAAACATTGCAATTGGAACCTAGGTATTCTGGTATGGTAGAAAACACTATTTAGCTCTCGAACAAATCTCTCATGGTTTATAATGGAGACGACCACATGTAGTAAATTATACCAATGACGTATTGCGAGAAATAGCGGTGTGTGATTTCGAAGGTTAGTTCACGGGAATTGTGCTCGGTCGTTAACACTATGCTCTAGGCGCGGAAAAAGCCGGTGGGCGGCTCGTACATAAGACGCTCGGAATTTAGGGAGATTATGATGAAGCATGTGAAGGTGAGATAGCGCCAAGAACTCTCATTTTTGAAATGATGCATGTGTAAACAATGTTTCGATGTCACTAATGCTGGAATGACGTGAGTAATTTCTTGTTAGAAATTTCGCAGCTTTACGTTCAAGTGACTCTTGTTTTTTATTTTAATTAACCCATTAAACACCAGCGTGACCATATGGTCACGTTAGTCTTCACAGTGTATTTCAATTAATTAAGATTAACAAAGCGGCACCAAAATGACATTTGACGTGCCATTTGACATATTAGAGTTCCCTTTATGGATACCAAGTGGCAGCAGCTGTCAGTCGTTTTGTGGGAGCCCCTAGCAAAAGCGGGAATAAGTGTTGCTCTGCGAGTAGCGTTGCCATGCATCGCTCCTAGTGGTAAGTGTGTTTTTTTTCCACTAATTGTTTAAGCAATAGTCAGATATCCTTACCTCCGTATTGCCCTTTCAATATGTGACCTTCGATGAGCATTTGTAAAAGATTAATGTTTGATTTATCCATGAACGAACGTGTTATTTTGCGCGTTGCCATATGGTCACGCTGGGCCTTTAGGCTACCGAGCTTTTTATTTTTTAACTGCATTCTCATCTCTTGCACGTCTGCTCCCGCGTTCTCGCAGTGGTTATTTTTTATTTTATTGTCTGAATAGGCTGATGTTGGAAAAAATAGCGAGGATAGTCGTAGAGGAAGATGACGTCGTGCCAGTGATTTATATCGAGCCGCCAGAGGCTAGCAGCTATTCGGATGAAGACTCGGTCGATGAATACTCAGGTGGGCTCATTGACAATCTAAGCAGTTGGCAGCTATGAGCTAACGCTGAAACGCGGAAAGCCTATCCGCTTCGGGTATAAAGTATGGTGCCTAAATGCCAAGAACAGATACCTTGCAAACTTCAAAGTGTATCAAGGCAAGCAGGAGAGGTCCCGGAACATCTGAAAAACATGAAAAGGACTTCGGAAGAGCAGCGGCGCCACTTCTTCAAATGGTGAAAGAACTCGCAGCCGAGACGCACGACCTTCCTTTCTTTTCCTACTTTGATAATTTATTCAGAAGTATGAAGCTACTCAGGCATCTCAAGGCACAGGGCTACGAAGGCATGGGCACAGTGAAGCAGAACCGTGTTCCCAAAGAGAACCCTATCGCTTGACCAGAATTCAAGTGCCAACCTCGCGGGCACGAAGATCCTGCGCTGAGCGACAATGGGATAATTGCTGTCAGCTGGATGGACGATTTTGTAGTAACGATCGTAAGCACCATTCACGGCGTAGAGCCAATGTCATCTGCAGACAGGTACTCTCGTGTTGAGAAGAAGCGAATCAAGGTCGCCCGTCCAAACACTGTTGCTCAGTACAAGTTTTATAGGAGGTGCGGACCAGATGGATGCAAATGTACGTGCATATTGGATTGCCATCCGTGGCAAAAAGTGTTGGTGGCCGATTTTTACTTGACTTTGTAATGTATCTATCAGCAACGCTTGGGCGCTAATTCGTAGCACAGGGCTCAACGTCACGCAGGTGGAATTCCGCAGGCAAATTGCACAAAGCTATCTGATGCGATGGGACAATAAGCCTAGAGGACCTGGTCAACGCCGAATCCCAAAGACTGGTGATGTCCTGAATGGTACACGGCATGACCAAGTGGCCCACTTTGTTACAACAACACCTAATGGCAAGAGGCGGAGGTGTGCGTGAGATAATTGCAACAGTGCGGTGCACACACAATGCACAAAGTATGACGTCGGCATGTGTATTCCATGATTTAAGCCATATCACTCTAAATAAGTGCTCGACTATTCGCTATGTATGTTTTTTGTGATGTTTCATGGCTTGAAATAAATGTTTTTACCTTGCGTATTTTGCCGTAGCGTAAGGGCCCAGTGTGACCATATGGTCACGAGCTATATTTCAAAAACTAATTAGGCAAGAGTAATAAATTCTTGCATGTGAATTATTAGTATAAAGGTAAGCTAATATATTAGATTTATTGCAAGATAGCAAGAAAAAAAAAGAAACCAGTCCCTAATGGGTTAATTAAGTGCATTTCATGTAAGGTTCGAAGTGAACGGCGCATATTCTGCATTACTGCAATCTAGAGAGTTGTATGCTAAAACATTTGTGTGTCGGTGAGCTCGATGTTCATCACCTTCAATGAATCGGTGCTTTAACTGGTCTAGTAGTAATTGAGCAGATGTAGGCATCACATGTGAGGTTGGCAGAAATGTGCTAATAATTCTTATTAAAAAACGTACTCGATGGCATCGCAATTATGACAAAAAATCTGCCTTGGGGTTAGCAGCACTCATGTAGTTTAACAATACTATTTTCATTTGCTTTCATTTCAATTTTCATTTGCCATTTATCATACAGAATGACAATGCTGTCAAAGTGTCTTGCAAAGCAGTGCAGACGTCGTTGTGCGTATCTGCCTATAAATAACGCAGTCATTAGCATTTAAACGTGCAGTGCATGTTAGGCTTTGGCTGAAGTGTTAATGTATCGTTAACAATGTATTGTTAAGCATAGCTCTACAAGCACTCCGTCTTGTGGTAGCGGGATTTACTTTGAGATAACGAAGAAGATTCATTTAACAGAACAATCTAATAGCCACTATTAAAGAAAACGACTGTTCATCCAGAAGGTAGCGCTTCGATTTTTGCTAAGAATCTCTAGTTTCATTATCAGACGGTGGTGAGAGACCTTAGCGAGAGACATATGACCACATTGCACGAACTACATTGTTATGATGAGAGGCGGTAAGGAAGCACTGGTAGGAAAGAATAGCACTTGCGGACGCAAGTCGGGCACAAGCAAAGAGTGTCCATATTTGCTATGAAAGCCACTCACTGTCTGACAAGATGGTTTCGTTATACTTCATCTTTTCGTAATCACCCCTGAATACGCAAATTTGAAATTGTATATGGTTGTGTGCTAATTAGTTGGGGCATCATAAATTCAGTGTATGAACGAAAATTCCAACAGGGCCAGACGAAGTGCGCTTGAGCTTTATTATATTCAGTCATAAGCCCGCTATACGCCCAAATACATAAATAATAACATTAATCAGGTAACCTTTGTAATCGAAAAATGGATAATCGAAAAATTATTCTGAACGCACGCGTATGCTATCGAGCATGGCTTATATTTAGGTCACCGTATTGAGAAAGGGAGTCCAAAATAAATATGACTGCTTATATCCTAAGAAACTATATGATATGATTAACCCATTAAGGACCAAGAAAAATCTACCAGTTATATTTTGTTGAATTTCGTGTCATAATATCTTTTCACACTGTAAATACATTGTGAATGTTTTGTGAGTGGCGCTTTATTCTTTGAGATGCTACGATATTGTACTTTATAAGTACACTGGGCCTTTATGGGAGCAAATCTTGACGTAGGTCTCGAAATGTATATGTTATATCTTGGGGCTTCCAAAACCAGAAAGGCTTGCAGCGAAGACTCAAAAAAAATTTGGGCAAGCTGCATAACCTTATGGGAGCAAATCTAGCATTTTAGTGCAAAACATTGTTTGTTATGGAGGTATCATTACTTATGAAGTCTGTAACCTGACTTCATAAAGTAATCAGGAAGGGCTTTGCTGTCGCTTTCTGAGGAGGGCGCCACGCAGTATATTATTGACGCAGATCTAGACGCGATAATTGGCGATGAATGCAGGCATCCGAAACTAAAGCATGCAGCATTTCAATGGTAATTGAAACATTGAAAACATCATTACAGTCCTGTTTTATGATTGTTAGGTGTCATTTTCGTTAGAATGTTCAGTTACTTCAAGTGGGGTCTACGTTTGGTTCCTTAATTTGGCTTGCCCTAGTGTTATTGCACAACTCTTGTCATTTGACATGGTTATATACATAGTTTTTATTGTTTTTTGTTTCCTCCCACTCATTTCCCAATTTGTACTAAAAGGAGACATGAATCATCTTTCTTTTTATATATTCTTCAGAGAATATATAAATGGTTTCTACTTATATATATTTACTCGAACCCTGCTCGCTATATTAATGACTGAGAAGAGAAGAGCTTCGTCATCTTTGTCGGCATCAGGAAAGGAAACGGGAGGAATAATAGCAAAGTTGATTTAATTCTAAATATATTTTTTTCCTGTAACAGTCTGTGAAGTTCTTGTAGCCAGCCAAAAATATATTGAAGAAATACAGGTAAAGGACAAAACATCGTGTCTGCTTCGAGATCAAGCACACCCCTCTGGCATTCACATAGGCCCAGCCTGCTTTACAAAGTACACCTGCATTAATTGTCTTGCGGTGGTATAAACATGTCTTGTGTATAGAATGTCATGCGTTCATCGTTGGCACCCTTCTGTTAGCCAAATATTTCAGCTTCGAGAAGCGTACGCTATGTTTGAAAAAATTAAGAAGCTGCATGTAGAAAAGCACCTGCTATGTTCAGCACTTTTCCAAGTTCAGCGATGAACAGATCAAACACATAATGCTGTTGACAAAAAAACTACAACGCGGTCGTCTTCGCTGGACTCTTTTTAGCAATGTAGCGTCCCAAAGAACACCGTGTGGTTAGTCTTTAATAATTTAAAAATGAAAATGTTCCTTTACTTTTAAAAGTACGCCGTGCGCTAATGGGTTAAGAAAAATCGGGCCTCTCGGTTCTGTTTCTTCTCGTTAACGGCTGCTAAAGTGTTTTATCCGCGTACAGCGAAAATGAATATCTTTGGGCGATATTTTGTTACACTTAAATACAGCGGGACGTCAATGAAATAAAATTATATCTTGGCTACAGGGGAAATTTTAGCACATCCTATGGAAACTAAGAAAGAATGTTTTGATCAGTATTGATATGTACCGCTGTTTATCTGTGTACTGTGTTTTGCATTCAATTCAAGACACCTAATTGCGAATGTTTTCAAGGTGACGTGCTTGCTTCCAGATCACTGCAAAATACATAGAGGTATTCTCATTAAGTTAATTTTTTTCCAGAACAGAAAGGTCTTATGCAGCTTTCTTCCTGTGCTGCAGGCTTAAGTAGTAAGTTTGTTTACAGACGCCATGTCGGCAGAAAGCTGGTTTCTTTCCTACAGTACTGACACCACGCCATTTGAGGAAATTCGAACTTTTATCACCATTTATTGAGAATTTGCGCAATGAATTTCATAACAAGTTCCTCCGTGCGTAGCACACCAGTGAACAAAGGAAAATCGTACTTTGTATGCCGCCATAAAGGATAGGGATGTGTGATCCACTGATAGTAATCGAGGAAGGCAAAATCGTCTCCGGTTTCGTTGGACTTTCTTCGGTGGGGTCTTGGGTTAAGGTGCCCGGCTGTGTGGCGGCGCTCGTGAGCTCACCATCAATGCGTCCTTGAGTGGGGGCTGCGTAGTCGCTAAGTAATCCTATCTTTCCAGTCGTTGTCTTCTCGTTGCTGGGTACTTGAGTGGTTTGGTACTCATTATCGAGTATAGATGCACTTGTGGTTGACAGTTCAGTCACCACTTCTTCGTTTCCCGTTGTAAGCTTGGCTGTAGTAACCGTGTCTTCGGTAGAAAGTACTTCAGATGTGGCATTCACTCGAGGTGTCGATGGTGAAGCTGTCGCAGCCCAGTGATCTGCAGAAGCTAGCGTTGAAGATTCTTCACTTGTGTCATTCGGCGATCTATTGACATCGTCATTGGTTAATCCTTGGTTTATTGTCGTTGTCGGCTCCTCAGTGTGGGATATTGAAGTGGTGCGTTGCTCGGCTCCAAGTAATGCTGAATTTACGGTTGCCAGTTTGGTTACGAGTTCCTCAACCTTTTTTGTAACACGAGCTGTAGTAACCGTATCTTCGGTAGAAAGTACTTCAGATGTGACATTAACTCGAGGTGTTGAAGGTGAAGCTGTCGGAGCCCAGTGTTCTGCAGAAGCTAGCGTTGAAGATTCTTCACTTGTGTCTTTCGGCGATCTATTGACATCGTCGTTGGTTAATCCTTTGTTTATTGTCGTTGTCGGCTCCTCAGTGTGGGATATTGAAGTGGTGCGCAGCTCGGCTCCAAGTAATGCTGAATTTACGGTTGCCAGTTTGGTTACGAGTTCCTCAACCTTTTTTGTAACACGAGCTGTAGTAACCGTATCTTCGGTAGAAAGTACTTCAGATGTGGCATTAACTCGAGGTGTTGAAGGTGAAGCAGTCGGAGCCCAGTGTTCTGCAGAAGCTAGCGTTGACGATTCTTCACTTGTGTCTTTCGGCGATCTATTGACATCGTCGTTGGTTAATCCTTTGTTTATTGTCGTTGTCGGCTCCTCAGTGTGGGATATTGAAGTGGTGCGTTGCTCGGCTCCAAGTAATGCTGAATTTACAGTTGCCAGTTTGGTTACGAGTTCCTCAACCTTTTTTGTAACACGAGCTGTAGTAACCGTATCTTCGGTAGAAAGTACTTCAGATGTGGCATTAACTCGAGGTGTTGAAGGTGAAGCTGTCGGAGCCCAGTGTTCTGCAAAAGCTAGCGTTGAAGATTCTTCACTTGTGTCTTTCGGCGATCTATTGACATCGTCGTTGGTTAATCCTTTGTTTATTGTCGTTGTCGGCTCCTCAGTGTGGGGTATTGAAGTGGTGCGCAGCTCGGCTCCAAGTAATGCTGAATTTACGGTTGCCAGTTTGGTTACGAGTTCCTCAACCTTTTTTGTAACACGAGCTGTAGTAACCGTATCTTCGGTAGAAAGTACTTCAGATGTGGCATTAACTCGAGGTGTTGAAGGTGAAGCTGTCGGAGCCCAGTGTTCTGCAGAAGCTAGCGTTGAAGTTTCTGCATTTGCGTCATTCGGCGATCTATTGATATCGTCGTTGGTTAATCCTTCGTTTATTGTCGTTCTCCACTCCTCAGTGTGGGATATTGAAGTGGTGCGTTGCTCGGCTCCAAGTAATGCTGAATTTACGGCTGCCAGTTTGGTTACTAGTTCCTCAACCGTTTTTGTAATACGAGCTGTATTAACCATATCTACGGTAGAAGGTACGTCAGATGTAATATTACTAGCAGACGCTACACGTGCGACCGTAGGAAACGTCTGTTCCGTGCTCACTGTTGTCGAATATAATTGAACAGCGCCATGTGATGCTTTTCTGAAATCGTCAACGCTTACACATTTTCCACCTCTGCAAACACCTGTTCTTCGAATGATTGCAAAGACCTGCGTAAGAGGGTAGGGGAAATAACAAAACGTCTTCAGTGCAGTTCTTCAAAACAAGATCTGTAACATACAATAACACTTACAACATCGCATGAGCAATCATATATGAATTAAATTTGTGCGCACTGAAAACTACAAATTATAAGGTAAAGACAAATAGAGAGACTCGTACCTGTAGCAAGTTAATGTTTGTTCACATTGAGTTAGCATTACATTCGTATTTCTAAATGTCCATTATAACCTAACAAATCTTTCCCTTATTTGCTGCCTTCCTTCACTAACAAAACTTCAAATGTCTCAGCAACCACCTTTATCTTCTCTGATATATACTACTTGACATGAGTTCTATGTATCTTTCAAGAAGAGTTGAGGACGGTGTCGACAACCAAAATCCCCTATCAATACGAAGACTTCAAATAATATAGCCTGCGCGTGCAAATCACAAAATTTTATTCTTTCTGGAAAGAGGCAAGAAACGCAATATCAGACTCATTAACTAAGATAAAAAACGCGCGCTTTGGATCTCATTACCTACGCAGAGCTTTGCAGGCACTATCCATCATTGCATGCACGGAATATCAATTTAATTGGAAATACATTTTCTTAAAAAACGATTTACGGTTATGATGATCCTTTCTTTTTTTGCTTTTATTTCGGTCTTTCGCAACAACTATGATGAACAGTTTTCTGTCATATACCAGAGTTCTTTTGCGAAGCTGTGTAAGGGAACTAAAAAGGAACAGTAAATCGCTTTAGACGAAAAAAGCGCTGTTTGTTGACTATGGGCCCTATAAAGTAAAACTATTCCAATCTAGTTTAATTGTAATCTCCTGAAGTACAATTTACGCAACCTCGGCTGGCGACCCGCGGTGTTTTCTGAGCAGCCCAACGAAACGCTCCCGTTGTTTATAGGAGGTCAGTTTTGTTTGCCTTCGAAGCGAATAGCATTGCCTGGATTGAACGTTTTTTTTTTTTTCTTATCTGGATTGGGTGACAAGCGGAGAGGAGCACACTCAAGTCCAGAGGGTTCCGATGAGGACGAGCAAGCACAGTGGAAGTATACAACCAGATCAGGAGGGTTCTGCCGGCGCCTGCGGTTGGCCCACTTTCCCTTACTTAGGATGCGGTGGACGATCGAAAATTGCTGCGGCGTGCAAGGAAAGTTTAAAAATGCCCCTAATATCGATCCTCAGCAAAGAAAACTTGGCAGAGCGATGTCGCGTACGTGTCCAAAAGGCTCGATAACGTTATACTGCCACGCAAAATGTTTATTCATACGCTAATAAAACATGCTGTCGAGCAGGTGCGTGTAGCTTGTGGCGAAGCCATCTTCTATTCCTTTTGGAATAGGGCAGCCTGCGGCTGTTCAGAAGAAACTTCAGTCTTGTTCGGCATAATAATGTATCTCTACCACGTACACATCACTTTGACGCGGGGAGTTTTCGCAGTTTTGTGAAGTCGCGTGGAAGCCGAAGTGGGCGCAGCCCGAAAGCTTTTGAGCAATAGCAGGGAGTCAATGGTGGAAAGGGAGTAGAATCAGGAATTATTTTTTCTTTTATTTGGTGTAATCATGCGCAATCATTGCCGAAATATCAAATGATATCAGATTCGCGCTTTTCGTGACGTCGTGCGACAGACAGGTGAAGCGGGCGTGGCCCAACAATTTTTTGGGCCAATCTTGAAGGGCTGATTGCAGAAGTGGAATGGAAATGTTTGGAAAAGCTTGGTGTTGTAGCGCACCACATCTAGATAATTTTGCGGTGGGATTTGGACAAATTCGAAAATAAATGACGGGGGCCACACCTCATTCTTTTCAATTTCATCGCCAGAGCCTTTATGCTGTACGTTAATGTGATTCTGCAGATTTCAATGTATTTTCGGTACTTGGTTCACTGTGATGCACAAAATTTCTGAAAACATCTTAAGCGCTAACCCAAACACACAACTACCACCAATTTTCCATTCCAAGTACATGTAAAACGAAGAAAACGTTTTAAACACGATGGGAATGATTTGAAAGATATTTATTGCAATTTAAGAGAACTAAAATTTCTAGTAACTCTGTAGCGCAGTTTTGATATCAGGCATGGAATTGTTGCGGAAATCCCCAAATATTGGTAAAGTTTAAAAAATAAAACCATATTTTTTGTTGAATTCTTAACACTCCAACAAAATCATACATCGCAGTTCTGTAAAGTGAATTTGTTATTCCATCTAAAGATAACAAACTTGATATATGAATTTACAAGGTTCATTTAATATAACGTTTGCAAAGCTCTGGAATTAGACTTACTCACACATCAGTCAATTATCTCAGAACAGTGTGTAACATATCGTTTCTTCCTACTTAAATATATTATTAGGTACCGTCTATGAGAAGGCGTTATTTTTCTTTTTATTGCGGATGTATAGAGTTAATAATAAGTGTGCCTCCTGCAATCATTATTATACTGTTAGTTTAATATCCACAAAATGTTATCAGAATTTCTGCTGTGGTTGCCGAGAAAAGTAATTTATCCGTTGCGATGTATACAGGTAGGAGTTCCAGCGCTCTAACTTCCTCTTAAGTTCAGAAATTTAACCATTTGCATTACAATACATTCTATCATTACCAATAACATGTTAACCGGGCCAACGCTAACACCGTTAAAATTGATGGCATCACTGCTATCTATTGCTGGGACTGCATGATGGCGTCGGGTGGCGCAGTCCTTGCTTTTTTGTTTACTTTGCATGTTATGAAGCCCCCTACTAAGGTTAAAGGGGATTTTTTGGAATCGTAGAAATGTGCTTCTTATATAAAGGTCAACCGAATTTGTCATCATTGTCCCTGTTCGAATATAAAATCGTGGTTTTGTTAACTAATCATCCTTGTCGCGTATTCACATCTCTCGAAATAGGGATTGTCTTCATCAAATACTACAAAATATCTCTTGTAGTTTGATAGGGACAATAACGCCAAGCGTGATAGGGTAAATAACACCAAGCATAGCGTAAGACTTACCCCACAAGGAATACCATCAGGTTCATTTTCAAAGTGGAAGTTCCAACCTTTGCATTTATACGTGCACTTGAAGGTGAAGGTCGGCGTTGACTGGGCAGGCAATAAACAGATAATATTCGTTAACATTATCACTTATAATACAATTGTGTCATCAGGTCTTATTTTAGTCATACGTGCCCTACTTTCGAACCAAGCTACAACGTCAAGCATCGGACTCTAACAGTTTCTCTAGCTAGTATATTATGTCATGTTAAGCTTCAGTGATGCTACACAAGTTGATTTCCCTTATTTACGATTCGTCAACTGCGTCAGTACGTGTCACGAGGTATATGCGCATGAACAACGCACACAACGAAATAAGAGCGTTTCAATTGGAACAGCGTCCTCCAAAATCCGTTAGTCAGATACGATCTTTTTTAACTTCTGAGATAACAGCTTCGTAGTTTCATCGTGACGATCAGCTAACATCTCGTTTAATAAGTGAGTTTTCATTTGCAAACGTACAAGCTATTTTACGATAATTGTGAGCGTTTTCGTAGAAGTAATAGAAATGCAACAAATATAGTTTAAGAAACAACATTTTATAGCAATGTGAATACAGTAAGCTTGACTGCAACTGAGCTCAGGCCTTGAGACCGCGGCAAGAAGAAACATAACGCTTCGCTTACGTGTAGAGGGGGAAACAAACCAACGACCTGATAAGCCAAGGATAGAGGAGTGACCAGAGTATACAAAAGCATATTTTTGCAACATTTGGGGCGTCTACGTAGCAGACTAAATGCCATCAGAGATGCTGTCTGGCAGAAGAGAAGAGTAAACATTTCGCTTCCGCATGTACAAGCGGGGAAGAAATATTGAATAGCGCTCTGAAGGTGGGATTGGCCATATAATAAGCACAAGAAGAAGAGTCACCATCGCGACGTGTCATTCGATGGCATTGTGCCGATTAATGGGGAATCGAAGGTCAGAAGGCGCACAAGAAGAGCATGGGTGAAACTTTATGCACGCCTGAGATATCTTATTCGTACTGCGACTACTATACTGACATGCATAGATGACCGTCCGCGGTAAAGCGATGCTTCGAGGTACTAGCCCCGTTTGTAAATCAGGGTGTGCGCACAGGTGGAAAAGGGTAGTCTTACGCGTTACTATAATAATTTTACCAGCATTCTGCTATAAAAAGGTGGTATGAGCAACGTGTCAGGTAACGTTTCCTCTCTTGTCTTACCGAGGGAAAGGCTCTTTCACATTTTCTTCTGTCTCCCGATTCATCTACTGGCTGGGCTGCGAAACAAGGATTGGCTGTAAGTTTTACTCTCTTCTTGCATCACTGACAGCACTGTTATCAAATTAAAAATAATGGCGAAATAACAATAAATACATATTGACAAAGGACAAAGTTCAAAAATATTAACTCTGAACAAAGTAGCGTTTAGTTTCGTAATCACTCGATAGCCAATACGTGGTACGGAAGTAATGTTGCAATCGCAGCATCCATCTACACCGCCTGTGCTCGAACATATCGTATCCATTAGCACTCTACAAACTCACTTATCAAGAGCCGCCAAAGACAGTTATGCAATGAAATACAGACATTGCGAGAATTCTTTCTAGGTTACGCTAATGCGGATGGTTCAAACTTCACTAACGTTGATTTACGGATTGCACAGTAAGTACAATACCTCAGACTCAGTTGAGTTGTTAGCAGTGTTGGTCTAAAATAAAGCCGCTATATATCTCGTAAGTCGCAATGACTCTTTTAGTGCTTATTAAACAAAGCAAACGTCCCCAACTGGAGCGTAATGAGTATCCGGAATATATTTCTAAGGTATGCTATAGAAGTGTAGGCACGCCACTCTGCCTTGTGTTGTGCTGAGAATGAAGAAGCTCTTCGACATGTTGAACGCTGCGGCAAACAAAAGAAATGCTGCAAAAGGCAAACGTTTTTTTTTGTGGTTTTCTTTTGTTTTTTTTGTTTTTTTACTAATCGGGTGAAGCGTATACAGGCAAATGCGCACTGAGTAAGCTGCAACAACTGCGGCTGAAAAGTATGTCATAAAACATGAATGTGTTTCTAGTAATAATCTAATGGAAGTAATTAGCGTCACATCATATTACGCAGAGGAAGACAGGAAATGGCGCATGTGCTTTGTCTACCTGGGTGTTGCGTTTTTTGAGTACACCTCAAAAGAACATCTGCATTAGATTAACTTACATATTCGTAACGAGATTCCGAAGGAGGTATAGTTAGCAAAAAAAGAAAAAAAAATCTGAAAGTGCTACTGGCCGCGTAACCATGCCACTGGCAGCAAAGCCTAATACATTGCTCACTGTCGACCTGCTCTATATGTTTGACAATATTTCTTAGGTTACTGCGAAAATGTTTGAGATAGATTTGAAGGTGCAAAAGATAAGTGTAAAAAGTGCAAACAAAAAGGCAACATGCTCTTCAACACATAATTTTACGTACATTTCTGAGCAAAAGTGAAAGCGAGAAATTAATCCTATATTCTGCTGCTGATGTGCATCATACCATCTTAAAATCACAATGAAGCAAGTCGCTGCCTCATAGGTCCGAATTTCGGCCTGGATGTTCCCTAATTGTGCAGAGGATGCCTTAAAAGATGCTGGAATAAAAAGTGCGTGCTGCCCCGCATCTTACTCAATGTCCCTCAATTTATTTACATCGTCTCTATGCCTTGCTGAGTTATAGATATCAGTGCTGCAACCAGAAGGAAAGAGCTACAGTTAGTAATCATATACAAAAAATGTGCACATTTGGCCTGCAGCTGCAGCGCGCTGCACAATAAATACTGCGTCGTAAAGGTATGCAGGGTGTTTCACGCAACTTCAACCAATGATATTAAAGAAAGTAGTTACCAGCGGCTGGGTGAAACGAAAGGCATATGGTATTCCACGATGTCGTGGTCCTCAAGTCAAGCAACCAAGATTAATTATTTTTTATATTGGTTTTACTGCAAAAGTGTTAGGTTGTTGAGGGGGCTCAGAAATGGCCGATCCATTTCTTGTGGCATCCTACATGATGAGTGGTGATGTTTTTCGGCGTTTAAAGAAAGCCCACGAAATATTAAATAAAAGCACGCGACTGCGCTCAAACTCTATCGCATTGAATCTCTCTCCACCATGCTGCAAGCATATCGCTTGTCAGGGACGACGGCGCTTCCTTTCAGTCTGCACCGTTAAAGATGGCGACTCACTTTGAAGCCAGTGCCTCGAGTAGCGGCCGCTCAGATCGCCATAGACCGCATGCATGGTTCTTTCGCTCGAAACACGGTCGAAAGCGGTCCAATACGATAGCCAATGACGGTAGTCACGTTGCTTTATTTCATATCTTGCGTGATTTCTTTAAATGCCGAAAAATATCACCACGCCGCTGGTACGTTGCCACGAAAAATTGATCGGTCGTTTGTAAATCCCCTCTACAACATAAAGAAGCGAACTTCGCCGTAATGACAATAGTGAAAATTTTGCATAACCTACATTAGTTCATTAACCAATTAGACGGAATATAATCAAATATTCGAAGAAGCGCCACGTGACGGCGAACCGTACATTGTTGGTTTCATTCAACTGGGGTTAACGATTATATTTTTAAAAAGTTCTTCGTTCAAGTAACGCGATACATCCTATATTGCACATCAAAAACTTGAAATGTCCTAAGCAGCCAGTTCAAAAAAGTTCATGCATCCATAAAAAGTAACTATACCTTTCGACACAAGTGTGCACGTAATGTAAGCGAGCGTGAGCCAAGTTAGGGGAAGCTGGAACCTGAGTAACGTCATCGCTCGCTCCAAGCACCAAGTGAATAAAGAGAATGCAGACTTTCACTTATGTATCAATACAGGGCTCGTTATCGGCACGAAAACATGGCGGATATCTTGATAAACCGTTGGTGGTAGATTTTGAGCAAGATGAGAAGGCCATTTTTTCCACGTGCCTGCAAATGAGGCTAGTGGCACGATGCTCAAGCAGATAACACGGTTATTTCACTCTCTTTATTAGAGAAAACCTAATTACAAGCAATATAAAGCTCCTCAAGCATGGCAACTGTTGGAATTGCTGAGAGAAACACAACATGGGGATATCGCTCTTAATCGCTGTGGAGTCGAGTGCTGTTTCCTCATTGTACCCTATATATAAAATTACGCCACCACAGGTCAAACTTCAATAACGAACTTAGATAACGGATACAGCATTGCTCGTGTTTCATATTAGATTTCACCGATAAATTTGACAGCATATCGTCAGTGCTGCTTTTTTTTAGCAAATATTGCACTTGATGTTCAGATATCATGCAGCACAAATTCACCGTTGCACGTGTTTTTTTTTAGGGTATTATCACTCTTCCCTCTTGCAATGGAATTTTTTTAATCCGGTAAAGCTATTTCCATAAATTACCAGAGATAATTTTATTCATAGAAGTCACTGAATGCTCTACGGATCTGGCTGATTGATCCGTCGGCGGGCCAGTGGTGAAGCTTGTTAGCCTCGTTGCATATGTTTCAAGGTTGCGTAGCTCTCGATTTCTCACTATCCGCTTTCTCTTGTTCTCCTCCCCCATGAGCGCCACTAGCACCCACGAAAGGTTCCAGACACTTATTGCAACGCCAATGGCTTCTTTTTGTCGTTTTACGTCTATTAGTGCTTGTTCTAAAACTGCATTTCTTGCAGGAAATTCTTATTTATGCATATGTTGGGGTATCCGCGTAGTTTTTATCTACCTGTGTGTTACATGTTTTAACTACACCTCGAAAGAACGGTTGCGTGAGAATGGTTTGACGGAGATGTGGAGAGGTCGGAAAGTAGGTATAGTAAACAAGAAATAATGGGCTTTTTTGCGAATGACCAAGCCTCAGACAGAACGGCTTAAAACGTTCCATCGTATATGGCACTGCGCTAAAAGGAAACAGTGTCTTGAGTTCATAGGATGCATCCGAAAAATTTTCTATGAGGTCGGTCAACGGAGCACTCACGCGCTATGACTTCCTCCGGCTTAACCACTTATGCTTTTACAATGTTACAGGAATTATAGTAGTGTCCAATTCAGGTGATTATGGACTTCATACATACTGAGCCAACAACAGCTTTCTTGAAACTTTGCGATATGGCAAGAATATCCCAATCACCAAGTGACACAAGCAAATGGGTGCTTCAAAGTATTGCGATCACGGTTCCTTCACTTGATAGGCAACCAAGCGCTTCAGAGTTTCCTGTTAGATGCAGATCCCTCAAAATGCCTTCGGTGCCCTTAAACATAAATGGCAATAAATTTAATATGCTAAACACTGAAAACAGTTTATTCTATTTTTGTAAAATCTTGCTAGAAATTAGGAAAACATTTCTCGGCTAATCCTGTGGCCTGCGTTTTGGTCTCTTTAAGATAAAATTTCGGTGAGTTGATGTAGTACTAAACAAAACCATAGTATGTACCTCCTCCTCTATGCGTTTCATGAGACGTTTTTGAATGTGAATGCAGCGCTCAGCTCGTATTCCACGTATTTCCCAAGTTGGCCCCCGAAATGATTCATTCATCGCTTCAAACACGCTGACGTTTAATGAAACGAACGCGAATGAAAAGAAAACACATTTTGAATGGTCTTCTTCAACCCCATTTTTGTGCAGAGGTGGACGCGAGAAGCTCATTTCAACTTTTATTGCCACATTCTATCTTGCCTCATTCAAACTTCTCAACAACCCTTCTTCTCTCTGTCTTCCTCTCTCTTTTAATGAGGAACTATCACTATTTCTGAGGCTACAATTTCTGTTTGTACGTTCTCCAAATGCGCGATAGGTGCCATTATAAAGGGGGAATTAAGAACACATTCACCCTTGCGTGTTTATCGTTCTCACTCAATTCATTTTTATACTCCCAATCCATTCCGTTGCTGGCAAAGGAGTGTACGAGAGAACAAGACAGAAGTTATAAGTGATCACCGCGAAAATGAGAACAAAGCATTTGTCCAGCAGATGAACTGTTCCGCACACAAAGAAACACTGGTTCATAAAGGTGCATATTGGAGTTCACAACCCTGACATTTTACAAGCCTGCAGTCAAGAAAAGGTCTTGCATCAGTTGCATAACCCTTCCTTTCCGGCAAATGTGCGCATGTAAGGTAAGCGATGGCGAGCGAAGTCAGGACAAGCTGGAATGTGTGTGACGCCATTGCTCCCTCCGAGCACCAAGTGAATAGTTTTTTTATAGAATTATAGTTTTTTATAGAATAGAAGTTTTCTTATATTTATTTGCAGCATGCCACATCGGTATAGCAATTAGGCCTATTTCGTTATTAGTCATTAGTAGACTTTGAAAGAAACAAGTAGGTGTATTTCTTCGGCGTATCAAAATTACGCTGATGGTACCACGCTAGGTGCCATATCACTGGCTAGCCTCCCTATCTTTCTCGCTGCCTTGTTTCTCTTACTGTTTAGAATAAAGAAAAAAAAAACCATGTGAGGCACCTATATTGTCATGAGAAGCTTGATGACTGTTTCAATTGGAAGAAATAAAGAGGCAAGAGAGGTTTCGCCCATTGTTCCTAATCACGATTGCGTCGAATCTTCTTGCTTTATGAGATCCTGCGTATCTAATGGTCTGACCAGATATAGACTACTCGTGAAGCCCCACTGGCTTCACGAGCAGGTGGCTGGAAAAACCTAGGTCGACAGCTAATAGCGCCCAGCTAACGGCAACCTGAGGAGCAATACATGCCAAGCCACATCAACGGTTCAGTAAGGAGAGGTTCAAGAAGCAGCTGCCCGTGCCTGCAGCTACCTTACACAGCGTATAATTTTGTCTAAGCACCATCAAATGTGAACAAAGCCCACTCTTTAGAAGGGTGCTATGTCCACGTTCGAAAGCAAGAAATTAAGCGAGAAAAACGTTTCCGAATACAGCATATACTTAATGTGTAAAAAGTGTCAAGGAACGTTTAAAAAAATCGGCAGAGTAATTTCTAAAGAAAACAGATCTTGCGCACGACGGGGCATTCAGCGATGAAAGCGAGCGAATTACACCCCAATCAGCCGCACTGCTTCATGTGTAGGTATGGCAAGTGAGAAGCTCATTATCGCTTGAATTTTGTTCAGCCTACGCTCTATACCTAGCATTATCTAATCGCCATGTATATGAACGAAAAAACCAGTCAAAAACACAAAGGACAGGAGGAGAGGTTCACACCACAACGACTCGACTATCATCTGAGGTTTATTAGAATCGGTGTAGTCCCAGCAAGGCCAGCAGAGCATGCGCAACTGCATCATCGCTAATCACATAGCATGAAAAGACAAGAAACGCTTCTATCGTGACCGACCTAGAAATTCGCAGTTGCGCATGCTCTGCTGGCCTTGCTGGGACTACACCGATTCTAATAAACCTCAGTTGATAGTCCAGTCGTTGTGGTGTGAACCTCTGCTCTTGCCCTTTGTGTTTTTGACTGGTTTTTTCGTTCAAGTATGTACCAACTGACCCAGATTTCAACCCTTATGTATATGAACGCTCATAGAAGTTCCTTTCATATGTGAACCATTGTTAGCGAGCGTAAATATCATGAAGAATCACATGACAGATAACACGGTTCCAGCTGAGCCTCTTCTTCAATGCGTACTTCGGTAATAAGTTTTGTGAACTTGAAGCGCCTCTCCTCCCCCCCCCCCCCCAAAGAAAAAAAAAACATTGTGCCTTGGTTCGCAGTCTCATACAGTTAGAGTTGTTAGAAAGGTTCGCATAAAGCATGTATGTAGCTTATTATAGAGCAGCACGGGCCCTGATTTCATTATCTTTCATTAAAAAAACGTCTATTCTGGACAGAAAATTGCGAAAAAGAAATCGAGAAATAGGGACATCCTGCATTTAACCACGCTGGCTTGTTTGGCCCTGTTTAAAAACAAATGGTTTGTTTTTGAAGAACTTGTCGTGATGAATGCACACTTTCACGTTCCAACAGGCACTGTATAATACCATGCAGCAATTATCGACTGTCATTTTCAGTGCAAGCCGAAGGCAGAATTCTTTAACATATTAATCATTGCTTTACCACAATAGGGCAACCGAAGGCTTGTAGCAGCTAGAGTGAAGATATCGAGGTAGCCTCTGCTGTTTGATTACATTATACCGTAGAGAACACAGACGTTAATGAAAACATCAGTAGTGGTAGTATAGTACGCGAGAAATCTAAGCCTATTTGTTATATATATATATATATATATATATAGCATTTGATTCAGTCGGAACCTCAGCAGTCATGGAGGCATTACGGAACCAGGGTGTAGACGAGCCGTATGTAAAATACTGAAAGATAGCTATAGTGGCTCCACAGCCACCGTAGTCTTCCATAAAGAAAGCAACAAAACCCCGATAAAGAAAGGCGTCAGGCAGGGAGATGCGATATATGCAATGTTATTCGCAGCGTGTTTACAGGAGGTATCCAGAGACCTGGATTGGGAAGAATTGGGGATAACAGTTAATGGAGCATAACTTAGTAACTTGCGATTCGCTGATGATATTGCCTTGCTTAGTAGCTCAGGGGACCAATTGCAATACATGCTCACTGACCTGGAAAGGCAAACCAGAAGGGTGGGTCTAAAAATTAATCCGCAGAAAACTAAAGTAATGTTTAACAGTCTCGGAAGAGAAGAGCAGTTTACGATAGGAAGCGAGGCACTGGATGTGGTAAGGGAATGCATCTACTTAGAGCAGGTAGTGACCGCGGATCCGGATCATAAGACTGAAATAATCAGAAGAATAAGAATGGGCTGGGGTGCGTTTGGCAAGCATTCTCAGATCATGAACAGCAGGTTACAATTATCCCTCAAAAGAAAACTGGATAACAGCTGCGTCTTACCAGTACTCACGTACGGGGAATAAACCTGGATGCTTACAAACAGGTTCCTACTTAAATTGAGGACGACGCAACAAACTATGGAAAGAAGAATGATGGGTGTAACGTTAAGGGATCAGAAAAGAGCAGATTGGGTGAGGGAACAAACGCGAGTTAATGACATCTTAGTTGAAATCAAGAAAAAGAAATGAGCATGGGCAGGACATGTAATGAGGAGCGAAGATAACCGATGGTCATTAAGGGTGACGGACTAGGTTCCAAGGGAAGGGAAGCGTAGCGGAGGGCGGCAGAAAGTTAGGCGGGCGGATGAGATTAGGAAGTTTGCAGGGACGACATGGCCACAATTAGTACATGACCGGGGTAGTTGGAGAAGTATGGGAGAGGCCTTTGGCCTGCAGTGGGCGTACCCAGGCTGCTGCTGCTGCTGCTGCTGCTGCTGCTGCTGCTGCTGCTGCTGCTGCTGCTGCTGCTGCTGCTGCTGCTGCTGCTGCTGCTGCTGCTGCTGCTGCTGCTGCTGCTGCTGCTGCTGCTGCTGCTGCTGCTGCTGCTGCTGCTGCTGCTGCTGCTGCTGCTGCTGCTGCTGCTGCTGCTGCTGCTGCTGCTGCTGCTGCTGCTGCTGCTGCTGCTGCTGCTGCTGCTGCTGCTGCTGCTGCTGCTGCTGCTGCTGCTGCTGCTGCTGCTGCTGCTGCTGCTGCTGCTGCTGCTGCTGCTGCTGCTGCTGCTGCTGCTGCTGCTGCTGCTGCTGCTGCTGCTGCTGCTGCTGCTGCTGCTGCTGCTGCTGCTGCTGCTGCTGCTGCTGCTGCTGCTGCTGCTGCTGCTGCTGCTGCTGCTGCTGCTGCTGCTGCTGCTGCTGCTGCTGCTGCTGCTGCTGCTGCTGCTGCTGCTGCTGCTGCTGCTGCTGCTGCTGCTGCTGCTGCTGCTGCTGCTGCTGCTGCTGCTGCTGCTGCTGCTGCTGCTGCTGCTGCTGCTGCTGCTGCTGCTGCTGCTGCTGCTGCTGCTGCTGCTGCTGCTGCTGCTGCTGCTGCTGCTGCTGCTGCTGCTGCTGCTGCTGCTGCTGCTGCTGCTGCTGCTGCTGCTGCTGCTGCTGCTGCTGCTGCTGCTGCTGCTGCTGCTGCTGCTGCTGCTGCTGCTGCTGCTGCTGCTGCTGCTGCTGCTGCTGCTGCTGCTGCTGCTGCTGCTGCTGCTGCTGCTGCTGCTGCTGCTGCTGCTGCTGCTGCTGCTGCTGCTGCTGCTGCTGCTGCTGCTGCTGCTGCTGCTGCTGCTGCTGCTGCTGCTGCTGCTGCTGCTGCTGCTGCTGCTGCTGCTGCTGCTGCTGCTGCTGCTGCTGCTGCTGCTGCTGCTGCTGCTGCTGCTGCTGCTGCTGCTGCTGCTGCTGCTGCTGCTGCTGCTGCTGCTGCTGCTGCTGCTGCTGCTGCTGCTGCTGCTGCTGCTGCTGCTGCTGCTGCTGCTGCTGCTGCTGCTGCTGCTGCTGCTGCTGCTGCTGCTGCTGCTGCTGCTGCTGCTGCTGCTGCTGCTGCTGCTGCTGCTGCTGCTGCTGCTGCTGCTGCTGCTGCTGCTGCTGCTGCTGCTGCTGCTGCTGCTGCTGCTGCTGCTGCTGCTGCTGCTGCTGCTGCTGCTGCTGCTGCTGCTGCTGCTGCTGCTGCTGCTGCTGCTGCTGCTGCTGCTGCTGCTGCTGCTGCTGCTGCTGCTGCTGCTGCTGCTGCTGCTGCTGCTGCTGCTGCTGCTGCTGCTGCTGCTGCTGCTGCTGCTGCTGCTGCTGCTGCTGCTGCTGCTGCTGCTGCTGCTGCTGCTGCTGCTGCTGCTGCTGCTGCTGCTGCTGCTGCTGCTGCTGCTGCTGCTGCTGCTGCTGCTGCTGCTGCTGCTGCTGCTGCTGCTGCTGCTGCTGCTGCTGCTGCTGCTGCTGCTGCTGCTGCTGCTGCTGCTGCTGCTGCTGCTGCTGCTGCTGCTGCTGCTGCTGCTGCTGCTGCTGCTGCTGC
Source organism: Dermacentor andersoni (assembly GCF_023375885.2). NCBI lineage: Eukaryota > Metazoa > Arthropoda > Arachnida > Ixodida > Ixodidae > Dermacentor > Dermacentor andersoni. Next base: position 143,026,042 of record NC_092816.1, on the reverse strand, counting down.
TGCTGCTGCTGCTGCTGCTGCTGCTGCTGCTGCTGCTGCTGCTGCTGCTGCTGCTGCTGCTGCTGCTGCTGCTGCTGCTGCTGCTGCTGCTGCTGCTGCTGCTGCTGCTGCTGCTGCTGCTGCTGCTGCTGCTGCTGCTGCTGCTGCTGCTGCTGCTGCTGCTGCTGCTGCTGCTGCTGCTGCTGCTGCTGCTGCTGCTGCTGCTGCTGCTGCTGCTGCTGCTGCTGCTGCTGCTGCTGCTGCTGCTGCTGCTGCTGCTGCTGCTGCTGCTGCTGCTGCTGCTGCTGCTGCTGCTGCTGCTGCTGCTGCTGCTGCTGCTGCTGCTGCTGCTGCTGCTGCTGCTGCTGCTGCTGCTGCTGCTGCTGCTGCTGCTGCTGCTGCTGCTGCTGCTGCTGCTGCTGCTGCTGCTGCTGCTGCTGCTGCTGCTGCTGCTGCTGCTGCTGCTGCTGCTGCTGCTGCTGCTGCTGCTGCTGCTGCTGCTGCTGCTGCTGCTGCTGCTGCTGCTGCTGCTGCTGCTGCTGCTGCTGCTGCTGCTGCTGCTGCTGCTGCTGCTGCTGCTGCTGCTGCTGCTGCTGCTGCTGCTGCTGCTGCTGCTGCTGCTGCTGCTGCTGCTGCTGCTGCTGCTGCTGCTGCTGCTGCTGCTGCTGCTGCTGCTGCTGCTGCTGCTGCTGCTGCTGCTGCTGCTGCTGCTGCTGCTGCTGCTGCTGCTGCTGCTGCTGCTGCTGCTGCTGCTGCTGCTGCTGCTGCTGCTGCTGCTGCTGCTGCTGCTGCTGCTGCTGCTGCTGCTGCTGCTGCTGCTGCTGCTGCTGCTGCTGCTGCTGCTGCTGCTGCTGCTGCTGCTGCTGCTGCTGCTGCTGCTGCTGCTGCTGCTGCTGCTGCTGCTGCTGCTGCTGCTGCTGCTGCTGCTGCTGCTGCTGCTGCTGCTGCTGCTGCTGCTGCTGCTGCTGCTGCTGCTGCTGCTGCTGCTGCTGCTGCTGCTGCTGCTGCTGCTGCTGCTGCTGCTGCTGCTGCTGCTGCTGCTGCTGCTGCTGCTGCTGCTGCTGCTGCTGCTGCTGCTGCTGCTGCTGCTGCTGCTGCTGCTGCTGCTGCTGCTGCTGCTGCTGCTGCTGCTGCTGCTGCTGCTGCTGCTGCTGCTGCTGCTGCTGCTGCTGCTGCTGCTGCTGCTGCTGCTGCTGCTGCTGCTGCTGCTGCTGCTGCTGCTGCTGCTGCTGCTGCTGCTGCTGCTGCTGCTGCTGCTGCTGCTGCTGCTGCTGCTGCTGCTGCTGCTGCTGCTGCTGCTGCTGCTGCTGCTGCTGCTGCTGCTGCTGCTGCTGCTGCTGCTGCTGCTGCTGCTGCTGCTGCTGCTGCTGCTGCTGCTGCTGCTGCTGCTGCTGCTGCTGCTGCTGCTGCTGCTGCTGCTGCTGCTGCTGCTGCTGCTGCTGCTGCTGCTGCTGCTGCTGCTGCTGCTGCTGCTGCTGCTGCTGCTGCTGCTGCTGCTGCTGCTGCTGCTGCTGCTGCTGCTGCTGCTGCTGCTGCTGCTGCTGCTGCTGCTGCTGCTGCTGCTGCTGCTGCTGCTGCTGCTGCTGCTGCTGCTGCTGCTGCTGCTGCTGCTGCTGCTGCTGCTGCTGCTGCTGCTGCTGCTGCTGCTGCTGCTGCTGCTGCTGCTGCTGCTGCTGCTGCTGCTGCTGCTGCTGCTGCTGCTGCTGCTGCTGCTGCTGCTGCTGCTGCTGCTGCTGCTGCTGCTGCTGCTGCTGCTGCTGCTGCTGCTGCTGCTGCTGCTGCTGCTGCTGCTGCTGCTGCTGCTGCTGCTGCTGCTGCTGCTGCTGCTGCTGCTGCTGCTGCTGCTGCTGCTGCTGCTGCTGCTGCTGCTGCTGCTGCTGCTGCTGCTGCTGCTGCTGCTGCTGCTGCTGCTGCTGCTGCTGCTGCTGCTGCTGCTGCTGCTGCTGCTGCTGCTGCTGCTGCTGCTGCTGCTGCTGCTGCTGCTGCTGCTGCTGCTGCTGCTGCTGCTGCTGCTGCTGCTGCTGCTGCTGCTGCTGCTGCTGCTGCTGCTGCTGCTGCTGCTGCTGCTGCTGCTGCTGCTGCTGCTGCTGCTGCTGCTGCTGCTGCTGCTGCTGCTGCTGCTGCTGCTGCTGCTGCTGCTGCTGCTGCTGCTGCTGCTGCTGCTGCTGCTGCTGCTGCTGCTGCTGCTGCTGCTGCTGCTGCTGCTGCTGCTGCTGCTGCTGCTGCTGCTGCTGCTGCTGCTGCTGCTGCTGCTGCTGCTGCTGCTGCTGCTGCTGCTGCTGCTGCTGCTGCTGCTGCTGCTGCTGCTGCTGCTGCTGCTGCTGCTGCTGCTGCTGCTGCTGCTGCTGCTGCTGCTGCTGCTGCTGCTGCTGCTGCTGCTGCTGCTGCTGCTGCTGCTGCTGCTGCTGCTGCTGCTGCTGCTGCTGCTGCTGCTGCTGCTGCTGCTGCTGCTGCTGCTGCTGCTGCTGCTGCTGCTGCTGCTGCTGCTGCTGCTGCTGCTGCTGCTGCTGCTGCTGCTGCTGCTGCTGCTGCTGCTGCTGCTGCTGCTGCTGCTGCTGCTGCTGCTGCTGCTGCTGCTGCTGCTGCTGCTGCTGCTGCTGCTGCTGCTGCTGCTGCTGCTGCTGCTGCTGCTGCTGCTGCTGCTGCTGCTGCTGCTGCTGCTGCTGCTGCTGCTGCTGCTGCTGCTGCTGCTGCTGCTGCTGCTGCTGCTGCTGCTGCTGCTGCTGCTGCTGCTGCTGCTGCTGCTGCTGCTGCTGCTGCTGCTGCTGCTGCTGCTGCTGCTGCTGCTGCTGCTGCTGCTGCTGCTGCTGCTGCTGCTGCTGCTGCTGCTGCTGCTGCTGCTGCTGCTGCTGCTGCTGCTGCTGCTGCTGCTGCTGCTGCTGCTGCTGCTGCTGCTGCTGCTGCTGCTGCTGCTGCTGCTGCTGCTGCTGCTGCTGCTGCTGCTGCTGCTGCTGCTGCTGCTGCTGCTGCTGCTGCTGCTGCTGCTGCTGCTGCTGCTGCTGCTGCTGCTGCTGCTGCTGCTGCTGCTGCTGCTGCTGCTGCTGCTGCTGCTGCTGCTGCTGCTGCTGCTGCTGCTGCTGCTGCTGCTGCTGCTGCTGCTGCTGCTGCTGCTGCTGCTGCTGCTGCTGCTGCTGCTGCTGCTGCTGCTGCTGCTGCTGCTGCTGCTGCTGCTGCTGCTGCTGCTGCTGCTGCTGCTGCTGCTGCTGCTGCTGCTGCTGCTGCTGCTGCTGCTGCTGCTGCTGCTGCTGCTGCTGCTGCTGCTGCTGCTGCTGCTGCTGCTGCTGCTGCTGCTGCTGCTGCTGCTGCTGCTGCTGCTGCTGCTGCTGCTGCTGCTGCTGCTGCTGCTGCTGCTGCTGCTGCTGCTGCTGCTGCTGCTGCTGCTGCTGCTGCTGCTGCTGCTGCTGCTGCTGCTGCTGCTGCTGCTGCTGCTGCTGCTGCTGCTGCTGCTGCTGCTGCTGCTGCTGCTGCTGCTGCTGCTGCTGCTGCTGCTGCTGCTGCTGCTGCTGCTGCTGCTGCTGCTGCTGCTGCTGCTGCTGCTGCTGCTGCTGCTGCTGCTGCTGCTGCTGCTGCTGCTGCTGCTGCTGCTGCTGCTGCTGCTGCTGCTGCTGCTGCTGCTGCTGCTGCTGCTGCTGCTGCTGCTGCTGCTGCTGCTGCTGCTGCTGCTGCTGCTGCTGCTGCTGCTGCTGCTGCTGCTGCTGCTGCTGCTGCTGCTGCTGCTGCTGCTGCTGCTGCTGCTGCTGCTGCTGCTGCTGCTGCTGCTGCTGCTGCTGCTGCTGCTGCTGCTGCTGCTGCTGCTGCTGCTGCTGCTGCTGCTGCTGCTGCTGCTGCTGCTGCTGCTGCTGCTGCTGCTGCTGCTGCTGCTGCTGCTGCTGCTGCTGCTGCTGCTGCTGCTGCTGCTGCTGCTGCTGCTGCTGCTGCTGCTGCTGCTGCTGCTGCTGCTGCTGCTGCTGCTGCTGCTGCTGCTGCTGCTGCTGCTGCTGCTGCTGCTGCTGCTGCTGCTGCTGCTGCTGCTGCTGCTGCTGCTGCTGCTGCTGCTGCTGCTGCTGCTGCTGCTGCTGCTGCTGCTGCTGCTGCTGCTGCTGCTGCTGCTGCTGCTGCTGCTGCTGCTGCTGCTGCTGCTGCTGCTGCTGCTGCTGCTGCTGCTGCTGCTGCTGCTGCTGCTGCTGCTGCTGCTGCTGCTGCTGCTGCTGCTGCTGCTGCTGCTGCTGCTGCTGCTGCTGCTGCTGCTGCTGCTGCTGCTGCTGCTGCTGCTGCTGCTGCTGCTGCTGCTGCTGCTGCTGCTGCTGCTGCTGCTGCTGCTGCTGCTGCTGCTGCTGCTGCTGCTGCTGCTGCTGCTGCTGCTGCTGCTGCTGCTGCTGCTGCTGCTGCTGCTGCTGCTGCTGCTGCTGCTGCTGCTGCTGCTGCTGCTGCTGCTGCTGCTGCTGCTGCTGCTGCTGCTGCTGCTGCTGCTGCTGCTGCTGCTGCTGCTGCTGCTGCTGCTGCTGCTGCTGCTGCTGCTGCTGCTGCTGCTGCTGCTGCTGCTGCTGCTGCTGCTGCTGCTGCTGCTGCTGCTGCTGCTGCTGCTGCTGCTGCTGCTGCTGCTGCTGCTGCTGCTGCTGCTGCTGCTGCTGCTGCTGCTGCTGCTGCTGCTGCTGCTGCTGCTGCTGCTGCTGCTGCTGCTGCTGCTGCTGCTGCTGCTGCTGCTGCTGCTGCTGCTGCTGCTGCTGCTGCTGCTGCTGCTGCTGCTGCTGCTGCTGCTGCTGCTGCTGCTGCTGCTGCTGCTGCTGCTGCTGCTGCTGCTGCTGCTGCTGCTGCTGCTGCTGCTGCTGCTGCTGCTGCTGCTGCTGCTGCTGCTGCTGCTGCTGCTGCTGCTGCTGCTGCTGCTGCTGCTGCTGCTGCTGCTGCTGCTGCTGCTGCTGCTGCTGCTGCTGCTGCTGCTGCTGCTGCTGCTGCTGCTGCTGCTGCTGCTGCTGCTGCTGCTGCTGCTGCTGCTGCTGCTGCTGCTGCTGCTGCTGCTGCTGCTGCTGCTGCTGCTGCTGCTGCTGCTGCTGCTGCTGCTGCTGCTGCTGCTGCTGCTGCTGCTGCTGCTGCTGCTGCTGCTGCTGCTGCTGCTGCTGCTGCTGCTGCTGCTGCTGCTGCTGCTGCTGCTGCTGCTGCTGCTGCTGCTGCTGCTGCTGCTGCTGCTGCTGCTGCTGCTGCTGCTGCTGCTGCTGCTGCTGCTGCTGCTGCTGCTGCTGCTGCTGCTGCTGCTGCTGCTGCTGCTGCTGCTGCTGCTGCTGCTGCTGCTGCTGCTGCTGCTGCTGCTGCTGCTGCTGCTGCTGCTGCTGCTGCTGCTGCTGCTGCTGCTGCTGCTGCTGCTGCTGCTGCTGCTGCTGCTGCTGCTGCTGCTGCTGCTGCTGCTGCTGCTGCTGCTGCTGCTGCTGCTGCTGCTGCTGCTGCTGCTGCTGCTGCTGCTGCTGCTGCTGCTGCTGCTGCTGCTGCTGCTGCTGCTGCTGCTGCTGCTGCTGCTGCTGCTGCTGCTGCTGCTGCTGCTGCTGCTGCTGCTGCTGCTGCTGCTGCTGCTGCTGCTGCTGCTGCTGCTGCTGCTGCTGCTGCTGCTGCTGCTGCTGCTGCTGCTGCTGCTGCTGCTGCTGCTGCTGCTGCTGCTGCTGCTGCTGCTGCTGCTGCTGCTGCTGCTGCTGCTGCTGCTGCTGCTGCTGCTGCTGCTGCTGCTGCTGCTGCTGCTGCTGCTGCTGCTGCTGCTGCTGCTGCTGCTGCTGCTGCTGCTGCTGCTGCTGCTGCTGCTGCTGCTGCTGCTGCTGCTGCTGCTGCTGCTGCTGCTGCTGCTGCTGCTGCTGCTGCTGCTGCTGCTGCTGCTGCTGATGATGATGATGATGATGATGATGTCATATATACGTCGTCTCCAGTGGCGCGAGCGCCCCTCCTAGAAAGCGACCACAATCATTGTATTTTGCGGCACGAACCCTCTCATGTGACTCCCCACAGAAGAATTGTGCGGTGGCAGAAGCAAAGGGCAGACCTTCTTGGGCGTTTTCCACCATGCTATAACGTTAGCAGACCAATTTAATTCCTTTTTCTCTTCTACTGCAGCAACCTTGTCCGGTAATACGGCTAGTTATTGTATGCCACAATCGGTAGTTGACTCTGCATTCCTGCCTGAGTGTACCGAGGATGATATTCGCTATATTTTATTTAACTTAAAACAGCACAAGTCGGTTGGATTAGATGGTGTATCTGTGGACGTCCTTCGCAGAAATTTCGAGGCCCTGAAGAATGTTCTTTTAGCAATTATAAATAACATTATAACCACAAAAGAAATACCGCCTGGCCTCAAGGAAGCGCTTGTAGTTCCTCTCTTCAAAAGCGGACAGGTCAATGTTGTCACAAACTACAGGCCAATTTCGATACTTTCGTGCATTGCTCTTATACTTGAAAAGCATATTTTTCAGGTAATGCAGAGCTTCATTGATGCACACAACATAATGTCGCCTAATCAGTACGGATTTACTTGTGGGCGTGGCACTAGATTAGCATTAGATGAATTAACCGATTTCCTTAATAGTACTCTTGCAATTAGTGCATTCGCTTGTGCATTATTTCTAGATGTATCAAAAGCTTTTGACTCCGTCGACCATAAAATTTTACTTTGTAAACTTCATAGCTATGGCTTCCGAGGGCCTTTTCTAACTTTCCTTGAGAATTATTTGCACGGTCGAATTCAAGTAGTAGTTCTCGGAAATATTAAAAGCAAACCTAGACAGTTGAGTGCTGGAGTTCCCCAAGGGTCTATTTTAGCTCCCCTTTTATTCAACTTGTACGTTAATGATCTCAGTCAAGCAATTTTTCGCTGTCGGGTGTTTCAATACGCAGATGACACGCTTTTAGTATCCCGTCATACTAATTACCATCAAGCCGTGGCGGAATTACAAACTGACACTACAAATGTTATCAGTTGGTACCGTAAAAACTTAATTTCTATTAACCAGAATAAAACTAAATTAGTATGTTTTCACGATCCGCTGAAATCTATTCCTGTCATCACTCCACTGTTTCTTCATTCTCCTCTGTGTAACAATTGCTCTTGCTCTCCTATTCCATACCTCTCAAGTGTCAATTATCTCGGTGTTCATTTCGATTCTGACATGTCCTGGAACACTCACTTGGCTAACGTTTGTGAAAGGCTGCGCAAAATAGCCTGCCTACTGCATTCTATTAAAGCACTATGCCCAATTTACGTAAGGAAAACAATAGCACATGCATTAGCGTACAGTGTGCTGAGATATGGAATCTGTTCTTTTTATTTCTGTTCAGTGTTTTGGCGCAATAAAGTTGATTCTTTACTAAAATCCATAATTCGGGCGGTGATGTATGGTGTGCACATTACTAACAATTCCAGTCTTTTTTCATGCTCGCACATGCCCTCGTTCAGGCTGTTATTCAAAGAAACGGTAATCCTTTTGTATATATGGAACAATGAGTTCTGCCTCCCGTATGTCCCCGCCAGAGCATTACGTACACGTGACCGCTTTACCTTACCAAGAGTACGGACAAGATATGGCAAACGTGTCCGTGCCTTCTATGTACCTGATGTGTTAAATGACCTGCCAGATAAAGTTTTATCTTCCAGCACACGGAAAGAAGTTAAATCTTATATTTTTGATTTGTATGTGTAATTTGGTCTCTTTCCTTTCTTTCTTTCTTCCTTTCTTTCTTTCTTTAGTTTTATTTTGAGTCTTGTACATAATTGATTTACTGTGCCGCTCCCTGGCTTGCTCCATTCTGCCGAGCGCTGCCCCACAAGCCCATTGTTGGCTTGGGCAGGCTCGTATTTGTATGTCATTTTTGAAATAAATAAATAATTTATATATATATATATATATAAACTTTCAATCACCGAAACGTCCTCGCGAGACAGCACGCAGGTCTCAGAGAGCTGTAATAGTTGGCCTTTGGCGGAGAACGCGTCTCGGAGTCTGTTGCGCGAGTTGCATAAAGGGCAAAATGAAATACTGCAGCTACGCTTTACGACTGACATGGAAAACGCTTTTCAGTATTTTATTCATTTGCAGACGCCGTCCCAAGGCGTCAATCCACTCACAGAAATGTGGTCGTTGCTCGATTACGCGGCGCCATATATCACGAAAGCCTGAGCGCTTCGATATTACATACTGCAGGTTTACCTTTTCTACTGCCACCGGTCGCCCCTGCCGTGTGTCGTCCTGGTGTGCGCATGATTCTGTTTCCATTTTCTTTTTTCTGCGACATTCATCGAGCTTTGTCGATGCAGGCTGGTAGGGAAGAGGATCTTCTTGTTCCTGCTGGTGGGCTTGCTGCCTATGGGAGCCGAATAGCGATGACTTAGTGGAGTGATGACTGTACCGGTCCTGATTCTTCGCATTCAAATTGCTGCCCAGCCGTAGTAATTTGGAAGTACATCCTCTTCAACGGGTATCATGTTCTTTAAGCACGTCTTTCCATTCATCCTGCTCCTCAATAGCAGATTCATCAAATTGAAGTTGTTCTTGCTTGTAGAAACCAATCTCCTCTTCTTTCGGCGTGTTGATATTGTATTGATTGGCGGTGAATTCGTATGCTGCTGAATATTTTCTGTGTTTGTGAGCTGACTCGCAGTGGTCTCATTCGGATTCTAGAAGAAACTCTTCGGCAGGCTCACGGGCCACATGGTTACCGCGTTCAGCAGCACGGCCAGGCACTCAATGAATGTGCATTTGGCTTCCTAGCTCCAAGAGGACTCTGGCTCTTGACTGTGTTCGTCTGATCGCCTGGCTTCGCGCGTGATATAAATGACATGCACTGACTGCTTGCTGCGATTCTGAGGTATTATTTTATTAATTTGGGTGTTTTGGGGAATGCTGGGCGACCAAAGCACGGCTCCGAGTGTGCCTGTTTGCCCAGTCTCTCGCAATGGCAGATCGGTAGTCATCAGTCTCGGCAGCGTCTGTGTTCATGTGCGCTATTTTAGTATGCAATGTGGAGTCACCCAAATGCATTTCGCGTGTTGCTGCCGCTCTCGGCGACGAGTTATTTTCCTTCACGCTCATACATATCGAAAGCGGCTTGTGGATGACGATGACAGTGAGCTATCATGGCAGTTGAACTGGCAGCATCTTTTGCACATGATAAATATGGCAGTCGGCCACGCGCAATATGTTTCTACCATGTTGTGTGCGGCACAGCTTTTGGTACTCTGCAGTGCGCCACATTTCTGATCTGTTTGCAAAAGTGTTCATGCTTGCATGGACCTTAACCATGAGCTCTAGGATAAGACATTAGCCTTCCCAACGAAAAACACGCGCACGTTGGTTGAAGTCCTGTGAGCACACAAAATGTAAATGTTTAGTCCTAGTCATCTAACGAGTTATATAAATAAAGTGAGAATGTCTATATACTTAGTTTTAATAGTGGATGTGTCCATTGTAATGATGTACACAATTGTAGCAGACCAACAAATAATACTTTTTTCGGCAAGATGCGCACGAAGTGTTTGTATTTTCCCGACGTGAACTGAAAGGCAGCCAATTATGAAAAAATATCATGCAGCTATGCAAATTCGCGTACGGTAAAGCATCTCCATCATACAGTTTCTGTTCAGTCATTCATTTGAGCAGAAATTACTGTAGTGCGCTAAGATGGCTTCACGTTCAGTCTTCTTTCGATGACGCGCCAACAGCGTCTGGTTATGACTGCATACCAACGGGAAGAAAACGAGCAGCCCTCTGTGATGATCCTGCATACATCTGTCATCAACATTACACCATTTACAAAGCGCAAACACTGCCTTCATTCTCCTTACCTCTGCCTGGATCATTGATGTTGTGCATCCGGATGATCTGCTGTTTGCATGCCGACAGCTTGTAAACAGCGTAATACATCAATATAAAAATTGTATGAAGATAAGGTTGCTGCCGGTGTGGGGCTTCAATATTGACACTTCATGAGATTACACATTTCATCCGGCATAAGTAAACATAATTGTACCCGTCATATTTTGTTTTATAGTATTTATTTACCCTTGGTATTTTATCTTCGGTTTACGCCACTAAGAACTTGTACATGGATCAGCATGCGAACGTCAGGTGATCGAAGCGTTCCGCAATACAAGAGCTGTTAGCATAGCGGACCCGTTGTTCCAGCGCTCCCACCCATTCTCCTTTCCGGTCGAACGCCATTCGCAATACGATGCCGGTCTATCGTTTGACGTGCCTTCAATATTAATAACACGTTGGGAAGATAGGTACTTATCCGTGAACCGCCCACTTGATTTCCTGGCAACGATGTCTGATGTCGTTCGTGTCGCACCCAGCCACGCCGCTCAATTGCAAGACAAATTTTATTTAAAAGAAATATATGCCATCTTTTATCGCAACACAAGAGAAAGACAGGAACATAAAGATGTTGCAATGGTGCGAGTGGGAAGCCCCTGCTTAAAGCGATACTCTGTGATTGCTTAGAAATCAGTGCAGCCCTCGAGCATCAGAGAAGAGCGTAGTATTTTAGTTAGAACATTTCAAATTATTCTTTATACGTAATTGCTATAGAGGGAGCAGGACCATCAGACTGCCATAAGAATTTTCAAGCCCAAAATTTTGAGCAAAATACTCAACCCATGCCATAGCTAGTGGTTAAGCGCTTGCGTTGCCCTCTGGTAGCTTTCCTGTGAATTTTTTGAAAGCGAAACAATTTCTTGGCTCTTCCTGTGGGTTTCGCATTTGCCATTTTTCTTATTCGTAGGATATATTTTCAGATATATATACGAAGCGTTTCTGCGTTCCGAATGCAAACATACCAGCAAGCAGGGGCTTATACAATCATTCTATTATCATTCCTTTTTCGTAATTCTGTCGCCCCTTATTGCTTTTCCAACAGTGTCATACCACTGTCTTCGTAAGTCGTGATATGCCTTTGTGCTGGTACTCTCACCGTGAAACTAACTTAGTCCCTTCATCATCGTCCTTTTTTCGGCGAAATTCTACCTTTACCGTATTATTCCTTTCACGCCTACGTCATGAAGCACTCACTGACACATGCAGTCATTTCTCCTTCTTCAGTAAATCATCGCCATGTCATCGTTATTGCGTCGTATTTATGCAGACGTGGTCCTTGCAGCGTCGTACTACGTCTTCGTAATGTTATTGTCTTCATGCCGCCGTCATTCCATTGTTGGCATGCGGCTGTCGCACCGTCGTCATTATTCTGCCATTGTCATACAAGACTGTCATGCAATTGTCTTCGTACAGCCGCTGTGATACCAGCGTCGTCATTTTGACACCATTTCGTGGTTGTCATTCCAGCATTGTCATCCCATTGTAATGGTGCCATTGCTGCCATTGTGTCCACGTCGTCATACCGTCGTTGTTCGATCGTCATCACTCTCCGTCTTTCATTGTCGGAATTGCAGTGTTCCCATGCCTTCGTCATGGTCCGAATGCGAGTGTCCTCATTTCGTCATCGTCATTCGTTCGTGGATTTCAGTGGTCATTGGGTTCGAGCATTAATTATCGCTTCTTCAGCATTATCATAAGCATCCTATGGGAAAAAAGTTTTGACCATTGTGATGGATAAACAAAGATTCCATCAGATTACACGTAGAACGGTGTAATAAACACCATAGTAGTTATCCTTAGTTTTAACGCTAGATATATCCTGCTCCACTAATGCTTGGTTTTACATAGTCTCCAACGTGTGCGTTTGATCTGCAATTTTTTTGTATTCCGCCTTTTCTAAAGTGAAGCATTCTCGGCATCGTTCAAGGCTACTTTGCGATTGCAACGTACGTAAATGGGTAGCTTCCGTTGTAGCCTGATTTAAGGCCTCTTTATTAAAGAAAATGTGTAACTGACGCAGTAAGCAAAGGTCTACATTCGAGCCAAGCAGCATTGGGCTAAACCGGCTAAGCCAAAATCACAGTCTTTTTTTTTGCTGATACGTTAAAAAACAGATGTAGAAGTCTTCAAAACTGCATAAGAACAGGGCACCAAATACTGAGGTAGATAAAAACAGGTGTTCAATGAAAAATTGATTCGCCATCCCGACCTTGCGAAAGTTCATGCTAAGCGAAGGTGTTAGAAAACCACTCAAATGCCGTCGATGGGGGTAAGAAATGTTTTATTGTTCTGCCTAGTCTTAGCACGACACCGTTGTTGAGCATTGCGATTTTGCACACTTCGACACTCATCGTAGTCACGCTGCTCTTTGAGATTCTTAACTTTGCGTGCTCTGCGCACAGCGCTCGTGCAATGAACAGAATGAGTTGTTAGGCAAGTGTCCTTTTTATATATGAAGTTTGGTGACGCTGCTCACTGATTCGTATGCTGCTGTTGCCCCTTTCCCACCGCAGCAGCTTATGCAACCGTAATCTCTACCGAAAAACAGATGCGTACGAAAGGAACGTGCCTCGCATTGTTCACAGGCGCCTTACCATCCGTCATGTGGTTTTGACGATTGTTTCGAACATTTATTTATTGAAAAAAATACTGAGATGTGTTTTGTATGCCTGATTCCAAAGGGGATGTGGACTTTTTTTCGGTTAGTATATTTCTCTGAGAGACACGAAAAATCCTGACCAACTACACGCTAACAGCTCCGCTATAAGAACGTCAAATCTGGCGGCTGCTCTTGCGCCGCATACGCACTACGCACATACACTGTGGAGCATGACCAATGTTCCACAGTATATGTTCCACAGTGGCATCCCGATATCGCTTCAAAAAGTAACGAGCTTGCCTTTGAGTGGTTATAAATTATTTCTTTCCTGATTTCGTTCTTTTCCTATTAAGTAGTTAGTCATGGCAAGTTTCTTTTCCATTTCCGTCACCCATGAGATTATTTCAGCCTCTCAGATTTTCCGGTTGACGTTCTTTGTTGCTGTGTTGCCCACACTACAGGCCGCATACTTGCTGGTAAGCTTCCTAGTTCTTTTCCTCCACCTGGTGCGCTGAGGGGAACGCCATCTGGTGGTGTTGCAAGAAACCGTGTTCGAACTGTTGCTGGTGGAAGCGCACATGCGTTGTCATGTGCGCTTCCATCATCGAAAGCGCTTTCTCGCGCACGCTGGAGGAGCACCTTAGTGGACGCCAACGCCGACGGCACGTAATTGAGTAACCAGCTAAGAAAAGTTAACGCTTTACAAGTTCATCAGGAAAGACTCTATCTGACGAAAAGTTGATTCAACCGGAGGCTATTAGATTGGAGGGGGAAGAAAGAATTTGTCTCTTGCATAGACTCACAGTGAGTACTCCAAATAAACGTTGCGAGATAAACCCGTTAACAAGGCAGCACTTGTAGCCCATGCAATAGACGGGAACAAGTAACGTGTTACAGTCATCAGCGCGGCTAAATATTGGCATCTTCCGTCCTTGTCATAAATTTTATTTCCGTTGTACTTCTAGACTTTTATTAACAATGACGGTCGCTGCTTTAGTATTGTTAGAGCAGTATTTCCAAATACTGCGGACGATCTTTCCGTTGAACACTACCGCAAGAAGTCACGCAGAAACTCCTCTGGGAGTTGTCTAATAACGCGTAAGCATTGTGCCACTTGCTGATCTCCACGCAGCCCGTTGTCATTATGAATGTCATAAAATTTGATCCGACCAGTATAAACGAGCGCGCTGCGGCAACACGAATAGCTCCGGACGACAGCGCAAGGTGAATTGATGACGCAACCAAAGTACTCCAGGTGGCGACGCCAGGGGCAGTGATGACGTTCCGATCATAATCAGCTGTTATCGCTGCTTAGCGCCTTGTTCATCTGCGTCGAGTCGTTATGAACCATGATCAAGCATACTCCGTCGGCGGCTACGTTTGGCACGGTCGTGGGGGCCCCCATCTTGAAAGCGATCGGCGATGGGGGCAGAGAGTGCAGCTGGTGCTGATAGCTTCGTGCTCATTGTGTTCTCTCCCTTAGTTCGCGTTGAATCGAGAAGCAGCGCGAAGGTAAATTTGTTCGTGGCTGCGGGCTCTGTCTTGAAAGCGATCGTTTCACGGGACGGATGCACGGACGGTTTTTCGTTGGGTAAGCAAAGAAATCCTCACTCCTTTATTAATCTTTCATCGTACACAACGGCCATAATGAAAAATCTATTGTTTGCAAGGTTGAATAAAGTTACCATTTGGCGGACACTGGCTGAACCACGGATGGTGTGGATTTCGCCACGTGTCGTCTGCTACTCCCTACGTGTTTACACGCGCGCTTACGACGAGCGTATCGTTAAAAAGCATTGCTTCCTTGTTTGTAGCAGGGCCCTAAAAGCGCGTCTCAATGTTTTTCCCACGGATGCAGACATTTGGCCTTACGCTATCGTTGTTGTGCTGTAGGGAGATCAGTAACGGCCCGTGTTGAGCGCGACTTGCGACCGTCCACCCACCGTTTGCCAAAAACATATCAATTTCATTGTCGCCTTTTGTAAGTATAGTAAACCATTGAAAGCATTTTCCCTGTTTTTTATGAAATCAAGGAGTTGCACCTATAAGTGGATGCCACGATTTAAGCGACTCGTTGCGGTCTGTTAATCACCCTGCAATCTCTGTGATACCACGCAAAATGAATGAGGCAGCATGGATATCACTTAGACGTAAAATAAAAACTAATCCCAAAGCAATCATTATCGAGTTACACAATGTATATTATGATGACTGCATCGTGATAATTGCGATAATTGCATGATTGTCGCTTAGCGGTTAAACGGTGGCCTGATCTGTTCTTTCATTCTATGATTCTGATGCAATATAAGCGCGATTGCGTTGCCTCTCAACGAAATCCTGGGCATATCTGTTTTACCTCACTTCTAGAAAAGGAATTTCAAAGTAGGGTATTATATGAAGTTAAAGTGTTACAGCAGTCTCTAGACGCAGACCGTCCCAAAATTCAATTGAACCGAGGTTTCTATGATTTATTTTAGCTCTTCAGGGTGCAGTTTCTTTCTGGCCAGAAAGCAACAGCCATTCTTACCTGAAATAAGGCAACCTAATGATTTTAGCATCTCAAACAAATACAACCTTTGCGCGCAACCATGCAAGGGCGGCTTTATACTAAATTTACGCGTTTTTTTTATTTCCTGTGATAGCGATGTCCTCGTTTGCAGCAATCTGACAATCCTGCTAACTTACTATCTTACCTTGTTGAGGGAACTGCATTAACTCTGAGTTTTACAGCGAGGTAAAAACAAAGTGAGACGTATTCTTAAAATTGGTCACGTGAAGAGCACATTGTCTTGCAGCTTTAACTTCGTTGTACAGTAATGCTGGCTTTTTATAGAAATTGCAAGATTCGCTGAGAATGAGGTAATATTTACACTGAAAGACACTTTTAGAAGAACAGTGAGAACGCTTGCCAAACATACACAAGAAGCCCTAATAAAGTGCCCCAAAAATACATTATTTGGCCTAGTGCGACTGCTGCATAAAATTAAAATAAAATACTGGGGTATTACGTGCCAAAACCACGATATGATTATGAGACACGCCGGCTTAATTTTCACCTTCTTGGGTTCTTTAATGTGCACCCAATGCGCGGCACAAAGGTGTTTTATAGATTTTGCCCCCATGGAAACGTCGCCGCCGCGACTGAGATTC
Source organism: Dermacentor andersoni (assembly GCF_023375885.2). Lineage (NCBI taxonomy): Eukaryota > Metazoa > Arthropoda > Arachnida > Ixodida > Ixodidae > Dermacentor > Dermacentor andersoni. Next base: position 143,010,490 of record NC_092816.1, on the reverse strand, counting down.
GATCTCCCAACCTCAGGCTTAGCATGGCTGCACCAAAGCCACTACGCCACCACGACTGGTGCCACATTGAGTGGCAGTTAGCTCTTCTTTCAGGTAATGAGAAGCTTTCGGTGCATTTCGCTAAAAATGCGGCGTCGAAGATGAAATTATTATTGACTGCAGTCACTGCGTTTTATTGCCATAAAATCGGGCCATATAATTCACATTCAATGCGTGCCCCCGACCGTGCACACAGAGACCGTGCAGAAACTTTGCCTATCCGCGCACTAGCGCGTCGATGGTGCTGCCACCTGTCGCTCGACCTCGCGGTGCATACTGCTATCTGATATATCAAATTGAAGAGGCTTGAAGGTAACAACGACAGTAACGCAGCTTTATACACGCGATAAGTGAATTACTGGAACTACTAGATGAAGGTGAGCAAATTGACATAATTTTTTTCGATTTAAGAGTGTTTGATCGGGTATCCCACACTAACTTATTATCAAAAATTCGCAGTCTCTTACATAATGGTCAAATCACCAACTTCCCAATCGAAGCTTATCTTTCCCAACGCAGACAGTATGTTCACATAGGCAACACTCCTTCGCATCTAGCACCAGTTATTTCTGGGGTTCCTCAGGGTTCGGTACTCGGTCCGCTTCTCTTTCTTATCTGCGTCAACGACTTACAGTTTTATTCAACAATGAGCTGTCGTTTCTTTCAGATGACTGCACAGCGTATTTGAAGATACAAACACCCGGTACATCAGCTCACCCTAAATGATTTCTTGGCGTTCATTGTTCACGAAACTAAATATATCAAAATGCACCCAAATGTCCATGACTCGTAAAAAGAACTCGCTAGCCCACACTTACAATATAAACCAGGTTCCACTCAAAACTCTGCCTTAGTTCCCATACCTAGGAATATATGTTACCTCAACTTTAAAGTGGAGAGGTCACATTAAACGCATTCTGTCGGTGGCTTTAAGAAAACTCTGGCTCCTACAACATCGCATGCAACACTGCAGATCTCAAACCAAGTTGGCCGCTTGCACATCACTAATAAGACGATTACTGGAATATGCTGACGTCGTTTGGGACCCGCATATCAAATCAGACATTAACGCGCTCGAAAGTGTTCAGAGACGAGCGATACGATTCATCTTCAACGCATACGGCGGGCACATAACGGTTAGCAATCTCATGAAAATAAATGGCATTCCAACACTCGAAACGCAACGACAAATTCTCTACAATATTGTTGCGTGTGGAAAGACACAGAGAGAAGAGGCTATTTACAGGCTATTTACACTGGAGCCAGGCAGCCAGGCTGACACTCGCTCGCGCCAAGCGCACCGACCAACTTCGTCGTCGTTCTCGCGGCGGCTCATTTCTTGAGCATCGCTTGAGCATATCGTAATACTACCCCCCGGCGGCAAAAGCACCGTCACGGTGCTGTTAAATATCCAAGGCGCGTGGAGAGTTGTAGGGCTTGAGTCGGGCGACGTGGATGATGTCCCTGGTTGTCACAGGTGACATTTCATAGGTGACATCGGTCACTTTGCGGAGCACGCGATATGGGCCTGTGTAACAAGAAAGGAGTTTTTCACATAGGCCAACTTTACGCGAAGGTGACCAAAGCAACACGAGGCTGCCGGGCACAAAATGGACATCACGGTGACGGAGGTCGTAGCGTTGCTTCTGTTTGTCTTGGGACACTTGTAGACGACTGCGCGCAAGTTGGCGAGCGTGGTCAGCATGGGCGATTGCATCACGGGCATAAGCGCTAGTGGAAGCTGTGGCGGACGGAAGCACAGTGTCCAGTGGTAGCGTTGGTTTGCGGCCATACAAGAGGTAAAACGGGGAAAAGCCAGCAGTTTCGAGACGGGAAGAGTTATATGCAAAGGTAATGTAAGGTAGAGCCAGGTCCCAGTCACGGTGGTCGTCGGAAACGTATTTGGATAGCATGTCTGTAAGGGTGCGGTTCAAGCGCTCAGTGAGGCCGTTCGTTTGGGGATGGTAGGAGGTGGTAAATTTGTGACGTATTGAGCAGGCACGCATGATGTCGTCGATGACTTTGGCCAAAAACGTACGGCCACGGTCTGTTAGCAATTGACGCGGAGCACCATGCATCAAAATAATATCATGTAGGAGGAAGTCCGCAACATCAGTTGCGCAACTGGTCGGAAGAGCACGGGTTACGGCGTAGCGGGTCGCGTAGTCCACCGCGACTGCAACCCACTTGTTTCCTGATGTAGATTCCGGAAATGGGCCAAGAAGGTCTAAGCCGACACGATGAAAGGGCTCGGCAGGAATGTCGAGCGGCTGCAGGTAACCAGCGGGGAGCTGGGAAGGCTTCTTGCGTCGTTGGCAAACTTCACAAGCGGCGACGTAACGTCGTACGGAACGGGCAAGACCAGGCCAGAAAAAACGGCGACGTACACGGTCATAGGTTCGAGATACGCCGAGATGTCCTGCCGTTGGTGCGTCGTGGAGCTCTTCTATAACGATGGAGCGGAGGTGTTTAGGTACTACAAGCAGGAACTCAGAGCCGTCCGGATGAAGGTTACGACGGTACAGAGTACCGTCGCGGAGGACGAAGAGGCGTAGAGTAGCATCGGCCGGAGAGTGCTCAAAACGGTCGATGAGTGCTCTGATGTAGGCGTCACGGCGTTGCTCGTCGGCGAAATGAAGCAGCTGGGATACCGAGAATACGCAAGAAGCACTGGCAATATTAGAGGAGTCAGAGTCGTCAACAGGGTAACGCGACAAGCTGTCAGCGTCTTGGTGCAGGCGGCCACTCTTGTACACCACGGAATATGAAAATTCTTGTAGCCTCAAAGCCCAGCGACCAAGCCGACCTGTAGGATCTTTTAGCGAAGAGAGCCAGCAGAGAGCATGATGGTCAGTTACTACGGAAAAAGGGCGACCGTAAAGGTAAGGACCGAACTTCGCAACCGCCCAGACTACAGCAAGGCATTCTCGTTCCGTAATGGAATAGTTGCGCTCCGATGGTGTGAGGAGGCGGCTCGCATAAGCAATTACGCGATCCTGGCCACGCTGACGCTGGGCTAAGACGGCACCTACGCCATGACCGCTGGCATCTGTACGCAATTCCGTAGGGGCATCAGGGTCGAAGTGGGCGAGAATGGGTGGTGAGGAGAGAAGAGTAACGAGACGAGAGAAGGCGGAGAAGGCGGCGGCTTCTGCAGTACCCCACGAGAATTGTACGCCTTTCTTCAAAAGATTAGTGAGGGGTCTAGCAATTGCCGCAAAATCTTGAATAAAACGATGAAAGTACGAGCATAGCCCTACAAAACTTCGAACGTCTGCGGCTGTCTTCGGAACCGGAAACTCTCTGACAGCGCGAGTTTTGTCGGGATCAGGCTGTACTCCGGAAGCATCAACGAGATGGCCCAGAAGAGTAATTTGCCGGTGGCCAAAACGACATTTGGACAAGTTAAGTTGCAGCTTCGCCTTTCGAAATACATCAAGCATAGTTGTGAGACGTTCAAGGTGAGTGTCGAACGTTGGCGAGAAGACGATGACGTCGTCGAGGTAGCAGAGGCATGTGGACCATTTGAAACCTTGGAGCAAGGAGTCCATCATACGCTCGAAGGTGGCAGGGGCGTTGCATAATCCAAACGGCATTACTTTAAATTGGTATAGGCCGTCAGGTGTGATGAACGCGGTTTTTTCGCGGTCCATATCATCAACAGCAATCTGCCAGTACCCCGAACGAAGATCAATAGACGAGAAATAGCTGGAACCGTGCAGGCAGTCAAGGGCGTCGTCTATACGTGGGAGCGGGTAGACGTCCTTCTTTGTAATGCTGTTCAGATGACGGTAGTCTACACAGAAGCGCCACGTGCCGTCCTTCTTCTTAACCAACACCACAGGTGACGACCAGGGACTCGAAGAAGGCTCAATGATGTTTTTATCGAGTTTTTTGTTTACTTCGTTTTGAATTACTCGGCGTTCTGACGCAGAAACTCGATACGGTCGTCGGTGAATAGGCGTAGCATCGCCAGTAAGAATACGATGCTTGACCGCGAGCGTCTGGCCTAAAGGGCGATCGTCGATGTCGAAAATATCTCGGTAGGACGATAATACTTGGCAAAACTCTTCAGCCTGCGCCGAGGACAGGTCCGTTGCAACCATTTTCTTTATATTGGGATCGGCACCCGAGGCTGACGCGAGGGGCCTGCGAAGCTCGCGAGAATGATCGGTCGCTAACGCTGCCACGTATTGGTCGCCGAGACAATCAACGGTGGCAAGGCAAATACCTTGCGGTAGAATTTGCTTTACTAATCCAAAGTTGCAGACAGGCATTCGAGTGCGGTTCCCAGTAATATTAAGTACACTGTGAGGCACTGTAACGTCATACCTTATTGGAATGTCGGGAGAGGAGTGACGAGGTACTCGCCATCAGGAACTGGTGGGAAAGAAAACAGTTCAATGTAGGCTATTGACTTTGGCTGCAGGCGAAGCAAACCGGTGGGACGTAAGCGGCAGTGGGGTGCGTCAGAAGGTTCTGCGAGCATCGACAACTCAAGGCGAAGGGTACCGGAAGAGCAGTCAATAAGAGCAGAATCTGCGGAGAGAAAATTGAGGCCGAGAATGAGGTCGTGGGGGCAATGAGCAATTACGGTGAAGAGGACAGGACTGTGGCGGCCGGCGATGCTGACGCGTGCCGTACACATGCCGATGATAGGCACAGTACCGCCATCCGCAACGCGTACGACGCGGGCCGACGCTGGGGTGAGGAGCTTTTTGAGTCGTCGTCGGAAGGCAGCACTCATAATTGAAAGATGTGCTCCTGTATCGATGAGTGCCGTGACAGGATAGCCGTCAACGTCAACGTCAAGAAGGTTTCGGTTCGTGGGTAACGTGAGCAGAGGATTTGAGGGCAGGGTCGATAAAGCAGCTTCACCTCCAGAAGCTGCAGTGCCTAGTTTTCCGGCTGGATCCGGGAGGCGATAGGCGGCGAAGAGAAGCGACTGGGTTGGGGCGAACGAGACTGATGGCGTCGAGGTGAGGGCGAGCGGCTGTACCGAAGGTTCGGAGCAGGAGCATCAGCGGCAGTGGATTCATGGCGGCTGGTATAGGGAACGGAAGGTCCAAAGGTGCGGGAATAAGCGGCGGTGTATGTCCGAGGAGTTGGTGGCCATCGGTTGCGGCAGTGACGAGCGACGTGGCCGATGCGACAGCAGTGGAAGCAGATCGGCCGGTCATCAGGGGTACGCCAATCGGACGGGTTGCGGCGAGATGTGGCGGAAAAGGACTGCCGAGGACGAGGAGGGCCGCTAGAGAACCGGGAAACGTTGGGTTGAGACGTGGAACACACAGAGTTCAGACCCATGTTCTGAAATTCCTGTCGGACGACGGCTTGGATCATCGCAATGGTGGGTGCTGGCGGATCGGGAGGCGTCGTGGAGAAAGCTCGCGAACAGGTGGCCTCGAGTTCGCGGCGAACAATACTGGTGACGTCGTCAGAGGTGGTGGTCTGACGTGGTCGACCCTCACATGTCGACGTAGCAGCAGTGTTGGGTAGCCGTGTGATGTGGTGTGTAATACGGCGGCTCTTAGCTTGCTCAAGGCGACGGCATTCTTTGATGATGGCGTCGATAGTCGAGACGTTGCCGAAAACAAGCAAATTGAAAGCGTCGTCGGCGATGCCTTTTAGAATATGTGACACTTCATCGGCTTCGGACATACCATCGTCAGCTTTGCGGCATAGAGCTAAGACGTCGAGGATGTAGGAAACGTACGGCTCCGTAGATGACTGTACACGAGACGCAATAGCCTTTCTCGCGGCAGCCTTGCGCCCAATGGGGTCGCCGAACAGTTCCCGTAGCTTCTCTTAGAAATTGTCCCAACTAGTTATCTCGTCGTCATGTGATTGGTGCCACACGCTTGGGGTGCCGCCGAGATAAAAGATGACATTGGCGAGCATAATCGTTGGGTCCCACCTGTTATTAGCACTGTCGTGTTCATAGAGTTTGATCCAGTCGTCAACATCCTGGCCCTCCAGGCCAGAGAACACACCTGGGTCGCGATGTGGGGCGACCGTGACGATGGGAGCAGTGGGACATGCCGAAGCCGTTGCAGAGGTGGGCGCGTCACCGGGAGGCATGGTGACAAGCTCGGTGTGCCGACCACTTCTTAGTTCTGTGGTGAGGACGGGGATCGCTGACCTCCACCAGAATGTTGCGTGTGGAAAGACACAGACAGAAGAGGCCAATTACAGGCTATTTACACTGGAGCCAGGCAGCCAGGCTGACACTCGCTCGCGCCACGCGCACCGACCAACTTCGTCGTCGTTCTCGCGGCGGCTCATTTCTTGAGCGTCGCTGGAGCATATCGTAATAATATAATCAACAATAAGACTAAAATAGACTTCAATACTTACGTGCAGTTTAACAGAGCCACGGCAACCAGATGGAAACATAAGACAACAATTGTAATGTCTCAGACAAGAACTTATACACATTTCTTGTCCTTCTTTCCCCGATCTATAGCAGAATGGAACGCTTTGCCAGCAGCGATTGTGAACATGCCATCAATCGATTCATTCCTTACTGCTTTGAAATATTATGTGACACAGCGTATGCTAAGCATGCCTTAATTTTAGCGACCTGTAGAATAAATCATTGAGCTCTTGTTCAAAATCTGTTCGCAATTGTGCTCAGTTATTGTGATTATTTTTTTGCTTTTTTGTTTGTTCGGGCATGAGTGCTTTTGTTTAGTTTTCATAAACTATATATGCTGTCCTCATTGGTGAATTGTAAGGTGTGGCTGAACTTCAGTCAACGTTGTTTGCTCTTTGTCATGGACAGTATTCATTTTGTAACTTTATGCTATGGCTAATAGTGTATGTTTGCTTTTGCTCTACTTTCCACTTGTACCGAATCCTGCCTGGGCCGCTAATGGGCAGCCGTCAGTAATTGATAACTAAATAAAATTAAATAATTCCGCAGTGGGAAAAGTTTAAGCAAGAGCTTCAAATGAGAGCGATTGAGGAGGCGTGTATCATATCTGTTTAAAAGGACAGAGCTAAGAATAATTGTGGAAAATGTTGCACCAGAAACACGAACTTGAATGTTTGCATCTACTCGAAGGATTACTTCAATTATGTGTGGGTTCTCATCAGTATTGCACTATTAGAGGCCACATTATTGGGAATAACATACACGCTGCACGACAGGTGCCACAGTGCGCAGCGGAAAGCTTTTTCGCAAGCAGCAATGGTTCAGACTGACTTAACGAAAATGTTTGATATGGTTTGGCCCTCAATCTTTCTCTGTTCTGAAGCACGTAAGTGTTGGATATAGGATTATTGAAAGGGCCAAGATTTTGTCTGTAAATGGCTAGACCAAGATAGTAGTTAGCGGTTCTCGCTGTGGGTCAATTCGTCTTCGCCCATCGTTAAAGCAAGGGTGCGCATTGTCCCCACTGTTGTTCAGAGGGTTGCCTTTGCTATCTAGTGAAGCACGTCATTTGATGTATTTATCAATGAAAGAAGCGTGGAGGTGCCCTGTGCGATTACGCAGCAAGTTTGTACATTTTGTAGTGCAGGCAATATTTTTTTTTGAAGAAACTCGTTTTAGGCCTGCACCGCATGTATAGTCCTTCATTGCCAAAGCTGACTAGCTCTTTTACACGTTTGGTGCCTGCGTAGCGTGTCCCATTTTCGTGTCTTTCCTCACGACAACTCGCGCTTTGTGACGCTGTGTTACGCATCTCTGTCTACAGTATCGGCCCACATTCTCTATGCCGTCCTCGTAGAAGCTAATGCTTTTGTGATGCTCTACCAACTTCATGATCGCCTCAGGTTGATCATGTTTTGCGAAATTTAATTGGCTGTCCAGCATAGATAACACGACAGAGACATAGATACGTATAATGGTGTGAGATATATTCGTAGATCTCGTCAGTATCCGTGAATATTTCGCTTATACCCGTTCTGTACTATGCAGAATCCAATATTTGTCATGTGGTATAAATTCATTCGAACGGCCACATTTAAAACAATGCTACTGCCGTCATTTGATAATCATCACCGTCATCGTAGTTCTGCTGATGTTTTCCCACACACGTCCGGTTGCTTCACGCACACAACTACTTGATTTACACAAACGCATTAGTACACCTGGTAAGGCTTTCAGGAACAATGCTGAATAGTCAGTTACCTCCAAAATGATTCCCATCTGATTGGAACCACAGTTCGAGGGATGTATGCAATATCTTATAAGTGCATGCGACATCGATCTTAGAACTATTTTTTTCCTTCAAGTCCAATGATTCTACAGTGTTGCTGTTTTTAAGCTGACAGCTTAAGAGAAACGGCAAGTATATATAGTTACGCAAAAATGTCCTGCTGATGTCAGCCAGTCAATAGTGATGGAGTCAGGGAGTTTATTAAGGCTTATTAAGTCTTTCCTGTTAGTGAGATATATTAAAATGTCATATCATATATTTTTTTTATTTATTTCAACTAAGGAGCTGAGTAAACGAAAATGATATTGTAATCAGACCTCACATATGACTTGCGGGAAGTTTGTGTTTGGTGATAAGGAGAAATGAGGCTCCCTTTTTTTATTGCGGCTGTCCTTACCTATATTACACTAACTGGTTTGGAAGATGTGCGCGAATCTCTCGAAGCATCATTGGCTGGAAATGCAATTACAATCTCAGAAGCCTGTACTTTTGGTGATTATCAGTCAATCTCTGAGATAATTCAACGCTGGATTAAGGTGTGGCGCGCGTTACGCAATACAGGAATTTGCACGCACGAATGATTTTCTCATGCGCAATGATCAACCACTTGCACGCAAATGGTAATATGGGTAAATTACCACCGCATTGTGAAGCAAATCTAGACCTGCGTTATCTGCCATGTTACCACGCCATCCTGAAATCTTTCAGCTGAAGCAATTTCAACGCATTTTATCAGCACGCCTACTTAACATCATACTGCCAACAACACTAATTTCTACTTCTTATCGCACCCATTGTGTTCAGATAAGTTTACTGATTTGTACTTACTCTGCAGCTTCGTAAAAGCAAAAGACTGCCCTATACAGCCAGTGGCGAGGACGCCAATTCACGCTAACTGACTGGCGATGCGGGCCGCATTGGTGCTCGTGCTCTTTACTGCTTTACTATTTGTTTCATTAAGTTCGTCATTGGGTAAGTGCACTATTTTTCTTATTTGGCTGTGTATTAGGCTATCATTAAGAACACTACCATTTCTGAGAAGCAAAGAAGCTTTTGAAGAAGGCGTACAACCCGCCAATGTGAGAAGCAAGAATGACTTGTACGCGCCGAGGTCCCGGTGTAATATTTGTGATGCCTATATAGCCATTAAAATGTTGCATGTGCTTGTTTCAGGTATTGGCCTCTTTCGGTCGTTCGATAGGTCTGTCATCGAAAACCTTCACTCTGCATAAAATGTGCTTGTGAGCATTGGCTTCTAGCTAGGTGTTCTAACCATCAGGCAACGGCAGTTTCATTGAAATGACGGATTCATTGGGGTTTGTAATGAAGGTCTCCTCAAGTGCAACGAGAGAGTTGCGCCACTTTACTCATGATTCATTGAGGCATAAAACTGTGCGTTACAAACGCATATATTCTCGGTAGGAAAAATGTTCCGAAGATTGAAAATTGCGAAAACGGTCACAACAATTTTTCATGTGTCAGGAAGACACATGGAAGAGACAGGAAGACACCCCGTATATGTGGAATATTAAATTTCAAGCGGTTGTTCTTGGAAACAGCAATAAATAAGCAGAATCGACTGATTGCAATATGGTTTAGTAGCTCGTATTTGTATTTATTTAAATGCATTCCTCAGGGAATGTGCAGGCCATCCTTGACTATAGCTTTTTTCAAAACGATAGCACAGGAAATTGAGTAGCCGCCATTTGTTTTAGCACCTGAAATGTTTCGGGAAGGCGGATGTAGCCAGACAGCTCTATGCTTTGCGATGGGCTGAGGACAAATGTGGCCAAACTATCTTTCTCGCGGAATTATAGCGTTTTGACTGAATTATGACAGAAGAACGATTACATGCCACATGTATTTATGGCATTCTGATTTATAACAACATGTCTTCATCTATTGCAGCAGATGCATCGCTTTATGACAATTACTTGAACGGGCACATATTTGGCAAACAAAACTACTACACCCAGTTAAGTAGCTGTTAAACGAGGACTGCTTTTCTTTTGAAATGCTTACTCTAAGTCAAATGCCATTATTTCACAATAGCAAGGCCAGCAATAAAGTTGTATAACCTTGAGTGAAGTTTCGATACTCTCAGTACCTTCGAAATAATTGTCGTGCAATTCTGCGAACGGTGCTTTTTGTATTGGTTTCGAGCCTTTCGAGCCAAATTTCTGCTAGTTATGCTACAGAGAAAAATTGATAATTTGTTTATCTTTACTAATCACGCGCAGTATTGTAACAGGGAGGACAAAACAAAATACAACAGAGAGGTGTCACATCCTGCCATATTTGTAACGTGTGATGCATGGTATAAGAAATGTAGACTGATTGTTATAATTGCTTGGCCAGGTACGGTACAGGCTACACGCAGGTTGCACTCAAGAAGGAACGGCGAAATAATTATGTAAGGGCGTTGTTTCGTTATCGAATGTTGGTATGGTTCAATTTGCAAGGATAAACTTGCCTTAATATTTCAGTAAGAAAATTTGATTAGTTATGCACGAATTAATAAACGCTAAGTACTTTCACCGCCTATTATTAGGGTAACCTTTCTTCTGCTTTGATGGCACAGCAAGGAAGCACAGGAATTCATTTCTGGATAACGTGTTTTTTTTTTCTCCGCATTTGAAAGCTGACGTATTATTGGCGTTCCATCCTCGCCTTTCAGCCCACAGAAGAGGCCGACGACGGCAAGGTGATGACGGCGTGCGGCTTGGCTCAGGCCGACTGGTGAGATAACAGCGTACACGGGAAACGGGGTGATAAAAATGAAGAGGGTGAGATAAAGACGTGAAAGCGAGCAAGAAAATTATAAGAGAACAAATAACGAGAAAACAAATAATTATTACGTAGCTGTGCTAGCACTTAAACTTAGGGTATTCCCATATTTTATTGTTATTACTTTGCTTCCATTTTTAGTGCTTATCACTACTCCAGAGTGCAAACAATCTTGGCCGTAGCTCTGTTTTTGTACGCGGAAATTGGCCCTGTGGTCTGAATGCCTTTTAGTCACGTGTGAAAAGCCAAGACCACAGGAGTCAGTGCATCATCACTGCCACCGAACTGCCCCTGACACGGGAGCGTCGGCGCACGCGTTTAAACAAGTTAATTGCACCGTTCTAACGCGTGCTACAGATGAGATGTTAGAACACTAGAATAAAATTATTGTAGGAATACCGCAATAGAATAGGTATACGTCTCACCCGGCAGTGCATTATACCTGGCTGTCGAGCGGCCATGACTAAGCGTTGCTCGCTATTGCTTGCCCTTATTATATCAAAATCGCGAAAACATTGGCCACTGCAAATATATTACCAAAAAAAAAATACGAGAGAAAAGGATCTCCCACTGAAAAACAAAAATTCAGTTTGGGCATAGAACCCTGGAAAGCAGAGTGTCTTGCATAGACGATACCTGAAAGCCACTGCGAATTTTTTTTTTCTTTCATGACATTTATTACAGTAACGAGCAACACCATAAAACATTCATTCAATTGTGCATAGTCAAAGAATGGTAGCACAGTGACTGGCACCTACAGAAGAGGCACAATTAGAAGCACATTTGACAACTTAGGTGAACGTGGAGGTTCCGCTTTAGCAAGATCGCAAAGATATGCACATTTCTCAAATTTAGTACCAGTGTAGTTAAATATCAATTTCATCATAAACATGCTTTCAGTGCACAGCCATCTCAACAAAATGGAGCCTTCTAGGTGTAGCCAGCTTGGTGTTGCCGGCTGTTATTTGCACCTTCCACAAACTGTGCATTCCGAAGATGAAAAAAATTTTTCAAACGCTGCATTATCATTTAAAGTCCGCAGTAGCTATTGCAAAGTTTCAGGGTTTATTTCAAAGTGTTTCTATAGAGTCTGTTGGAGCAGATCTTAAAATAAAACAGGGTCTTTGCAGCTAATGAAATATTGTTCAGTTGACTCGAGCACATCGCAATGACGATAGTTAACAGGAGATACATACATGCCCTTCTTTTTTGCAGGGTATCACGGGTAACATTGCACTATGAAGTATCAAGTTAATAAAATAATGCTATGCAGCAAGGGGGTCTATACACTTCACGAACTCACTTTAGTTCATAGTGGCCTGATCAGTGAAAGGGTGGTGGTCGCTAAAAGGGAAGCCAGAAAAGCTCGCACCGCAAATCTCTTTCATGCTACACCGAGCACAACTATTTAGTGGAAAACTGAACTGTGAGGAAACAAACCGCAAAGTGAACCTCACACATGAACCTTCATGCCCATACATAGTACGAAAAGTTTCTGCAAGAATGTCAGGTGAGGCATTACCACGTATGACCAGCATACCTGACGAGAATATAGGATGCCAAGCATGGCGAAAAAAGGAGGAACAATAGACTATTCTCTGCACGTAAAAGTTTGTTAAGCCATGCCCGCCTACACCAACTGGCACAAAAATATTGTCGCGCCTCATGGGCTGAAAATCCGAAGATCAAATGAAGGTTAAAAAAAATTACCAGAAAACGTTCGATATAAAGCCTAGCACAATGAGTAACTTTCAGTACACAGCAAATATTCTTTGCCCAAAACATATTGCAGAGTTCAGCTCTTCGGATAATGGAAATCGACGTGGAACGAATGTCCGAGAGTAACTTTGCAGGGCCTGAACAAACTGTTTCCAATAGTGCGCACCTAATTTATATGCATCTAGCGTAGCGCCAAGATACTTTGACGGACCATAAATCCACTTAACGCCTGCTAATTATTCTGGCCTAAAATACCACAGGGCAAATCATAAGCCTACACTTTTTAAGAAGCTCATCAGTACTCCTGACATGCAGCTAAATTTCTCCATTCTATATACGACCCTTGGAATATTGGGCTTGTCCGTACATAAGAACGCTAGATAATCTGCGTAATCTAGCACTTTACCTCATTACCCCGTATGCTGACGCCATGGATGCAACTCTACTGAAATGAGCTTAAGTGTAGCGGTTTAAGGTAAAGTGTGAGGCGTAGCGAGGTCATCGGTAATCGTTTTTAGTGAAGAGCAAACAAAAACGGGTTCAGAGAGATAATCAACCATGAGTATAAGCTAGTAGAACAAAGGGTGTAGCAATGTCTGGCACCGTGATGGACAACTGAGGCAATATTAGCGTGTTCCAGAAAATAAAATAAATAGTAATGACTGAAATGTTCAAAAACTTTATCAAAGTTCACCAGCAGCGCCACAAGTTTCTCAGTGGAACCGCAACAACATTGAAGAAGGGTACAGGTGATAAGCATGTTGATTTGAATCGTTCGGCACCTATATCCGCAGGTGTGATGGAAACCGATGAGAAATGCTATCGCAAAATTGATGTATAAAATAAAAGTATACCACATATTTTATGATCAAGGTTTGACAATCTTATTCTTTTGTAGATTTCAATAGAACTGAGTTTTTCTTTGTCAGAACTCTTTCCTATTAAACCTCTGTGGCACTTGCAGAAAGAATTAGGAGGATGCCCACATCTAGACTTGTAATTAAATAGCCAATATCATGGCACTTATAACTCCTTTGAAACCTTTCCAAACTTCACTTCCAAGTCCATCAAGGCCAGGTGCTTTAATAAAGGCTGCTGATCAATAGTTTGCTCGAGTTCTTTGATCGTAAAGGTCCCAGTGATGAATGTACACTCTCATCAGCCTGTAAAGACTGAGAGAGAAAACTATCTCAGACTTCCGCATCGTAACTGTAAGAGGGGCACTAAAAACGCATTGTAGCAGCTTCTAGATATGCAATATTTATTTGTTTCCGGACTACCCTTGGAGTATACTTCCGGATAAACTTTGCAAAAGTCACCACTGAAACTGGCCGACATTTTGCCAGTTGTCATACTATCCACACGCTAAATCTTTTAACATTCTTAAGGGTGTAAATCACTTTGTCGTCAAACGGACACCGGAAGGGTGCGGTTACATACACTGTACAGTTGGTGTGCTATTATAGCACTCCAGAAAAAGGGTGCCCAGCAAAAACAAACTTAGGGTTTTAGGGTGCAAGTCTACATTACCGCCCATATTCATGGGTGATGGAAAGGTCATGATCATCATCATCATCATCATCATCATCATCATCATCAGCCTAGTTACGCCCACTGCAGGGCAAAGGCCTCTCCCATACTTCTCCAGCTACCCCGGTCATGTGCTAATTGTGGCCATGCTGTCCCTGCAAACGTCTTAATGTCATCTGCCCACCTAACTTTCTGCCGCCCCCTACTTCGCTTCCCTTCCCTTGGAATCCAGTCCATAACCCTTAATGACCATCCGTTATCTTCCCTCCTCATTACATGTCCGGCCCATGCCCATTTCTTTTTCTTGATTTCAACTAAGATGTCATTTACCCGCGTTTGTTCCCTCACCCAATCTGCTCTTTTCTTATCCCTTAACGTTACACCTATCAATCTTCTTTCCATAGCTCGTTGCGTCGTCCTCAATTTCAGCAAAACCCTTTTCGAAAGCCTCCAGGTTTCTCCTGTAGGTGAGCACTGGTAAGACACAGCTGTTATACACTTTCCTCTTGAGGGATAGTGGCAACTTGCTGTTCATGATTTGAGAATGCCTGCCAAACGCACCCCAGCCCATCCTTATTCTTCTGGTTATTTCAGTCTCATGATCCGGGTCCGTGGTCACTACCTGCCCTAAGTAGATGTATTCCCTTACCACTTCCAGTGCCTCGCTACCTATCGTAAACCGCTGTTTCATTCCGAGACTGTTAAACATTACTTTAGTTTTCTGTAGATTTATTTTCAGACCCACCCTTCTGCTTTGCCTCTCCAGGTCAGTCAGCATGCATTGCAATTGGTCTCCTGAGTTACTAAGCAAGGCAATATCATCAGCGAAACGCAAGTTGCTAAGGTATTCTCCATCAACTTTTATTCCCAATTCTTCCCACTCCAGGTCTCTGAATGCCTCCTGTAAACATGCTGTGAATAGCATTGGAGATATCGTATCTCCCTGTCTCACGCCTTTCTTTATTGCGATTTTGTTGCTTTCTTTGTGGAGGATTACGGTGGCTGTGGAACCGCTACAGATATCTTCCAGTATCTTTACATATGGCTCATCTACACCCCGATTCCGCAGTGCCTTCATGACTGCTGAGGTTTCGACTGAATCAAATGCTTTTTCGTAATCAATGAAGGCTATATATAAGGGTTGGTTATATTCCCCACATTTCTCTGTCACCTGATTGATAGTGTGAATATGGTCTATTGTTGAGTAGCCTTTACGGAATCCTGCCTGGTCCTTTGGTTGAAAGAAGTCTAAGGTATTCCTCATGCTATTTGCGATTACCTTAGTAAATACTTTGTAGGCAACGGACAGTAAGCTGATCGGTCTATAATTTTTCAAGTCTTTGGTGTCCCCTTTCTTATGGATTAGGATTATGTTAGCCTTCTTCCAAGATTCCGGTACGTTTGAGGTCATGAGGCATTGTGTATATAAGGCGGCCAGTCTTTCTAGGACAGTGTTCCCACCATCCTTCAACAAATCTGCTGTTACCAGATCCTCCCCAGCTGCCTTCCCCCTTTGCATAGCTCCCAAGGCGTTCTTTACCTCTTCCGGTGTTACTTGTGGGATTTCAAGTTCCTCTAGCCTATTCTCTCTCACCTTATCGTCGTGGGTGTTACTGGTACTGTATAAATCTCTATAAAACTCTTCAGCCACTTGAACTATCTCATCCATATTAGTAACGATATTGCCGGCTTTGTCTCTTAACGCACACATCGGATTCTTGCCTATTCCTAGTTTCTTCTTCACTGCTTTTAGGCTTCCTCCGTTCCTGAGAGCTTGTTCAATTCTATCCATATTATAGTTCCTTATGTCCGCTGTCTTACGCTTGTTCATTAACTTAGAAAGTTCTGCCAGCTCTATTCTATCTGTAGGGCTAGAGGCTTTCATACATTGGCGTTTCTTGATCAGATCTTTCGTCTCCTGCAATAGCTTACTGGTTTCCTGTTTAACGGCGTTACCACCGACTTCTATTGCGCACTCCTTAATGATGTCCATAAGATTGTCGTTCATTTCTTCAACACTATGGTCCTCTTCCTGGGTTAAAGCCGAATACCTGTTCTGTAGCTTGATCCGGAATTCCTCTAGTTCCCCTCTTACTGCTAACTCATTGATTGGCTTCTTATGTACCAGTTTCTTCCGTTCCCTCCTCAAGGCAAGGCTAATTCGAGTTCTTACCATCCTATGGTCACTGCAGCGCACCTTGCCGAGCACGTCTACATCTTGTATGATGCCAGGGTTCGCGCAGAGTATGAAGTCGATTTCATTTCTAGTCTCACCATTCGGGCTCCTCCACGTCCACTTTCGGGTAACCCGCTTGCGGAAAAAGGTATTCATTTTCCGCATATTATTCTGTTCTGCAAACTCTACTAATAGCTCTCCTCTGCTATTCCTAGAGCCTATACCATATTCCCCCACTGACTTGTCTCCGGCCTGCTTCTTGCCTACCCTGGCATTGAAATCGCCCATAAGTATACTGTATTTTGTTTTGACTTTACCCATCGCCGATTCCACGTCTTCATAGAAGCTTTCGACTTCCTGGTCATCATGACTAGATGTAGGGGCGTAGACCTGTACAACCTTCATTCTGTACCTCTTATTAGGTTTCACAACAAGACATGCCACCCTCTCGTTAATGCTATAGATTTCCTGTATGTTACCAGCTATGCTCTTAGTAATCAGAAATCCGACTCCTAGTTCTCGTCTCTCTGCTAAGCCCCGGTAGCACAGGACGTGCCCGCTTTTTAGCACTGTATATGCTTCTTTTGGCCTCCTAACTTCACTGAGCCCTATTATTTCCCATTTTCTGCCCTCTAATTCCTCCAATAGCACTGCTAGACTCGCCTCACTAGATAATGTTCTAGCGTTAAACGTTGCCAGGTTCATATTCCAATGGCGGCCTGTCCGGTGATGGAAAGGTGCAGTGTGCAAGAAAGTGAGGTGGGCGGCTCTGCACGCCTTGAATTATGATTATGTAGAGCGATCCACGCGTAGTACTCGTGTGGCTACCAAACCTGGCATCCGATAGCCGAGCTTTCCGCTTCGATGGGCATGCGCAACATTTATGCGTTTAGATCACAATAAATATTAGTAATTCAGGGTGCATACGGCGAAATCTGTGTTCACTGCACAGGTACAACCTAGTAAATTCTATACGTCTCAGCATGTATATTTACAGCAATGGTGATGACGATTTCCACATCCGTGTAATATGCAATATAGACTGGCAAGACATATTCAACTTTATTTTCAATCAAAATGTAAACACATTTTATTCCATGCTAGAATACACGTTACGAGACATGAATAAGAACAACACCAACATGTTGATTTACCAAACGCATTTGTAAGTACAAGAAATTTTACATTTCCTACACAAGTATGTTAAAAATAAGAACAGATAAAATCTGTGCTTTATACGTGGAGAAACTATATGGTAACACTGAAAGAGCGTGAGTTTACCTTCAAGCGTTTTGCCACATAACGAAATCAATTTTCAGTATTAAATAGCAAGAACAAAAATTCAAGCTTTGATGGGCTTCAAAAAAACGGTATACTGTAAAGGTCAGTTATAGAAATACACGAAATGCAGAGGCAGCGTGCGGCAAGATACACAACTGGTATTTTTACACCATTGTCATGGCAGAGCATTGTGGAAAGTTCATTTGGAAAGCCAGTGTTTGAACCTTGACTTTCCAGCGCTTCTTATAGACGTAAACAATATTTTCCAGGCATGAACCTGCTATAAATGAGGTTTGAGCCATGAGCATCGTTATGCATTTTCGATCTTCAACAAGATTGGAGCACGAAAATTGGAAGCATTTCTTTTGCACCTAAACCATTTTTTATGTGTATAGGCGAGTTCTCTGTGCTAAAATTGCTGTATAACAGGCTTTTCAATTACAATTCTGCTTTCTTAAAAATTTTTTTACTGCGAAGACACCGCATAGTCACTTACAAAATAGGTCGCTTGAAAATTGGTTCTTTTCCTTCTGCAAAAAAAAAAGAAAACGCTTCTGTATTCCATGTTTACCAATGTTTAGGTGGAAAGTGTTTTATTAGTTGGGGCTTGATAAGAACCAGCCATCTTTCATTAATGTTTTCTTCTGGCGGCACACAGTGGATGAAATAATTTAGGATACATTGCCGATTTCTAAATTATTCGTACTCGGTGCGGCAATACAAGATTAGGGCCTGTAGCATGTGAGTATATAAATGGCAACATATGTAATAAACCAGCCATAATCTGGGTACTGAATGAAGCTTCAAATGCGTGCGTCACATTCTTTAAACAGAGACAGTCATGCATTAGTGCAAATTAAACATCGCGCCTAATATTCTCCTGCAAAAAATTATTGCCTAAAAAGTAAAAATATATGTTAAACAGTGCATATTAGTTTATACAATTTAGAAAAAAGTGCTTGCGTTTGAGCATTACCAACATAATTTATGCAGCAAATCACCTTCATCTTTTATAATAGCAAGAATATTATTCAGGGTTAACCACGAGGAACAGGGACTCCATTGTCTGAGCATCTTGACCAATAGAATAAGCGCATGGCTGTGCTGGAATCTTACTTCCTGCGCAGCGAAACAACAACAAAATCACGAGAGTGCACTGCGTACCCTTTATTATAATCCTGTACACTGCGGGAAGCTTTATAAGGCAACAAGGTTCTGGAAACGACCATCTCAATTAATGTGAGCGAACACAAAGCAGAGCTTTCGTAACTGGGCATGACTAATAAAAAGTAGGGGGCATTACTAGTTTTAAGTATAGAAATGACAATTCACCACAAACACTAGACCACTAAGTCATTGTGAATACAAAATGCCATACACAGAAGCAAAAGTGAAAAGAATATTTCCGTAGGCTTTTCATCATAGAAAACTAACGGCATCAAATGTAAATGCACTACCAACGGCATCTCTCAAAAATGGGTATTTCTCCAGGAGCATGGATGTGACCTAACTATAAAGCTGACAATATAAACTCGACATTATACATCGGCATTACACTTTAGAAGCACTGCAGCAGAAGTCATCATGGGGAAAAGGCACAATAACACTGCTATATACAAGATTAGAGAGAATGGTTCTTTTTAACGCTATGTTTATATACTAAGAGACCAAGAATATTATTGTACGGAGAAAGTGCACAACAAATGAAAATGAAGAAACCCCCACCTGCATTTCGCCTGCCCTGCAATAGTTGCATCTAGCCCAACAATCTCCAGTGCTCGACTATACGCTACACTTTTAAAAATTTCACACCCTCATGGGTGTAATGCGGGTGTATTGATCTTTACACCCTTGTAAACACCCTTGAAACACCCTTTTTTAACGGAAAAGGGTGTTCAACAAGAAAACACCCGTGAAACACCCCAGTCTTTCTAATTTACACCCTAATTATAAGGGAGTAAGGGAACAAGCTTACAGTATATGATAAATGAACATTGCCAGTTAACGCGTTGATATTGGCTATACATGAAACGCGCGCTACCTGCGCTTGAATCAGGTAGCTGGAATGATTAGGTCGGGGCATCTAGGCAGCAGCGCACTGGCTCCGAACAGCGGTCAAAAATGAAGTTTCCCACGAATGTTGATATCGAACGGATGACACTAACGCGCAGACTTTGTATAGCCAGATATCTGCAAAAGGCTTCATATGATCAATGGCAAAATATTTACAATGCTATCACTGTATACTTAAAGGTGTGCAACCAGTTAGACTGAGAATGGTTAGGAGGGAGGGCTAACGGTAAATAGCTCACCAACTTACGGTTTGTAGATGACATTCGCATACTCAGCAACGCTGCAGACTATTTGCAACAAACGTTTGAGGACCTTGGCGAAGAAAGTGTAAGAGTCTGATTGAGAGTTAGTATGCAGAAGAGAAAAGTAATGTACCGCAGCCTGGCGAGAGAACGAATGTCATGGTCGGCAGTCAGCCTCTAGAACCTGCGCAGAAATACGTTTATTGAGGTTAATTACTCGTAGGGGTCTCTGATCAAGGAAATTAGCAGAAATAAAGAATTAGCTGGAGAGCTTACGGCAGGCATTACTAAATCATGACCAGGGATCTTACTGCTGATCATTGCTTTCTACCGTTACTAACGTATGGGGCCGAAACTTGCAAGTTACCAAAGAAGCTTGGGAAGACGTTGAGGACCGCGCAACGAGCGATGGAATAAAATTATTAGGCATGACGATAATAGACTGGAAGACAGCGATGTGGATTAGAGAGCGAATGGGGATAGCTGATATTCTGGTTGACATTAAGACGAAGAAGTCGTGCTGGGCATACATTGCAAAGCGTAAGGGAGAGAACTGCTGGTCTATTGGAGTTGCAGAATGGGTGCTAAGGGAAGGGAAGCACAGTAGAAGACGGCAGAGAATAATGTGGACGTGAAGGAATTGGGAAACTTGAAGACACGTGGAACCAGTTAGCACAAGACAGGGGTATTGGAGATCGCTGGAGAAGCTTTCGTCCTGTGATGGACGTCAAAATAAGCTGATGATGATGATGATTATGTGACGACATCCATGCCAGCTTCGCGGCATGTCATTCATGTTATATCATGCACGTTCTGATAGCTCGATTTACGTCGATCGCGGGGGGGGGGGGGAGGGGGGCTAGCAGCGGCGTAGCCAAGTGGGGCACGCCGGGTACTTGTAACGCTCACTAACAGTAAATTTTTTGCTACTATGGCAATGGCCCCGCTCCTTCCTCCTCCACGGTCAATTGGGACCCCCCCCCCCTCACACGCAAAAATGTTCTGCCTACGCCACTGTGGGAAGGGGGGTGTAAGATTGCTCTAGACCCCTCCCCCTAACTTGTCAACGGAAACGGGGGAGGGCAGGGCAGCTGCCGCCGGGCCGCAAACCTTAGGCAGCCCAATTACCGGCTGCATTTCCCTTTGGACGTGAATACTGCTCTAATGTCATTACACTGTAGGATTCGTGGCGGTTCGAGGGCATGCGACAGTAAAAAAAAACACATACAGCCATGACCAAGTCTTAGCTTGAGCAGATCTTTGGGAGCTGGGCAAGGCTCTCGTCAAAAAAAAAAAAAAAAAACTTGGCACCCCTCTTACATGCATTGTCAACTCTGGGTCACCGCTGACTGCACATTTCCGGTAAAAAAAATCACACAGGAACTCCTCTCGGATTTGTCTAAGTATGACTAAGCATTGTGACTCTTCCTCATCTACACGCAGTCCATGTCGTTATCAATGTTATGAGACTTGATCCGACGACTATAAGCGACAGCGCTGCGGCGACACGAGCTGCTGAGGTCGGCGGCGCCAAGTGAATGGTGGAAGCAAAGTACTGCAGGTGGCGGGGCCAGGTGCGCTGGTGACGTTCCGTTCGTTTTGAGCCGTTATCGCTCTTTAGCACTTCTCATCCGCGTCGAACCATTATCAACCGTTCTCCGGCGGCGGCTGCTTGTAAGACGGCCGCGCGAACCGTATCTTGAAAGCGAACGGCATTGTGGACAGAGTGGGCCCACTGCTGAAAACTTCACGCGCTGTGTTCTCACCGTTCACTTCGCTTTGAAAATAGACGCGCGTGCACCTATCTTGAAAGTGATCTGCGAAAAGCGCATAGTTCGGCATGCGCTGAAAGCTTCGTGAGCGCAGTGTTCTCGCCGCTTCGGTCGCGTTGAAGCGATAGCTAGCACGAAGGTGAATTCACTCGCTGCAGCGGGTTCTATTTTGAAAGATATCGTGCGGTACGGACTGACGGACGGATGGTTTTTTTTGGTGGGAAAGTATAGAAAAAAAATCGCAGGGCTCGCGAATTTCGCGATAACAACCAACACCAACCTACTCCCCCGGCCCCCGCTGAGCGATGCCGTCTTGACCGAAAAGGGACACTACCTCTCTATCTCAGTTGAAGAAACGATGATGAAACGTTAACAACGACAAGAACGGCATTTCCTAACTAGTTGTCTTATGGCCTCCGAGATTTGCGCGCGAAGCTGACGCGCGCGAAACTGGGAGGCCATAATTGGCCGCTTAATAGCATAAAAAGAAAAAAGATAATGCCACACGACACAGTTAAAAATTCAAACAAGGAACTGATCTTAGCTATACTCTTTGGGGAAAAGAAATTAAAAATTAGACAGCCGCAACACACGCCACTAAAGCCACCACCGCCGGCATAGCGCGGAACCAACAGTTGGCAACATTCATTCGCGCTTCATTGCTTCGTCCCGCTTCGTCTCCGCAACGAGAGCCGCCATCCTTTCGCGCCAGCCGTTTTGTCATAGTTCTGTTTTTCTGCAAGTCCGTGCACGCAGCTCATTGGTAGATGCACGGGTGCACGGCGTCGCATTGCGACCTGCGGCATTTTCTCGTGTTTGCGCAATCGGTGTGAAACATGTCGCATGTGAAATATTTGATAGAAGTGCCTCACGTCCAAGTCAAGCCGCCGTACGAGTGTATGGCTGTGTGCCCCGTTCTCGGAAGCGTCGACGGGTTTCCGGCATGCGGATTTCAGGTACGTGCAAATGCATTTCGCCCTCCTATTGAGCTCCGGAGCAAAGCGTGCAATATTTCATGTGAAAGATGCAGTGACCGTCATCATGGTGTGAATTTCGAGCGGCAAACGAGAACTGTGGCACTTAGCCCATACCGCGGCTGCTAAGTCAGCGTGGAAATTGTTTCACGTTACCGTAATACGTTGCTGTCAGTCTAATCTGCAGCTTGTGGACAGCTAGCCCATTGACTTTTGCTTGTGGCAGCGATAGGTATATAAATGGAAGCGGTAATAATTTTCGAGAGCAGACAGTTGTTTCGCTCGATGTTTGGTCGGATTCCATGGCGTTATGAAAGCTAAAAAACTAACTGGCTTGATCGTGCTTAGTTCCAACTCCAAGGGGCCTAACGTTGGCGCTGTATATGTTTGTTTTCCGTGCCGCGAGCACCACTTTCATGCTTTTGTTGCATGAGAGTGGTAGCTGCTGCATGCCGTCTGGGCAGAATACAATAAAAGCAATTTCCTCACTTTCATACGTATGCAATGTGACGTAACAAAATTTCCAGCGTTTTATTCGGAGCGCAAATATCCAGTATAGTTTAGTAAGAAACTCAAATTCTGTCTTAGCTTAGTAGGCGTGAAACAAGTGAAACTCTCATTCCTTTTTGAATTGTTCGCCCAAACCGCACCGCCCGCAGATGCGTCATCGGGTAATTGACAGTAGCTTCGCTACGTCAGTTGTTTTATGCGCCAATATTGCCCGGTTAAGTATCCTGTTAATTTATGCCGACGCTCGTTCATCTTGATTTTAAGCGATTAGTATCCCCGAGTACCGGACGATGCCAAACTTGTTGCGAGGTGTAGCAAACGCGGGAAATTCGAAGTGGCGTGGCTGCAAGTTCCTGTTTTTACGTTTCTTGCATTCAAAGCCAACAGACACAATATCACTGATTTATTTCCATTTCTGCTGTACTTGATCAATCTAATGTGACAACTGCATTTGCTCTTTAATGTTCTTCATTTACTGTGTATTCAGCTTGGCTGCCAGTAAATGCTTGAATTTTTTGCAGTATCCAAGTGACGAAATATTTCACTGACGGCCGTGTGTGAAACACCCAAGATGACAAAACTGGTAGCAAAATGATGAGGTGCTTTTTTTTTTATAGTGTTTGGACTCGACTTTTGGTGAGGATGTCGATCGACCTCGGGCCCAATTTTAATTCTGCAGCTGTTAAACTTGGGTGTAGTGTGTGTATGTACGTGTGCATGCATTAAAATGACTTCACGCTAGAGCGAAGCAACTGTAGCGCAGAGAGGCATTAGTCATCTTTATATATTTGCTTTGTAAACATGCGCTAAGTTTACCTTTTGCAGTATAGACTTCGCGCTCTTTGGCCAAATATGCCCTTGTGCTACTAAAACCTATCAATTAATTAGCTTTTTGCAGTAGCAGGTGCTTATTCCTTTTTCAGGATCGGTGTGTGAGTTTTAATTTGTTTTTCTTGAATGTGCAATTCCCACTCACAGGACTGCATGTCATCTGAGGTGTTCCTTTTTCAATCAAGAATGTTGAGGTTTTGTTTGTTAAACTCGATTTCTTGCCTCAAACGAGCTTGTACAAACTGACCAAGCTGATAATTCTACATGCTTATATATGAAATATGTTGCGGTTATGAATCCTCATAATGAATGACACATAGTATAAAAATTTTATCTATTAAAACAATTTAATGAAATTTTTCATGTTTTTCGTGTTCGTGTTCACTTCTCGACTCTCGTGTCCTGTCTGCATGCCTCACCTCTTTTTTTACATATTAAATATCGTATAAACTTAACCATGCTTTTTACCACAATGCAGGGGGGAAAAAGGTTCCGGTAACACCATGCATTCAGTATGGTGGCCCAGACGTGTATGCAAGCAACCTCCTTCATGTGGACCAAGAACTACTCTGCAGTGTCTCGCAGACTTCCATGCGAAGCCCTCAACGTTCTCGTCTCAGTGGAATGGCTGCTCATCTATCTGCGTGTCCATCACCAAGACGGCCAGTTGTAAAGCTCCTGTACCCGTTTAAGAAAGCTTAATGATCTTTTATTTAGTTTTCACGGTTGGCCGTAGAATCTTAACATTTTTGATGTTTCTAACATTTTTACCTGGCACAAAGTGGTGCAATAACTTTAAACCAGTGTAATGTATTTAAGTGATGCTCACTCTAATGCCTATCTGGTTTTGTTAGTGTTTAAGAAATTTGAATGTCTGATGAGGTAACAGCATTTGAATTTGTCATCGTGGCTCGTTTCAATGAGCTGCTAGGAAATAAGACGCAAAACTTATCACACGCCAGTTGTAGCATTTTTGTTTTCATGACTACAGTATTCACGTTTCAAAAGATGGAAAGTGGGGAAGAAAGCCTCAAGAACATAATCATCCTAGGATTGTCATGTCCTTACAACTGCAATGACTAATGCCTCATACATCTTGGGAGCACATTGGTCGCAATGCCTACAGGTATACTTGATAAGAGAATAGCTTGCACGCAGATTTGCCACACAGTTGATGGCCGATGGCTTTTGTTTGTCGACTTCATGTTACTACTATGTATTCGATATTCATTTAGATGTAAAGGACACTATAGGCACTGAAGTACCAAATGGCACTTGCATTTCAGGGGACAAAGTGCCGAGCATGCCTATCACAAAACGTGTTCTAGGGGCTACCTTGCCTCTATAGGTAAATGGACACCAAATGCTCTGTGTACAGTGTAATCGGTGTACTTGTCTGGAGTGCTTAAAAGATGTGCTACGGGCTGTACTGGTACTGTCTCAAGATAATGCATGGTTCTAGAAAGCCTGCAGCTGAGCATCTGCCACCATACTGAAGGAACTGTCCTAATTTATGTTGTTGATGTTGAAATTTAGGAGCTGCAATGAATAGTTGTAAATATGGTAGTGTTGCCAAACTAAAGCACAAATTACACACCTCGACTCACACAATGCACTCTGAAAGTTTTGCTACGTGGTATGTGTTTGCTGCCTGACCTTATGGCACCTTTACGAGCAATCGCAGGTGATTGCAGCTGCTGAGGCTTTATAAACTGGCAAGTTGAAAAAAGAATGCTTTGCCACCAGTGTGGCTGCACATTCTGAGATGCAAGCTATCTTGAACCAGGTGTTCGGCAGACAGTACCTGTGCAGCCAAAACATGGTGTTTGAGCCCTATAGGCAACTAGGATTCACAACTGCCCACAAGTGTGCTGTCACAACAGAAAGTTGAGAACAAGGAGCATTTTTACCGGTGTTCAAAACATTAGTGCAAGTAATTCTTTCATCAAGGCTGGTAACCATGCATATGTAATGAGAACAGGGCATTTGTTACACACAAGGGGTCATGTGTCAAGTTTAATTAGATCAGTAATCTATGAGATGGAATTATAAAAAGTATACCTTTTGTTCCTCAGTGGTCTCTTGGAGAGATGACCATTTCCGGCAGTTTAGTTTTGACTTTTTATGTCTAGATTTGGTGTGCATATTGCAACTATAGCTAACAGTCAGTGCTCTGTCCTGCCCAGTTTTTATGTTGTCTTTGTGATATTTGCAATATTTTGCAGTTCAGCTGCAAAATATTGTCTATACTATTATATATTGTCTATGCAAGTATATGTCTTTACTATTACTAGTTTTCATGTTCAACTTTTGTGCAGTGCTCACTAGTTATTACTAGCCATGTTTTGTTCACAAATGCTCTTGGATTGTTGCGCGAAGTGATACGGACACAGACTGCAAGCAGACAGGACGAGCGCTAACTCTCAACTACCTATATATATATATATATAGGTGATTGCAAAAAACCGCAGCATAAGAACATGACAAGGTATGAAGACATCAGTTAAACATATCAGGAAGTAGGGAAGTCAAAAAAGGAAACAACAAAAAGACACTACTTCAGATTAGCACACGTGTTGTGAAGATACTGAAATTCGCATTCTAACAGACAAAGATGCATGGCTAACGCAAGTCTCTCCTAATCTTTTATAGTGGAATGCCTCGATTATTTCCCGTGTGGTTTCACATTTATGTCTCGAAAGAATTTTTGTGTCTTCAAACAAAGGTTTACAACCGCAATTGAAACAATGTGACGCTAGATGTGAAGCATTAGGGTTGTAAAGTGAATGTGTTTTTTTAGTCTAATATTAATGCACCTGCCGCTCTCTACAATGTAAGTCTTCCCGCACTTGAGATGAATCTGATAAACTATACCAGTGTTACAAGGCACAAAAAGGGACACATGTCTAACGCCGCAATCATCTTTTCTGTTTAGCCACCCTGTTCAAGTTTCCTATTTATTATAGGCCCATGATATACAACCTGCGGGGCCGAGAAAACTTAATTCACGTCACATCTGTTGGCCACGTTCCATAAACCATGGGATAATCTGTGTACATAAGGCACGACAGCAAACGTTTTTTTCTGTTTTTCTTGTTTCTTAGCCTGGCCTTTTACCCATTTTAAAAGCTTTTCGCAGGTTAGTGATAATAAATGCACAGGATAACTAGCCTTCTCTAGCCTATCTATTTGTTGTGAAAAACTGTTTCATATTGTGTGGACATGACTAGCTTATTCAGCTCTTCAGTTTGCCATTACTAATCATGTCCACACAATATGAAACAAAGTTTTTCACAACAAATAGATAGAGAGGCATTCCACATTAAAAGATTAGGAGAGACTTGCGTTAGCCATGCATCTTTGTCTCTGTTAGGATGCGAATTTCAGTATCTTCACAACACGTGTGTCAATCTGAAGTAGTCTTGTTCTTTCCTTTTTTTACTTCCTTACTTCCTGATATGTTTAACTGATGTCTTCATACCTTGTCATGTTCTTGTGCTGCGTATATATATATATATATATATATATATATATATATATATATATATATATATATATATATATATATATATATATATATATATATATATATATATATGTTCTTTGTTTCAATAAAAATTTAGTGGATAGTTAGCGCTCATCCTGTCTTCTTCTAGTCTGTGTCCGTGTCACTTCGCTCTACAATCCAAGATCATGTTACTGTACCGACTCGCCCAACTTTCTATCCTTGTGTTAACATAGACACACTCAGACTTGTTCTTACTTATGTGACCGGTTATTTTTGTACTTTATGATAAGATGCAGTGCTTTTCGAAGGAAAACATGTGATAGTTCGTAGTGAGGTTATTTAAAAACACCTGTTCTGCTTAAAATTTAATTGAGCAAGCCTGTGCCATTATTCGGGGCTTGTCTTTGTATTGGTATGGTTTTACTCCTTCTCTTCCTTTTTACTTTTAAGATGTGCAAACATTATTATGTAACTATTTATCTTTAATGAAATAATAAATACTTTTCTTCTGACATTTCGTCACAAATTTTACAATGATTTTGTGCAATTATGTAACCTTAAACCAGCTGATTGTTATTCTGGTAGCTTAACTTACAATGCCTGTGGGATATTCAATGCAAGCACATGGTGAAAAATAAACTAAATTATTGGGTATAAGCAGGTCGCTGGCAGTATGTGGAGCATACATATATTTGAGGAAATAGTGCATGCTTATATATTGAACAGCATGCACAGCTACACATGCTGTTTTGTTCGTAAATGCTGAAACATTATTCTAAGTGGAAGCGCTTTGTTGCACTTTGTTCTTTGGCTTTCAGTGCTACCTTTAAGTCATATATGTGAAAGTACTAGTAGAAGCATCCCGTGGAGATAAATGACAACTTTGATGAATAGAGGTATAAAATATGTGCATAAAACGGCAAAAAACTGCTTGACAGGCAAACGTACGCTTCTGTAGTACTGCACTTGTTACCGTCGCCAATCCATGCATTGCTTGCACTCTATTGCATTCAATATGAGCTACAACAACGAGCTGTGGTGTCTTTCCCTCCTGGTCGAGATGGTGTTGCGAAAATTTTTGACCAAGAAAAGTGAAGGTTTTTAATTATTTCTGAAAGGCATGTAACCATGTTTTTGACTGTGTGCTCTTTCCACGGAGTGATAAGTACTGGTGCACCAAGGTGCGGGATATCCTGCGTCCTTAGTGCAGCGCGCGTTGTTATTCCGTTCTGCATCCTGCCGGCAGTGTACTATCACTGCAGATGAAGATTACGAAAAGCATAGGGTGTGTGCATTGCTGTGATCATGAAACTTAAATTTTTTTGCCTGAAAGGGTCGCACGTTATGCTACCACATGACGGACGAGAAGCGCAATATGACGACGCCTCACAGATTCTGGCTCATACTGAACAAAGTAGTACCATAGCTAAGGCTAGGCAGCATTCACAACAGCTAGTCTGCCCATTAACTACATGGCTGTAGTGAACGCTAAAATACTTGCAGGGATAACACCCTTTTGGAAGGGTGTTGTCCATGCTACACCCATATTGAAAGGGTAGTGTCTGTGTTACACCCCATATAGAAAGGGTGTTGTTTGATTTACACCCATAGGCAAGGTGACGTCATATTAACACCCTACTATTGTGGGGTGTTAATTGGCACCCCTTTGCTTGGGGTGTATCAATACACCCAAAAAGGGTGTCCCCCATGGGACAAGTCATTTACACCCTTAAGGGAGTTAAAATTTTTAGAGTGTAGAAGAGTCATTTCTGTATACTTGAATTATTTTATTTATTATTGCGTACTTCAGTATCGATTCAGTAAGAATCGGCGTTTCGGCATATTTCCCTGGAAAATTGAGCGCACGCCCTTACGTCCATTGTAAACCTCTGTTGACTCAATGTGCTAGCTTGGCAATGCATTGAGAAGTAGCGTTCCCTTATTTAAATTTGCCGTCCTTCCTCATGCTTCTAATTTCTTCTTCATACTCTAAACAGTGACCCCCTTGTTACTCACTGTATGTTGGTCTCCCCATATTTACAAGGTCCTTCATACTAGAGCCATTTACTTAGAGCCTGAAGTTTTGTTGTGTCTCCTGAAACCATCATCTTTAACCCACAACATATTTTACTTATTATCCCCTCACTGTGGGTGATTTCATATAAGTGCTGACTGATTCACTGGACCGCAGTGCCACAACCATTTCTCATCCTGTGTTGCCACCCCATGCACGAGTCACAATGGCTGCAAATCGGCTTTTCGCCCCACCCAATGATTCAAGGTCACTCTCTTTCTCTAAAATGTTTATTTTTCCACCTTGAGCATGTCGAAAAGCATTACATTTAGCTCAAAAGTGCTCCTGCGTACGTGTTTTTTTTTATGCTGTCATGTAATGGCTAGGTTCAACACATTCAATTTGTCTGAAAACTGTCTAATCCCCAACCAATACTTCATGTAGGTTAAAAATTATGAAACACTTGATTTTAAAAGTCTTGTCCCAGAAGAAGCAATACAAAGATTTTCACGATGGAAAAGACGAAAGGTTGTGCTTAGAGACATTGAAACGCCTGCTATTTGCTGGAAAGCTGTGTTAAATCAAGCATCTTTGCGATTTTGATGAGCAGCTCAGTAAAAGAAATAGGCGCATGGTCTGCTGCAAAAAGGTTTTTGAGTGCCATAAGAGGTCGAGGTTTCTAGAAAATTCTTGGGTTGCCTCGCACTTTTGGTTGGAATCAGGTACATTTTGACTCGTATGCTGTTTTCAAAACAAGTCCAAGGAGTTTGATGCAATTACCAAACAAGAAGCTCATTTCAGTGCATAAACAAATATTCCTTTCCCGCAAACAAATTGATGGGAGGAGGGTCATGTGATATTAGCGCTGAATGCACAAAAGAGAATATGTTCCTGCAATTCCCCAGTCTAGGATATCCTTTTACAAAAGAAAATACTCATTATGAAAGCCGACCATGACATTGCAAGTGCATACTTCTGATCAGCATTCGTAGTTGCAGCATGCGCCGTACCATCGGCAACATATAAAACTGCACACAGATGCACATATCAGCGTAAGGCCGCCGAGGAAGCCTCACAGTTTTAAATTCAAATTTGCCTCAGCATATTAGACTGCATACTTACAATCTTGTCCTCACACCTGCGTTGAACATAAAATTAACGACCTGTCTGAAGGCAAACTTAAGTGGCTTGCCCCTGATGGCTTTCTGATGGAGAGCGCCAAGGTTGGGTATTTTGAGACTTCTGGTGCCATCTAGATGACCTGCTAGAAATGGCGCTTTAACTTCCAGATAATGAAATGCTATAACAATGCTATCAAGGTAAGTTGAACGTCATGACTAATCTCAGTGCCACATTGCAAATCTGTACTTGTTCACACTAGTGACTTGCATTGCTATACTGGTTATAACTGGTGCGAATCAAACAAATTTGATTCATAATTGTGTGTTGTTGCCAATTCTGACCAAAGAGCATCAGTGAGTAAAAAAAATCAGTGGCAGTTCAGGGGTAAGTTCGAGAGAAATGCGTTAGCGTAACGTCGCATCACTTTGGGGTCTCAAAAACATTATTTAAACCACGTTCGCCACATTGCGAAGTGTAGCTCAGCAGGTGACTTGACACAAGTCCTGCCTTTACGGTGAGCGAGGTCTCTTTCACACTCACGGTACACACACACACACACAGACCTACACACAGATGCGCGCCGACACACACACGCGCACAAAAACCCGCCCATATATATCCCTGTACAGCATCACTCGCCTCCAACACTTTTCTCCCTCTCTTCTTTCTAACCCCTATCTCGCAGTCCCAGTGTAAGGTAGCAAACTTGCGACTAATATCAGATTAACTAACCTGCCTTTCCTCTTCATCTCTCTCTCTCTCTCTCCAACACTTCACACACATACGCTCTTTTTACACATTGAAACTCCTGCTGACAAAGCATAAAAAAACCTTTAGGTGACTAACTGCAACCTTCTCGATCTAAACCTCCAGCCTACTCAGACACATCTTCGAGACCTAAAGCTTAGCAATTCATATATTCATATTATTCCCTAATTGTTAAAAACTACTGAGACCAACTGGTACATACGCAGAACATACGAGATAACGAGCTTATAGCAGTTTGGGCAGTTTTCTACTTGAACTTAGGGATTTTACGTGACAAAACAAACAAGGTTGGATTATGAGCCAAGCCGTGATGGGGACAACCAGGGTTTTTCAACGTGGATCCAATTCAAGGGACACGGGCGATTTTGAATTTCCCCCGCCGCCGCCTACATAAGCAGTTCTCCACTTAAATAGAAATATGGGCTAATGGGAAACCCAAGGTTTTAATATCGAAATTAGTGCAATCGTGAAGCATACTACCAAATCTCTTCTTCGTTTATTTATGTTGTCCACGAAACGTTTCTTTGTTAATAACATTCAAGGAAATGGATTTATCAGGGCAGAGGAGAAAGAAAGAAGCAAGCTTAAAATTGACGCCTTCCCACTCGCCGTCCCCAGCAGAACGGTGCCTCTTATTGCACTCTTTTAGTGTGGCTAGGCACCA